>NC_068280.1:13655584-14023298 GCF_025860055.1 Xyrauchen texanus
TTCCTTAAAAGCACCACTGCTCAAAAAACACTCTGCCTCACAAATCAACTCGCAAAAGTACCTGCTGTAAAGTGCTTTCAGTCAGAAGGTTCTCTCAGTAGTATCATAAGAGTAGCTCATTTTTAATGTTTGTTGAAATCTTTTACATGAAATCACAGTAATGTGATGATCACTGGCACCAAACATGTTTCATTATGGAGTGTTTTAATATCAAGGACCTATTACGCATGTACACTTTTGCTGTCTGGACTGTAAACCAATTTTACCTGCCTTTTCTATTTAAAAAAGTAAATAATTATTTGATTTCTACAACCCCTGGCTATTTTTACATCCAGAAACTGCTTCACTAGGTAACCCTATAGGATGTTGTGAGTCTCGGACAACAATCTTCAGAAAATTTGTTGTTCTTATATAAACCTGAAGAGACCTAACTGTTATTTTTCCCTCTCTCTGTCTCTTTTACTTTCTCTCACACAGCTCCAGGAGACAGTGAAGAGGAAATTGGACAGTGCCCGGTCTCCATTAAATGGTGACCAAAATGGGCTCAGTGATGGGAGCTACTCTCCCACAACAAAGAGACTACGTAAGGAAGGATGCACTGGAATGGACTCTCTGGGAAGCCTCCCTCCCATTTCCCCACTACATCAAATGGACATCAAACCTACCTTGCCCTTGGGCAACAACAATGCCTCCACAAACAATGGAACCGGCAATGGCAATGCTGGTACTAACCATATTACCGGACGACCTGAGGATTTAGGCAAGAACGGTGGAATGCCCGACATTAAACTGAATGGTTCATTGGATTTGGACGATGGCTTTAGCCTATTAAAGGACATGAAACAAGAGCCTTTGGACGATGCTGGTGGAATAGAATCCTCGGATACATCGCTTTCAAATCAGAACAAGCTGTTTTCTGACATCAATCTGAATGACCAGGAATGGCAAGAACTGATTGATGAGCTGGCAAACACAGTGCCTGAAGATGACATGCATGACCTCTTCAATGAGGACTTTGAGGAGAAGAAGGAAGTTAGTGACTTCACACGGGCCACAACAGAACAAACGCAGCTTGCACAAGACCTAGCACTAAACCCTGTAGCTACGGGACCCAACAATACACCACAACCACAGAGTGGCCAGATACCCATGGGCTCACCTCAGGTGCGGCCATCTTCCTCTGGTCCCCCTTTTGCAACTGCTGCCAATGGTACACCACCCCAGCAACCCTTGCAGCAGTCACCAGCAGTTGGAATGCCATCAGGATCGCCCGCAAACTGTGTGGCCCGGTCTCCACAAACACCTACCCAGGCTCAGACGCAGGCCTTAAGACCTGGGAATGGATATATGATGAATGCAGGTCCTGGTGTTGGCCCTGTGGTATCAACACAAGGAACAGCAGTGGGCCCTGGAGGAGGAACTGCAGGTGGAGGTGGGCCCGTTGTACCAAACTCTGAACTTTCCCCGGCCGAGCAGCTTAAGCAAATGGCTGCCCAACAACAGCAACGTGCCAAACTTATCCAACAGAAGCACCAACAGCAGTCCCAGACAGCAAGCTGGTCACCTGCAGGAGCACCAACAAGCCCATACAGTGGACCCTTTAACCCAGACAAACCAAATAGCCCCATGATGTATCCACAGGCTTTCAATACCAGCAGCACAATGGGGCCAAAAACACCAAGCATGAACAACTACCTCCCACAGAACCACATGAATATGCTCAACCAGCAGCCGCAGCAGCAATCTAATAACTTGGCTGCCCAAAACAACCTCAGTAAGCAGCTTTCTTATAACAACACCAAGCCGCTGACCCATTTTAGTGGAGTAGACCACATGAGTCAGCGGATGACGCCTCCCATGGCCAATCCAGCTAAAAACCCGATGATGCCGTATATGCAGGGTGCTGCAGGGCAAGGGGGTGCCCCACCACAAGTTCCAGGTCCAATACCCAGCCAGACAGCCCATCTAAATGAGGAACAGAAGAGGATGATGTTGATCAAACAAAAAGTGCTGAGTCAAGGCTTGCCATATGGCACTATGCAGCAGCATGTACAGGTAAGATCATAGCATTGTATTTGCTAAATTTTATAGCAAGAGAAGGCTAAGTAATGAGCTTTATGCACCAGGGACCAGTTGCACCAGCTATACGTAAGTTAATGAGCACTAAGTCGCAATTTACGCACTGCTAAATATGTGAGCGTTGCACCATTAATCTTAGTTAGAACGTAACCCAACGTATAAACTAAATATTTACGGAAGAATCCAACCATGAGTAATGGATGGAATAAAAAAGCAGACTCATTTAAAGACATCAATGAGCTCATGTTTTGGTTGACAGGCTTCAGTCCTTTCGACTTACATAATGTTGGCATTTACACTCGTTTGCATTTATGGTAGAAAACATTATGTAAAAAACGTACCTCTTCAGCATGAAACCAATCTAATGGCACACATTCCTGTGTATGCCACCCAGTGTCAGGATTCAACATATACAAAATATATACGATTTTACATTTAATAAATGTATATTTTTCCAGCCTGTGGTATTAGTATTTATTTATTTATTGCTCTTATTTGTTTTAGATACAGTTATTGAATATTGTTATTTACATAGGCTAAATATACCAATAATGAAATCTTGTTTCAGTATCGTATTTCAGTGGGGATATCATATATTACAGCTGACAGTTACATGCGCAAACAAGGTTTGAACATAAACCATAACAAGATAAAAATAAAATTAACAGTTTTTTAACACTTCTGCATGCAAATTTGAAGGCTGCTTATTGGATCAATACGAGTAAACATCATATTTTTTGACTACACTTTACATGTCGGAGAGCTTATGACCTACCTGTTAAGTCTTGCCTTAAGAACAGTTGGTGCAACCAAATTAAGCAACTTAGTTACAAATGAATTAGTAGTTACTTAGCCCTTAGCGGGAACTTTACATCTCAACTTAAGTGAGACCTTACACACAGCTGGTGCAACCCTACCCAGGGCTACAATTGTTGTTTGTAAATTGAATATTTGAGAGCTAATCTTCAAAAAATTTGCAGTCATCTCTTTGAGTTGTCCGTGAGCTGTACAGTTAGTGTCCTTTTTAGAGCTCTGCCAGCAATGCTTAGTGTGGTGTTTGTGTTAATATTGCGTTTTTTGAAATAGTTTTGACTGCCTCAATGGTACATTTTATGCTTGCCATCATTTTACTAAAACTGATTGCCATTTTCAAAATGTCATCCATTTTGTTTGCACCTTTTTCATTTTGATCCAGAAAGATTAAGGCAAGATAACACTTTAGCATTGGACTGTTTGCCTACTATGCCTAGAGACATACTATGAGTCAAACCGATAATTCCTCACCCATAATTCTATATTTTATGTCCGTGTTGTGCAGTGGGATGTAATGGCGCCTGTTACCCTGAGCAACAGCTAGCTCTTGGAATAGGAAATCGACTATATCAACTCTAATATATTTATGCATATGCACTAGCGCCCGATGTCCCTGTGGCCACCAAATCCCTTTCTCTCGTATTAAACATCTCATGGAAAAAGGATATTAACCTCTCTTCTTTCAGTTTCCATGATTGAGGATGTTCAAATGATCATTTCTGTTAACTCAAATGTCACTGCCTTTTACCTGAAGGTGGTAACCACTGGCCTTTAATCCCCAACTAATACATTTGTAAATTTTTTAATTATTTGTTGCATGATAATATCATTTAGCACCGTTTTGTAGCTACTATTTGCGTAAAGATTTCATTGTATCTCAGCCCAAAAGTGTTGAATTGCCTTTGTTATTGGATGGGTGATGGTGGTGGTCTCAGTTACAGAGAGGTCTCGAGTTTGCTAGCTTTTGAACGGTAAATTATTCTCATTAATGGTGACATCCTCAGCCCCTCCCAGAAACCTTCTCTCTCATCTTTTCATTTTATACATCTGTATCACTGGGTTTATGTAGCTCTTGCTCTAAAATGAGATATTCCTCCACCCCTTTTCTCCTCTTTTTTCCTCTCCTGCATCTCCCCTCCCTTCCCGCTCTTCCTGGTCTCTCTCTTTCCTCAGAAGCAATAAAGGGGCAGATTTATGATGGCTGCTTCTTTTGGAGCCTGAGGAAAATGCTGCAGAAAAAGCAAAGAGAGGTAGAGGGACAGAAAAAGAGAGATTGGGAGAAAATGAAGATATTAAGTAAAAGAATTATGGAAAATGTGTAAAAAGAGATTAAAGGTTCAGTGAGAGGAATGAGTTTAGGTAATTAATGAATAACATAAAAAAGAGACATTTCTGCTCCATATTTTTGCAACCTCCTAAATGCACGTTATTGATGTTACAATGCTAACCCCAGCGAATGCATTTCATAAAATTGGAAGTATCTTAACCAAATTACACCAAAATAATAAACTTAAGATGAATTGTAATGGCATATTTGATTATTAAAAAATATTAAATGGTTGTAGATAACAATATGTAATAGTTGTTTATGATTCTGTGTCAAATTATGGATTGCATGCTTTCAGAATTAACAGAAGAAAAGGTTAGACTGTGCCTTGAAACTCTGGGTGCGCAAACTCTCATTTGGAGTTGAGGAGTGTCAAGTTTTTGATTGGATAATTCATTTAGAGTGTAGCAACTCTCTATATGTATTTCCCTATATGTATTCAACACACTGCTATTCTTGAATTATGAGCACCGCTACTGAAATTTTACATTTTCAGTAATATTCTTGATGCAATGTAACACTTGCAAGCCCCAGTATGTTGAGTATGGCTGGGATGAAGTGAAAGGGTCCCCATCATATATACACACAAATGCATGCACTTGTATGTATATAACAGAGAAGCAGGATAGTCGACAAGGTAGACTTGCCTACCTCTCCAAGTGGAAAGTCTATTACTTGGATAATTTCTTTGGCAAGGGCAGTAGAAATAAAATTAAAATAGCTCTCCAAACTGTGAATAAATGGTTGCATTTAGTGACCATTTTCCCATCGGTGTGATTACGTTTTGTTAGAGGTCGCACCGGTGCGACTACAAAGTAGTCATTACAAACAGCGCTGCGAGAAGCGCTACGTGAGACATGGAATCCATTTGAATTTGACTGTTGAAAACCTCTGTGAAAACTATTAGTGTCTTGGTGATTATACAAGTTTAAAACCATATTTGACGGCTCACAATTATAAAGAACGCGGACCAGAAAAAAAACTATAAAAACATTGTGTCAAGCACAGAAGGCTGTAAACTCCACACATCACCATCCTAGTAAAAATGTACCTTGGTTAACAACACTTACTGTGTTAACGATGGTATTTTAGCAGAAATGTGGCATATTCATACAAAATATTTGTATATTAGTTATATAGCCCAAACTCAATTTAAAAAAAGTTTCTATTTTATTTTCATATTTTCTAAATTTATAGTTTGTCTTCTCATTAAAAAAAAAAAGTTAACTATCATCATTGGTTTTACCAGTGATTGCCAGTGGCATAACAAATATCACTGTTGAAACTATGGAAGAACAATAGCAATTTTTCATAATTATAGTGGACCAAGCAATCAGTTTTCTACTGTGTAAAATCTTTTTTAGAATCTGCTCTTTGATTTGTAGGAAAAAGTTGACTTTGTTTACCTTCAGAAATTGAAAGACATGAATGATCTTAATTAGTAGGAGTCCCAAATAAGTATACACAAATGAGGTGTATATAAATAAAAAAAATTAACAGACATTACTGTTGCATCCTAAGTCAATGTGTTGTCATTTCAGCAACATAATATATAATAATGTTATGTCACTATTATTATTAGTTGCTTTTTTGTTTTTAATTAAGGACAAAACGTATTTATACACTGGCGGCCAAAAGTTTGGAATAATGTACAGATTTTACTGTTTTGGAAGGAAATTGGTTCTTTAAAAATTCCACTTTTCCAAAGTGAAATTTAGCTGATCACAAAGTATAGTCAGGATATCACTATTTGAAAAATTTAATTTTTGATCAAATCTAGACAGGCCCCATTTCAAGCAGCAATTACTCCAATGCCTTATCCATGAGTTATCATGATTTGGTACTAGAAAATCACTTGCCATTATATCAAACACAGTTGAAAGCCATTTGGTTCATTAAATGAAGCTTAACATTGTCTGTGTTTGCTTTTGAGTTGCCACAGTATGCAATAGACTGGCATGTCTTAAGGTCAATATTAGGTCAAAATGGCAAAAAAGAAACGGCTTTCTCTAGAAACTCGTCAGTCAATCATTGTTTTTGAGGAATTTATCCTATACAATGATTGAAATTGCCAAAAAACTGAAGATTTCATACAAAGTTGTACACTACAGTCTTTAAAAACAAAGGACAACTGGCTCTAACAAGGACAGAATTAGATGTGGAAGACCAGATGTACAGTTAAACAAGAGGATAAGTACATCTAGATTGAGTCTCTAGATTGAGAATTAGACGCCTCACATGTCCTCAGCTGACAGCTTCATTGAATTCTACCCGCTCAACACCAATTTCATGTACAACAGCAAAGAGAAGACTCAGGTGTGCAGTCCTTATGGGAAGAATTGCAAAGAAAATGCAACTTCTCAAACAGAAAAAAAAGGAAATGTTAGAGTGGGCAAAGAAACACAGACATTGGACAACAGATCATTGGAAAAGAGTGTTATGGATCTTAACCCCATTGAGCTTTTGTCGGATCAGCTAGACTGTAAGTTGTATGAGAAGTGCCTGACAAGACCGCAACACCTATGGCATGTGCTACAGAAAGTGTGGGGTGAAATGTCACCTGAGTATCTGGACAAACTGACAGCTAGAATGCCAAAGATCTGCAAAGCTGTCATTGTTGCACATGGAGGATTTTTTGTGTGAACACTTTGAAGAAGTTTAAGAAGTTCTGAACATTTATTTCAAATTGTAATAGTAATTTTTCACGTTGTTGATGTCCTGACTATACACTGTGATCAGCTGAATGCCACTTTGGTGAATAAAAGTACTAATTTCTTTCCATAATAGCAAAATCTGTACATTATGCCAAACGTTTGGCTGCCAGTGTACATTTTTTTCAAGTGTATAAAGCTCCGAGTAAATAAACACACATATGACAAGGCGAACATGAATAATCCATCTATAATGATTCGAAGGTCATTTTTAAACAATCATCCACCACTGCGTGTAAATACAGGTCTTGCGTTGCGGGCTCGTGGAAGAACACACAACAGCACTGCTGCTGAAAAAAATCCTAGGGAAAACACTTAGCTGAACTTATTGGGCAATACTCTAGTTTTGCTCTTCAGTTTAATTGACTTGTTAGCTGATAAATATGTGTGTGGCTTTATGTAGCTGTCGTTTAGATACAACCTAATAGCACACATGCCTCGCCCAGATGTCTATTTGATGTGTGTGTTTACATCTGGAAGACGTATTTTTAGGTTGTATTCTCATCTGCAATACACAACTTGTGCAATGTTTGAAAATCTGATCATTTTATGATGTTTAGCAGATGTTAATTAGAATACTAATTGAGTATTTCCCTTACTGAACAAAACAATGCACATAATAGGATGAGAAGAGTGTTCAGAAAGCTAACAAAGTTGACAAATATAATGAATTACCAAGATCAGCTGCAGAAGACACCAGCGATTCGGTGTTTATCTCCAGCAAGAATGATTTCAATGCCCCGGTTAGTTAGCTGGATGATCTGTGTGTGAGCAAAGAGTCCAAGTCATCGTTTATCCCTCCACTGCCACATTTGCATGGGTCTCTTATGCTTCTGGTACTCTCTTTAAAAATGTGTATTTGTGTATGATTTGGTCAGTTGTCAGATTGCAGCCGGCGTGCATCTTCTCTTACAGTTCTCCTCGTAAACTTTTTTTTCCAGTGCAATTTATCTTGGATCTCCACAAGTAGAGCGCTCGTTTCCTCCGTATTTCCTGAACACTTTCAATGTTTATCATTTTTGTGGGGTTTTTATGGTTGGTATAGATTGAAATAATACTCCTTGCTGCAGACGGTAGCTACTGTTGTTGTTTGGAAAACTACTTGGTGACTAAACATACAGTATTCACACCCTCCGCCCCCCCTCCTGTGTAGACACCAGCAAGTTTTGGGGGCCGTTGGGGAACCCAGCCTTTACAGTGATGGAAACGTGCGGAAGAGTTCAAGAATTCGCACAGGCCCAGGAACCCACCTCCGAACCATGTCGGTGGTAAAGGGCTATCTGGCATTCTAGCAATATCTATGATATCCCTATATATGGCTCAGAGCCTCTAACAAGCCCTTAACCCTAAGTGTGAACAATTATCAAAAACCAACACTATGTGTTTTTGTCATTTTGATGTAGACTCGTGGTATTTAGAACTCTCTCATCTCTTGAATTTATTTATAATGACCGCAATATGCTGACCTATTTCTAGAGTTCTCGCTGTATGATGTAGACCTTTCATGTGCCATGGAAGTGCCAAGTCTTGTGGAATAAACCTCAAACATAGTTGGAGATTCAGAGAAATCATAAAAAGACCACCCCACTGCTCCTGTCCTCTCCCCTTCCCCCACCTCCCTTTATTCACAGGAAAGAGAGGTATTTCTTTTCTTCAAAACCCCCTCTACATCAGAGACACACACACACACACACACACACGTCAGTGATTGAGCCGAGTTGCTCTCAGATCCTGCAGGAGTGAGCAAGGAGAGGAGAAGGGGGGGGCCCGAAGCACACTGCACGCTCCCGTAGTATCCTTGACAACACAGACACCAGACAAAACCACCACCAACCGTTGCTGCGCTGCCTAAACAAAGGCATTTGTGTGCACTTGTGTGTGTCAACAAGGAAAGAGGGCAGCTACAGCAACGTTTTAGCAACTAGTTGTATAGAGAGTTTGTAAACACACACACAATTCCCAAATGTAACAATATTTTCTCCACTTGATGTCCCATTATTATGAATGCTTATCTGTTGCATATTCACAGGGGGCCTCTAGTCAACATCTCTGCACTGAACTATATTGACACAGCCATGAATTAGCTCACAGAAAGAGTTTCAGTATTGAGAGTTTAGTGGCTGTTTCTGGACTAAAGCTCATGGCTGTGTGTGCTCTTGTCAATGAAAGGCTGCATGTCCACCAGAGATTGGTAGAGTAATGTTAAGAGAAATGCTCAAGCTGGTTGGTGTCCTTAACAGGCCTGCAGCCAAGGGCATGTGTATGTGCAAATAAACACGGCAACAAGCTACAATTATTTTTACACAATTTCAGTCTCCACTGAGTGGTGCTAAAAGAGAAACTTTTCTCCCTAACAGATGAGGCATTATAGTAAGTGTTTTGATGTCATAAGATAGCATCGTGTGAGGAACAGGTCGAAAAGTACGTGTTTATGAACAGATAATCTGCTGTTTTACTCGTGATTTGTGTGAAAGGAACTTAAATTGTTGTTGTCATAACAGCTCTAGTGTTCATTTCACCAGGAAACTGCAATGATATGTACAATGAACCACATAAAAATAATTTTGCAAAAATGTAGGTTAAGAACGTGTTTTTAGGAGACCAGGTTGTGTACTTTGTCATAGAGTGCACATTTAAAAAATGTTATTGGTCGAATAGTAAACTGGTGGAATTTAGTGGCTGGAGTGGTGGTGGCGTAGTGGACTAAAGCACATAACTGGTAATCGGAAGGTCGCTGGTTCGATCCCCACAGCCACCACCATTGTGTCCTTGAGCAAGACACCTAATCCAGGTTGCTCCGGCGGGATTGTCCCTGTAATAAGTGCACTGTAAGTCGCTTTGGATAAAAGCATCTGCCAAATGCATAAATGTAAATGAATTAAAACTTAAAGCTGAAGTATGTAATTTCTGCACCACTACTGCAACCAAACAGTACTTGCAAACATAAACACTGTTTTCAAAACCACTTTCTGAATAAGCCCCTCTTCTGTTGTTGGTCAAACAAACAAATAGTCCCACCCCCAACTCACGCCATTGGTTGAGTCAGTGTTACTGTCACTCTTGAGACGGGGCGCTCAAAACAATCACAAGAATTTTCATACTTCCACAGAGACAGTGCTTACAGTTTTCGAGAACATTTGGCTAAAATGTAGCTTTTGGCTGTCTCTGCATATTAAGCTGGAATAGGAGAAAGTGTTTTAACAGCAAAACAAATTACATCAGATTTAAGCTTAAAAATGATGTCAGTATGGTTTTGCGGTACTTATTTTTACAGTATTGAAACAGTACATTGACATGAATGTGTATCAAGCATAACTCCTGTGTCTTTAACACACAGGATACGAAAAAACTTCAAAATCTGAGTTTTTGTCCTAACCAGCTGTGACAGGGCTTTTTGTCGATCGCTAGGTCGTGCTGCAGTAAAACCTACTAGTGAAATCTACATAAAAGTACTTTAAACGAATTATCTTTGTGTTTTGAGCTTTTGGTGAAACTTTTACATTCATTCGAAATTAACTTTTACGGTGCTGCTCTAGTTTGAGATTGGTGAAAGTATCATCCAAATTCAGATCAAGTGTGTGGTTTCACTGTAGTTTTAATAGCATTCAAGAGAAAACAAGTGTGAAATACGTTATCTAGAAAAGGTCATGCAAATTATGGTAATGATTCCCACACCAATATACTATGAGTATATTCGTCTCCATGTTGTACATAATGTCATTTGATTGGTTGTGGCAACAAGCAGCAGCCGTGGAGTGATACAATTTTTTTTATCTTGCGCGGTGTGCGGCGCAAGCAGTCGTGCACAACAAAGTGTCAGGTTTGTCTTGAACGAGCTTGGAGAGGGGTGTCGCTTCGACTGCCGCCTCCCTTTTGCTGCCTGCCACACTTCTCTCATTGAAAATGAATAGGGAACGCGTGGTGACCGCGTCCCATGTAAAACCACCTTTAAGCTGTATGTGCTAGTTGTATCACACTGCGATACTTGTGTGCAGTGCATCATCTGATGGAGACTGTAGTGTGTTTGAGCACTGCTTCTGCAATCTTCTTTGTCCACAAGGGATGGGAATCGTTAGGAAATTAACGATTCCGTTTCTGATTTCTCTTAATGAGTACGGTTCCTTAAAGGTTCCAGTAACAATTTTAGTACTTTTTTATAAGAATTATTTAAAAGTTTGAAATTTACTCTCCTCTGCAGTCTGTTGCCAAATGATGAGATCCTTTAGGATTTCTACAGTGCAGATATAACAAATCAGAAAAAATGTAATACAGTTCTTGTAAAAGGTTTTTGCTGACTTTTTAAAGACATATATCCAATAATTTATCCTTTTTTTTTTTTATAAATTCCTTGTATTACAAAACTTGTGTATCTATAATTAAACATTGTCATATGAACAATCCTTCAGTATCTGCACTGCTTGATTAAAGTCTCACAGGTCTAAAGTCACATGATCTTACAGTAACAGTTCCAGAGACTGTTAAGACTGTTCTGTTGTCTTATGTTGTACTTCAAGCTTGTAAGACTTCAACAGTACTTATTTAATTTAGAGTTGGACATTTATAACTTGCACATAAAGTTAGATTGTTTTGCAATTTAGATTCAAAATAATCGGCTCATTTGTGTCATCCTTTCGGGAATCGGAATGTTCCAGAAGCGCTGTATGATTTGCGTGGTAGATTCAAAAGAACCAGCTCATTTAAATTGTTCTTTCAGGAATCAGTCCATACCGGAAGTGCTGTCTGTTTCACACTTTAGATTCAAAAGAATCTGCTCATATGAGTCATCCTTTCGGGAATCAGACCGTTCCAGATGCGATGTATGTTTTGCGCTGTAGATTCAAAAGAACCAGCTCATTTAAATTGTTCTTTCAGGAATTAGTGCATAACGGAAGCGCTGTCTGTTTCGCGCTGTAGATTCAACATAGCCGGCTCATAAGAGTAATTTATATTTGACACTTTTGACCCAGTAGAGGGCAGCGCTGCTTCAGAAATGCGCTGCTGGAAACAGTCAGAGTATTTCAGTACGGTGTTCTAGATGCATCGGCGGAAAATTCCCACAGGGGAACCATTAACGGAAACGAAAGTCACAAAGATCATCCTATTCCGGTATTTTGTAAAGAATGGAACAGGTTCTGAACAAGAACCAGTTCTCTGTTCTCAACCCTATTGTCCACACACACACACTGACAGATGGAGAGACCACATGGATCATGGCTGCAGAGAAAGGGAGGGAGGACAGAAAGAGAAGGCAGAGGAGATGGAAAGAGAATGGGCGGGGCGGGGCGGGGGGGTTAGTGCATCGGCGAGGCGGAAGTGTATGTGTGTGTGTGTGCGTGTTTGCCGGGGCATATGGTGCCCAGGAAAAGAGCGGACTGCAGTGGGTGTCTGTCTGCCTTGTGTGTTTTAAAGGGATAGTTCACCTAAAAATGAAATGACTGTCATCATGTACTCACTCTCATGTCGTTCTAAACCCGTATGACTAGATATTAGGCAGAAGGTTAGTCTCAGTTTCCATTCACTTTTTCTGCATGTTTCCATACAATGAAAGTGATTGGCGTATCACGTGTGCTCGTATGCAAAATGTGTGTTTGTGTTTAATTCCTTTAAGAATGTACAGTATAAAATTGCATGGAACTTAACATAGTGTTCACATTTGTGTAAGTGTGTGTATCAGTGTGTGTGCTTGGATGACAGAGCTCTGTTTAGTATGCAGGGACCAGGATGCTGTTGCTGCCAGTCTGCTATGAAGCCAACAATGTGGCCTGTAGCACAGAATAAGAATGATGCCTTCCCTATCTCCATCATTTCCCCCTCCTCTCACCTCCTCCATTGAGGATACCTCACCAATAAGAGAGAGATTTACTTCCAAAATCAATGGTAGACACGAGATGGGAAAGGTGGGAGTTTTGTGTGTGCGTATGATTGCACCTGTGTGTATCTGTGTCTGTGTCTGCGAGGCGTGTGAGTAAGGAAATGTTTGACACCCGTCAACATAAGAGGCAGGAAGGGTTGTTATTTAGTCTTTAGTGTCTATACTGTTGACTTGAGCTTGCGGTGGGGAGGTTTTTCAAGAATCCACCGTGTTCACACACACACACACACACACACACACACATACCCCAACCCAAATCGATACCTCGATACAAACAGAGACGGTATGTAGACTGTTGAATACAGTATGTGTGATAGATTTGCATATCAGGTAACTAGAACATTTAATAAAACAGTATACAAAATCTGTCTTGTGCACGCTGATAACATCTATTAAAAATTATGATAATCATCACAAGGCACGTACATAAGCATATTTTCTAATTGTATTTACAAATATATTTTCCAATTTTTCTAGAGCATAAACAATGTATTGTAAGTGAATTAGACAATAAGAACAATTACTTTCGCACAAATGTGAATTATGACACAGAACGCTTGGTAGCATGAACTTGGTTGCAACTTTCTTCAAGTGCACCTTTTTTCAGAGAGAAAGTACTCAAATAAAGATTACTTATTATTTCCTCATATCTGTACCTACATACTGACTAACTGACAGTTTATTTGTGCATGCTTTGTGTGCACATGCTAAGAAAGTGCTTGCGGTATTGCATTGCATAATGCTGATATGCGGATACCTAAACATTGAAATACTCTTCAAAATTCTGTAAAAATGGCTATCTTGGTGAGGTATTATTGTGAACACTGCCAATTATGTCTAAAGTAAATGTATACAGAGGAATAGAAAGTGGATGTAAATTTAAATACATCCTAATAGAGCGCAACTGTCTGGTTCCAGAAGTAAAAATCCCATTCATTTATCCCATATTTGAAAAGATTTTCAACAATAAGTTATAAACCTTTAAAGACAGACCGACCATGAGCTACTATGTAATCGAGTGGGTCTGCTTCACCCTTAAACTACTAATATATTTGTACATGTTGGAATATTTTATCAATAAACTTAAAATATATTGTTTCTGTACTTATAATCAACCATCTAAAATCAATAGTTTATATATTCCCATGGTTTTTTATTCAATTACATCATTTGCAATGCTCCATGGGATTGTAGTTTGTGCCCTCATGAAAATTGGTAAGCACACAGCCTTATAACTTTGTCTTTATGTCTGATTTTCAAATACTTTTTTCCTCAAAACAAAGTGTTTGATGTTGTGATTCACCTCTGTGCTGGTTGGTTTGGTTCATGGCTCACAACTCTTTTATGAAGGATTTTATTAAAAGTCTATGGAAGAAATGAATGTGGAAAATACTTCTGGAATCCAGAAGGCTGAAAAAGTGGGTGTGCACTGTCGTGCTCTATATACCTGCCACTGAAGTCTTTTTAGCAAGTCAGTCCATTGGCGACCATCTTTTGAATGCTCACATGCATCTGTTTTTTTTATGTAAACAAGCAGCATACAAGTGCAGCTCCTATCTACTTGAATGGGGAAAGAAATCTCCAAGGCAGTTGGTCAGGTTTACAATCAGAGAACATATTTCAAATCAGCTGTAAAATCTGACAGCATTGGAATCATAAATTGTGCTTCTTTACCTCAGATTACGCTAAAAAGCTAAAAAATATTCTCGGCTTGTATAGCTACTGCGCATGAGTGTTCTCAAGCTGATTGACAGGCGACATCTGTATCTTAAAGGTGACTGTAAGCCAGGTCTTCTTTCTACACTCGTTGACCATTCCGATTACTCTCATTCATATTAAAAGTGGCCTGTCTGTACTAAATATTCCCTGCTGCCACTGCCTTGTATGTTATTAGCATTATTCAAACAATATCAAGAAAACAAGACTTTATTAATTAAAATAAATATATATTAATGAATTATAATCACACCTCGATGACCAGTAGTTTGTTTTATTTTACATTTCATTACTTTTTTCAATTTTTGAATGTTTACTTGGAGTCTTTGTACTACTGTTAAAAGCTAAGATTTATTTTTTGTAATTTGTGTCTTTGTTCTATTGTTTTTAATTTTTTCTATTGCTTGTCATTTTCGAAAACAAACAATTATTTTGTTGTTTATTACGAACTGTTTACTTGTCTACAGTGTTTACTTAAATTAGTTAGTTGTGGTATTAAAATGTATTTTGAGGATTGTCAAATTGATTGCATATTACGGCTGTCAGTAAATATTTTTTTAAATTGCAATTAATCTTATAATATTTTTTGTAGTTAATCACGATTAATTGCAGATTTATGCTGAAATTTGACAGCATATATTCTAATTTTCCTGTCAAAATGCAATTATTTCCATCTTAGGTAAGAAAACAAATCAATATGTAGCAATATATAATGCTTTATTAACATTTTCCAAACAAAGCCTTACACAGTATAAAGATAGAAATGCACTAAAATAGCACCAATTCAAGAAACATTAAACATTTCATGAAGTCTAAGTGAGAGTTTGACTAATTGAAAGAACTAATCTCCCCATAGGTTGTGTATTCATCGCAATGGCCATTAAATCTCTTAAACTCTCATCCTCCACAATATGAATCTGCCAGTAGACTGTGTAGCTGCATTCTTGATTTGCGTCAGAGCATCAATGCCAGCATCACTTGCAGACAAAAACGTCTCATTCAGCATTTTGGTGATAGTTAGGACTTGCCGTGCTTCTCTGGTAATTAAATTTTGCCTTACATAGGTCCCATCTGGGCTTGTTTTGTACATTAAATAGCGCTAAGAGGTAATTTCTCCATCATTCTCCATCACTGACAGGGAAGCGCTCTTGTGTGTGTGTTTGTCAAGTGTGTGTCAGTGTAATGAGTCTGGACTGACACATTACAAAGGTTCTGCCCTCCCAACAAGTGTTTATACTGATTTATGCTGTATTTACTGTAAATGTGTTAAATGCGAAAAATGTACGCTTAAAATAAATCGTGTTAATTCCGACAGCTGTATTCTGTATTGTGTGGTCAGAGTTGCTTCTTGGCCGTAACGGACAAAAGCGCAGCGAGCCGTGCAAGACAGATTGAAGCTGATCCTGGAGATTCCCTCACTCATTTGGCGCAGGTTAAATTGTTATCCAATTATTATATTGTGGTACATCACAATGTATTGAATTGTGATTTGTGTCATTCTTTAAAGTTATTAACGATACCCAGCCTAAGTCTTAACTGCCAAACTTTGCTGAATAATAGAACATTGTCACGTTTAAAAATGTGTTAAATATTTGGTATTGTACTCATATCCCTGCATAATCCCAACACACACTCACAAAAGCTATGTGTTTAGGTCAGAGAATGGAAAAGAGCTCAGTGACTATCCTCATTCCTAAGGCTTTATCGCTTGTTTTGCTGCACAACTGAAGGAGAGAAACAAGAAAATAAAGAGGGAGAAACACCTGGGTCGCACACCCACTCATACACAAAAAAAGAAAGACAGCTGCCTCTTTCCATATGGCAAAGTCGTGGATATGACAACCAATTCACTCTCACACACAGTATCAACACAAGCTGCTCCTCTTTCTCCTGAAAGACCTTCAACATTTCACGCTTAAAACTAAAGTGTACTGCGGTACGGCAGACACGCTCTCCCATGCTCTGCTCCATGCTGACACGTTGCCTTCGTTTTAATGGTAGAGTATTAAAGGAGAACTTTTGTCACTATGTTGTGTCAGCTCCCTCTGCCTCCATGTAGGAAAATGCATTGTGGCATTATACATCTGCCAGTCGAGAAGTCGTGTCATTATTTTATATTTAGCGTAATAGCAGCACGTCATCCTGCCGTCGCGGGCTGTCTTATCTTTCCGAATGAGCTTCCAAACCATCATATCCCAAAAGAATGAGGGAGGGAGTGTGGGTGAATTGTCTTAAAAAGGCAGCAGCTCTCAAAACGCTCACTGACAAGTTGAGAGAGTGAGAAAGGAGAGAGAGTGAGTTAAGGAGCTTTGAAACGGATTAGGTGCAGAATTTAACTTTTTTGTAGCCAGAGATGCCTTCTCAGAGCAATTTGCCTTGAACGCTGAAACATGGTTAATCCCTTCTTAAAAGAGCATAATCCAAGCAACCCTGCTACCTGATCCACACTGCAAAGAAACTGAGAGCTATGGAGCTTCACTCCACCTGAACGAACACACACACTCTTAAAAACACACCAGAGAAAGACCTACACCCTTTGACATGAACTTAAGCAGTCATTCACAAACTCGAACATTCGCAATCAGGCAGACACAAAGCATCCTTACAGAGTTTTGGATTTTTTCATTTGAAAATCATGCGCTAAAGAGAGTATTTCAGCAGTATTGCAAACAAAGAAAACGAGCCTGCTCAGAATTTCTAGAAAGGCAGTATGACATGCATGTATTTTATTTATTTATTTATTTACCAGGAACTAAAAAATAAAGTTGGTTGAAAAAATGGTTAAACTTTTTTTTTTTTTAATCAGAAAAGAAAAAGTGATTAGTTACAGCATCTAAAAGTGTACACTGTCATTTTAGTGTTTGATAAAAAAAAGAAAAAATATCTTAATGTTGAGAAAATATAATATCCATGTTATCTGACAGCTACCTGTTTGAGGTTACTAGGTTAAACTGTGTATTTCTGTAGGGAGAGACCTAGTGGGAACTTGTTGACTGACAGATAATGTATATTTCCGGGTTGAAAGTAAAGCATGTGCGTGACATTTATGTATGTCTATGATTTAAAACTCGAAACATCTTCAATCGTTTACATATAGAAAGAGTGTCAATAGATAAAATCTGTCAACACCAATAATCAACGATGCTTACGAGTTTGTTTGTCCAGGATTAACTGTCATACATCTACACTTGTCTGAATGTTTTGAAAGACAGTTGTTGCATTTATTTGTGAAGCTGTGTTGAGGAGGCTACTGTGAAACTGCACTGTTAAGCTACCTTTTTAAGTAAGTCGTTAGCTGCTCCAAACATAACTACATTAAAGCTATTTAAGGGGGCAGCATCTTTTAAAATACAAAATACACATGGACACATAATCATATTTACGTCTGTAGCAATCAGAGCAGTATTTATGTTGCACAAAAAATATATTTCTAATATTTTGACCGCCGGTCAACTACTTTGGGGGTGTGTTAAAGTGGGTTTCGCCCAGGGTGCCAAACAATCTAGAACCGCTACTGCCTGTGGTTACTCTTCAACACTATGTATGTATACTTGTGTAGTCATAATCGAGCTACAGCAGGTTTTTGCATATTTGAACTACAGTCTTTATCTGTCCAAATGTACATGACATAATGCTTAACAGAATATTTTGTTTTAGTAATTACAAATGCTTCTGACAGACACTTTTGAAGTATCTCACGTGGCTTTGCGTCATAAATATAGCAGTTTTACAACACTGTCAATCTAAACATAGTTTGAAAAACACATCTCGAGACTGCTGCGTTTGGAGTTGTGTTCCATCCAGCTGTGTTTAAAAGCAAGAACGTGTCTTCTGCTGTCAGTGTGTTTTTTTTGCCTGTACAGTCGGAGTTCGGCTTACTGCCTCCTGCTGACTAAAACTCGTAAAAACATGATGGTGGTACTTCAAGTTTGAATTGCTCAGATTGTTGGAAAATTCCTTATTATGGGGTCGTGATGAAATGCGTACAAATTTTTACTTGTTATTTTTTATGTAATTAATTGCAGTAAATTAACGCGCTAAATCGACAACATTTACATGACATTTTAAAAAGACATAATGATTGTTTTAGTCTGACTGAAATCAAACTTTTAAAGTGCATGTAAACATACTGACTTTTGTCAAGTCTATATATGATTGTTCTCTGCATTAGCTTCTAAAAAGTTCGTTTAATGACATAACTAATTTGAAGTGAAATTTCACATGTGATTGACAATCACTATTTTATGATGCCAGGTTTGTTACAGATTTTTGTTTCTTACGATTCATCTCAATATTACTAAATAAATCAAAATATGTCAAATGTATTATAAATCTATCAACTGTAATTTTACAACCCGCATTAAAGAAGCCCTCTTCATTAAAAACTAACTAACTCAAACTCATTTGCCATGCTCTCTGTTACTTGTTTTCTTTCTCAATCCCTGATTGTAGCCTCTCTTAATTTCTTGGTTGATCTCATTCTTTATTATTTGTGTTTGCAACCTTAAGAGCACTGCACACGGTTTTGCCAGCCACCCACTATCCATTGCCTGTGAACACACACCGAGAGTGAGGGCTGTGTGTGTGTTATTTGGGAGGAGTGGCTGCTGTAGCTCTCTCCTCTCTCATTAGGGGACACTGGGAATCCTGTAGCAACCACACTCATTATTTCTCATGTCAACTTTCCTTCACTGATAATTTGGAATTAAAACAAATACCTTTATTCTCGCACATGAATGTTTGCACACTCTTCAGGAGTACATTCTGTACACTCAATTTGATTTAATTTTCGGAGTGCTGTGTACAATATTGGCAAAGCATCGATACACACAAAGCACCGACAGGAAGAAAAACACACAAACAAACAAAAAAACAAATAGGTGCCAGGAATGGAATAAAATTAAATAAAAATTGTACTAAATACAATATACAATAAAATAACATGCAATGAAATAGAATAAAATAAACTGAACATTTAACACAACATTAATGAACATTACAAATGCTTTAGAAGTCTGTTCAAAGATCAAACATGAACTTTGCTACATAACTGTCCTCCCCCAGTAACACCTGCATTTGATCTCCATTTTCTTTACTCTCAAATCCTCTGCTATGATCCAGGGCCTTGTAGTGTTTCCACATCAAAGAAATTGATGACTAAAAACGTTTAGTGAAGCCAGCTTGTTCCCTTGACTCACATTTGTTTTTTCTTACCATGGGTTACACAAGACGAATAGCGCTGGCGTGACTATTGTTAGCACATTTTATCATTTTTATGGACAGTTTGATGGAAGCCAGCTTTCCTATCAGGCACTGCAGCAGTCACCTATCAGAGGGGACCCATTGTCCCCTAGACGGTGATAAGAATTCTTCAGGCTGACGATGTGGAGTTTGGGGCTTTATCTGTTGGCCACACTATGTTTGTCTAAACCAATAAGACATAATGGAGGGAAGGGTTTGACTGACAGCGAGGGTGTACACATAGTGTGAGCTTTCTGTTCCAGCAGGTGTTGCCATTTGGATCTCATTGTTTTATGTAGTAAAACAATTTTGTGACAGGTTGAGGAGGTCATTTTCATGGCTTTACTGTGACACCAACATTTATGTTAGGCCTGATATATTTACATTTGGTTGTACAAGGGCTATTATGTTGTTTTCTCTAAGATGTGGGGTTTTGTCAACAAAATATATCTAAAGTTGTATATTTAAAATTTCTGTAGTTTTATGAAAGGACAATTCTTGGTTAATTATGGCTTACGAAGATCTATCGACAGCATGACTTGTTGGGGACGACCACACAAAAAAAGTTTGAACTGGTGGAATCAACATTATTGCAATGGAAGCCTGGAAGGCAATCATATTAGAGAGTTTAAAAGCATAAATGTGAAGACTATATTTTTGTAAAAGCACTTATGTGTCCTGGTTGGTAATGCACATCCTCTTACAGTTGTGATCAGAGTTTGAATCTGGCTCAGGTCATTCTGATCCCACTCTACTGTTGAATGTTGATTGACTGTACTACCTGAAAAAACTACCACTTTTTGTGTTCTTTTTTTTTATATATATATAAGTGTTCATTTTTTAGTGTGTTACTTCATCTTTTCAGCTTTTAAGCTGAAGTGTAATTTTTTCAGTGTTAAAAGACTTTCTCCTCTCCCAGCTTAATATGCAGAGACAACTATAAGTAAGCCATTTGCAGATTGGTTCCCCTGAAGTGTGTAAACAGTGAAAGCAGAAATCCCACACTTCAGCTTTTAACGTCTAAATGGCACCATTTTTGGTGTTTAATCAACTGCAGTTGCATGCGATTCAATCCAAAACATTTGGTTTTAGTGAATAAACCAAAATAAGATGGAAAATGAGAACGATCTCTTTAAGTATTCTGCAGGATTGGCTCACAAGAGAAGAGTCCCTCCTTTTTGTGATTGTGTGTGTGTGGGGCTCTCTCTATGTTTCTGCCTGGCTGTGCAGTCTTATAATATCATTATTTCTCAAGCTTCCTGGCTTTCACATGCACACACACACACACACACACACACACACACACGCACTCGCCTCCTACCCAGTGGAGCTCAACGAAGCCAAAGATAATTCACTTTGCACACTAACTTTCAATTTGGTCCCTGCTCCCTCCTGCAAAATGCTCTCCTCTGCCTATCACAGACCCCGCTGCTTCAGGACGGAATTGAATCATTCACTTATTGTGTGTGTGGGTGTGTGCTGTTCAACATCATGGCATGTTATGGCAAAGCTTCAGCACCCTGGCCTAGTTACCAAAAATGAAAGCAATCCTCATACGCACCCCATTTCCCCCTCCCTAAACCACCCCCCTCTTGTCTCTCACTCACTCACTTTTCATTCTCTCAACATGAATTGGCTTTTCTCTGATAGATAAATTACTGTATTATGCCCAATTGAATCAATTCATTAGTGGTAATGGATTGTTTCTGCCCATTTTCATTGAAACGGAGAGAGATGAGTGGGGTGAGGGAGTGAGAATCAGAGTAAAGGATACTGCAGGTACAGTCCATATCGCAAGGATGGAGAAAGGAGGAGGAAGAGAGAGAATGGGGAAGGTGTGTGCGGACGACAGAGAAGGGAATTCTAAAACGGTTTCCTTTTCGTCAGTGTCTGGTATTATCCGGGCCTTGTGCATATGAAGAACAGAATAGAACATCTCAATACGGATGGAAAAAAAGACCCGCATTTCCCTTTGTCTCAATATTTTCTTAGTTTTTTTCTTTCAAGTAATCTATGTAATTTTCAGATGTTTGTCTGTCTTTTTTGATTTTAGTGGCTTATTCCAATGAGTGCGTTTGCATGCACGTTCTTACACCGATTATGCTTAATTAGCCGACTATGCTTGTAGTCATGTAAACGCAATAAAGGCATTCCTTTATCGTGTCATTAACGGTGTACGAATAAACTGGTCGACATGGGAATGTTTTTGCCCATTACGCCAATTTCCCGTTTAATTTAAACACGTTTACCGGTGTTTTCACCAGGATATCCAATGTGCGCGCGTTTAGCGCATGTCTCTTCACGGTTTGACGTCAAAAGCGGAGTATAACATGATAATTTAAATCTTATGTATACACTTCACATGTAATTAAACTTCACATATTCAACTTCACATTGTGAAAATTATACTACGACAAATGCCAAACTGTCACTGTTATAAATTAGCCAAATTATATTGCGCTGCATAGTATATTCCATGCCACCAGATAAGAGAAGGAAAACACTGATATTTTCAACCCCTGTCGTCTTATGTAGCCATCTATCAGAAACCAGTGCCGCCTACTGCACTGTTTTTGTCAATTCAACAGCCATCACAAACAGGCACTCAGGCACTTCCTCAACAACTATAACTAGCATATCTGTCTCTGTAACCCATAATAAATTAACCTCATTTTACCCCACCTCCCCCCATGTCCAGACCTCCATCCACTCCTCCCCAACAGCCCAACCCCTGGCTGCGCTGCCCCCTCTCGACACCTCTTCACTAGGCTGATGGAGCTCTTTGTTTGCCTGTGTGTGTGGTGGGCTGGAGTGGACCGATAAGGAAGCCAAATGGGAGTGATAACAAGAGGTGAAGAAAGTGGGGAAGAGAGAATGAAAGGCAGAGATGGGACAATGGTCTTATGCGATGAGTTAGTGGCACGCTGAGGGAATGTCAAGATCAGTTTTGTAGTCCTACCAAAAAAAGTGGTTTACTATTGCTCTGTTCCTGTTCATCTGATATGGGGGGATGGGGGGTTACTATAGATTGTATTTTACTGTCACTGTACTGTAGTTTGCTGTTACCTCCGGTGTGTGATGTGTTTTCCTAACGTACAGTATATCTTCAATGAAAGGTCAAAGTAGCATGACATAACAGTGTGTGCAATAAATCTTATGACACTCAAAAAACTTCCACTATCAGTGTTAAAATTACACATTTATCCACAAATGACTACATGTTAGTGAGAGAATGTTATCCTAAACTCTTAACTGTATGTGGGGGGAAATAGAAATCCGGTGATTTTGTATTTATTTATGTCAAAGATGTTTGACGTGCAGATTTTGGGACATGAGAAAATGACACAGTGCAATAGAAAAGGATTTCAATTATTTAAAATGTACATTTTAAGCCCACAGAAGTTTGTAACATTATAAAAAGTCTTTATTCTTTTTATCAAGCCTATCAAAATTGTAATAGGGTGAAATTAAACAATATAAATACCACACACACTCGTAATGGGGACTTAAATGACACAGAATTGTAGGAATGACCCATATTTATAGACGTTCCTGTGCGAGACACTGCATTACATTGAAAAAGAGCTAAGACTGTTGCAAAAACGCGTTCAGTGCGAACGTCATCCACTAAACTTAAAATGAAAAATGCTTTAATACAACGACCAGGAAGAAGAGAGAAAGGGAGAGAAAAGACTTAACATGAAAATAGTGTATTTCTCCTTGGATCAGTGCAGTTGTTTTGGCAGTAAATGGTGTTTATCATAAGGGAGATTTATGAAAATCACAGCCGATATCTCACAAAACTCACGCGAAAGGTGTGTGTGTTTTAGGTCAATTTCTCTCGATTTTGTGAAACACTCCCATACCGAGGGTATATGCAAATATTGATCCTTAGAAGACGTAATACCCAAACAGCCCTGGGAAAAAAGTAAGCCTACGGCGGATATGGGCAACTACACCACTGGTCAAGATGCTGAACATGGTCCATGTGGGTTTGTTATATCAGACAGACAAAGAGGGAGGGAAGCAGGGGAAACTGAGGAGAAACACAGAGTACCAATTCCAGGTTTGGAAACTGGCTCCTTTACATTTCGATATTGTTCGGTGATCATTCAAGTAGTCTCAAATTCACACCCAATGGTCAGAATAGCCCATTATGTCCTTTTAATCTTGTTAACACCTTTTCAAGTTAATATTTAATTAAACTACATCAAATCAGTAATAAAATCTGATAACAATCATATAGTTTTTGCTTCTTTAGCTCAAAACATGCTTAAACTATTTTTCAGGTTGGTTCAGTTAATGCAGGAACGTCCTGACTCCATTACTAAACAAACTATCCAAAAGGTGATTCACTTTTTTTTACTGAAATATGAGACTTCCATTCCTATATCTGCCATATTGTGCACTTCGATTTCTTCTATTAACTTTTATGTAAGTTGCCCATCTCCCTGTATACCGTCTATGGTGTAGCGCCTTAGTAACATTATTATTGATAGTATGTTTACAACCAAAGAGTTCATCCAGTGCAGCGTCCAGAGTAGAGATGAACAAAACCTTTTTCACAATGTGTGTTTTCCGAAATCGGTGGGTATCTAAACAATTAGTCAACTAGTCGGGCTTAAAGAAGCCCTTTATAATTTCGCTGGGTTAGGATCATGTCCACCAGATATAAATGACATGTTTTTAGCGGGTGTTCACATAAGATGCATTGTTGAATTAAAAAACAGCTAGGTGGAACACAAAACGATGGAATAGCATGAGACGCAGAAAAACAGCAAGACTTTATGCAATGGCAAAGTAATAGTCTTGAAATGTGTTGTTGAAAGCGGTGGATTTGATACAGTTGAACAGTTAACGTTGCTGTTAGCACATAAGCACAATATGCTACAGCCCTCTCTGGGATGTTGTTTAGCTAAATTCATACCCTTTGTGGACCAAGATCTTTGTTGCATTTGAAGGAACCAAATAATTTTAAATTAAGTGAAAAGGTGTTTCATGGCAAGAATGGAAAGATCTTTCAAATGTGGCATTTGTTTATGAAATTGTGATCAATGTTTAAGAAGTGTTAACTACAAAGACTGAAGAGTACAGCCATATGAAGAAGGGATTAGATAGAATCAGAGATTCAAAAATTAGAAAGATGAACAATTCTACAGATTCTAAAGGAGGCATGAGAGGGGAATGTGTGTGTGAGATGAAGTGAATATCTTAAACCAGTGGCAGTGTCTGGTTTGGGGTCACTGCAGAGTGACTAGGCTTGAAATTGTCCCTCCACGCCGCTAAGCTCTACCCGTGATCTGAAGTGTGTGTGTGTGGCTGGTGGTAGGGCTAAATCAGGAGAGTCAGGGGGTGGATATTGTGCACATGGAAGAGAGTACAAACTTCCTAAAGAGATCCTTGATTGTGGTCAGCAGACATTTTAGTCTCTACACTACATAGTATAATATAGTCAACATATATAGGTCAATGCCAAATAAGCATTATTCTAATATAGGGATAATGGTGGTCAGATTATTTACATTGGGGTCCTGATCACTCTGTCTGGGTTTAGTTTGTGATTAAAGACCAGCTGGCTATACATGATCATTGAGCATGTTACACAGCTACTTACCAAATAATGTAATGAAATGGACATGAAATATTGCTTTGAGCTGGAATGATTTGATTAAATGAGAAGAAAGAGAAAGCAGTGTGATTTGAAAGACATTAAACTTTCACAGTTATTATGGAATTTAGTTTCCAGTCTTTTTAATAACTTAAAACTGAAGTATGTCATTTCTGCAACACTAGCGCCACCGGACGGAATTGCAAAAATAAACGTTTTTAAAACAGCTTTCTGAATACGCCCCTTGCCTGCAGTTGGTCAAACACTCAGATAGTCCCACCCCCAACTCACGCCGTTGAGTGCACGGGCAGAGTGCACGGAGGTAGCCTGGTACATAGTTAGACAGGCAGGTAAGCTATCCAATCATTGCATTCGGGCCAAATTAAATGATTGGACGGGCCTTTTACAGGCCTGTGACTGCCATAGATAATGTTTTTTTTTTTTTTTTATCAGAGCACTTGATTTATTGATTGTTTTCAGGATGATTTTCAACCAGTATAACAAAAAACGCTTCTGGCAAAAATTGCATACACTAGCTTATACTGTTAAGCAGAGAATTCCACAAGTGTCTAATCAGTATTAAGTAGTTCAGAGAGCTGTGTGATAATGTCAGGTTTTATGAATATTGTTAAATGTGATGCTTGTTTATGTCACTCAGAGCTTCTTATTTTTATTTGCAATCACTAGCTCCATTGACGATTTTTGTCTGATTATTAAAACCACCAAATGGTAAATTTCATTTAACCTTAGTTTGTCATGAGATCAACACTATATTTGCTTGAAGTCAGATTTATAAAAATTGTTGAATCCCCATTTTAGCCTGTTCTCAAGTGGTTATTTTATTTATATTTGCTGCTCATATGTCACCTGCCATGTTAAAATGGAGAGGAAAGATAGATCAGGGTTGACAGAACAACACCATTTTTAACCCCCCATTTTTCTCAATCACTCATTTGGGATTTGCAGCTTGCCATAAAAAATGCCATCTTTGTGCCCACTGCGGTGGTAAGAATGCTAAATTTGGAAGCACAGAGGGCATCCAGGAATTCTAAACCGGATCTCATTTGGGAACATTATGACCCGTGTACACCGGGAGGAGTCAAAAGACAAAAACCTGGCATTCCCGGGAGGATTCCCCTGCTGTGAAGAGGCCTATTTATCATCTGAGCAACCAGCTTTGGTTTACTCTCAGGGTAGGGAATTTGCAGTCGCTCTTAGCAAAACTTACCTGCCACTGGCAGCGTCTGTAGTGTGTGATTGAGCCCCTTGGCTGCCTTCCACTACAGCTTCATTTGTTTCGTCCATAAACACCTTCACCTCCGCAGCCTCATTAGTGTCCCCAGCCCTTACTGGTTACTTTATAGTCCACACTCAGTAGAGAGATCGGTCTTGATGTGATCATTTATTTGTTTTTATCTGCTTTAACCTTGACAAGGAGAAGCATGTGGTGGTGTGTTTTCGCAGGTCTTTGTGAGGCGAAACCTTGCATTGTCAGGACTGTTAAAGGCAATCTTGGTAGCTCTGGTCATAAATCAGTGTGGATGAAAGGGAAGGAGACTGTATTGCTTCATTGACACCATTAGGATTAAGGTTGGAAATGAAGACATTGGATTGCTTTAAACCCAACAGTGGGTGGGAAAGCCAAGGCATTATTGTTTCTCCTAAACTGATTGAAATACTTTGTTTTTGATTGTGTGATATTGCAATCATGTAATCAATTGCTTCCCTCTCCAGGCGTTTCAGTTTCTTTCAAAAATAGAAATTCACAAGTTGCATCCTATTGTCCTCCCAGACAGATTTAAAAGTTTGATCCATTTTATGTAAGATGCAGGGCCTTAAATATATTATTTGCAGTTTATGATAACTGATGTGGAGACTTGTCTAAGTGGCCTTGAACAGCTTTTGATACTGCTTACAAACCATCTCCCACAGAAATGTGCAACAGAGGAGACCTGCAGTATAAGATGTTGAAGAAAGAGCTAATCTAGGCCTAGTGTTGGGTTCGAGTCCACCTTATTCGAGTCTTTAAACAATCAAGTCCGAGTCAAGTCTGAGTCCAAAAAGAGCCGAGTCAGACTCCAGACAGAGTCCAAAACAGGCAAAGTCTGAGTCAAGTCTGAGTCCAAATGGAGCCGAGTCAGACTCCAGACAGAGTCCAAAACAGGCAAAGTCTGAGTCAAGTCTGAGTCCAAAAGGAGCCGAGTCAGACTCCAGACAGAGTCCAAAATAGGCAAAGTCCAAATCTGAATGAATCTTTTCACAAATCTGAATTAAAATGTTATATGTAAATTCAACATCAATATTTTAAGCTTATTTTAACCTTCACAACTAAGATAATTTGTCAGTATAAATGTAACAAAAACTTGGCAAAAACAAACATAGACTATAGTAAAACTTGTGTTAATCATTACAACCAGGGTCATTATTGTTTTCGAATTTTAATGTAGATTTATTTCTATTAAATTATCAATTTGTCCTTCAATTAAGTTTAGGATTATCTCAAATTATCCATATTTCAAGAAATAATAGGCTATACTGAGATTTTTTGATTCTCTATCTACCGACTATTTTGGGAAAATATACAAACAAGTCAACATATATAGGTCAATGCCAAATAAGCATTATTCTAATATAGGGATAATGGTGGTCAGATTCTTTACATTGGGGTCCTGATCACTCTGTCTGGGTTTAGTTTGTGATAAAAGACCAGCTGGCTATACATGATCATTGAACATGTTACACAGCTACTTACCAAATAATGTAATGAAATGGACATGAAATATTGCTAAGTATTTCAGAGAGCTGTGTGATAATGTCAGTTTTTATGAATACTGTTAAATATGATGCTTGTTTATGTCACTCAGAGATTCTTATTTTTATTTCCAATCACTTGGAATATTTCCAAGCACTGGCTTCATTGACCGATTTTAGATTTGTTCTATCTACCGACTATTTTGGGAAAATATACAAACGAGTAACATAATAGTCAACATAGTAGTAATTACAACTTTCTGAGAAGTTACATCTCACAACATGACTGCAAATGTTACATCCAAAAACAATGGAAAAGGCCACTGCTAATATTGGGGCCGTTTAACACAGACATGATTTTCTAGTTAATTTGCGGAAAATGGCACAATGCGCACTGCTCGTGCATCTAAAACCATGATGTGTCCGTGTGAATCTTGCAGCTGCTGACGCCGAAGATAAGCATGAGCGGCAGCCTTGTTGGTCTACAGTCATTAAGAAATCTTTAAATACCAACCAATGAAAATATTACAGAGCTCTTTTTTTAACTGCAAAAAGAAGGAGAATAATAATAGTAACTTATAGGCTACCTGGTGGTATAAATTTGTTTTTTTAAAAACTTATAACATCATAACCAACTAAATTTAACTCGTTTTAAATGTACACAAACTATGCCGTTGAGTAATAGTCTACATTTTATAGTCTATAATTAAATTATGAACAAAACATTTTCACTACCCAAAATATCCTACTATTTTATTGTGCATGGTATTAAAAAAAGAACATATTTTAAGCAACTTGTCAATGCTAATAGTAAAGCAGTTATAAATATGTGTTGTTTATATGTTTAGAGTTGCTCTCTGCTTTAACAATGACAATTTCTACTTAGTTACACAGTTAATTCATCATGCTATTGTGTACCATTTCAAGCAGACAACACAGCATGGACTACAAGAGACTACAGAAGCCTGCATGTGTGGATACATTACACCTAAAAAAGACTTAATAGCCCAACGTTAATACTATTTTTCAGATTTTGTATTTCAATATTTAGTTTTTCATTAACTGTGAGAGACATGATGTGGGTGACTTGACTTAATTAAGTTCTTGATTTGAAGTTCTTATCCATGATGAAACTGCGATGCGAGCACCGCCTTGGCTGCACAAATGGTGTGTGTGATTTTACCAGTGTCAAGTCCTGTGCCATGCAAATCTGCCTTGTTTAGTTTCTACTACATTGGCTACATACCTGTCTTTATGTTTTCGTCGAGCCAGCTGCCTTGGTAATCAATGTTATACAGTAGTCTCTGTAGTAACATTAATGTGTATTGGTTTACTGATGAGTGACTGTGTATTTGTGTGTGTGTGTGTGCACGTTTACTTAACATGATGAACAAACTCTGGCTACATCTATGGCATCAGCGGGAGCTATAGCTGCATGCAGACAGAGATGTGTATGTTTATTTATGTTTCGTAATTTATTTTATTTTTTAATTTTTTTCTTTGCATCACAAATGCCATGGACTCTGCTCTCCGAGTCAAGTCAGGGTAAAAATGCATCCAAGTATGTGACAAGTCCATTAAAATTAAACTCATGACTAACTCAAGTCCTAGTTTGAACTCGAATACTTCAACTCTGAGCTATATATTCCATGTGACTAAGCACCCTTGCCATGAACAATGAGGTCAATCAATGCTGATTGGCCGTTGGTTTTTACCTCAGATTAGCAGACCAAGCTGAGCACTATGCAATACATATGAAGGACAAATGTAGATAATCAAGCAGTCTACAGTTTTTATTTTCATTGTCTGTACTTCTAAATAACCACAATATTTGAAGGAGCTGCATTCCAGCAATACTTCAGGAGACTCGATCCTCCCTCGAAGCTTTTGCACTGGCTCTGCTTCAGGAATGCCTAGCATCCTTTTACACCCTCTAATGTCTTGTGTATGCAGAGGAGAGAACATCGTTGAGGGAGTGTATGCCTCCGTGTTTTTGTTTTCCTGTGGTGGATAATGGCTTAAGATCTGTGACTGGAGCAGGACAACACAGTAGAATATCCATATTTGGGCTGATTATGATTCCTTTACTCAGCATACATTTTTTGTCTCAAACAAAAATGTATGTAAAACATAGTACCCCAACTACAAATATCATAACCAAATCTGCCTGGATAAATCACTCCTCTCTTTTTGTCTCTTGTTTGTAAATTTCCTTTATTGTATTATCTGTCTTTCTCCTTTCTTGTCCTCCTCTCTTCTCTTATGCTGATAGTTTCCTCATAGTCTCATTACTGTATTTTTTATACTTTTTTTTTACTTTAGTGGTCGACTGATATATCGCCGGGCATCGACTGATACATTTTTCCGTTTGGCCGATTTTTGTTTCTGAAAATCGCCTGCTTACATGTAAAGTGACTGAGACATGTTAACGACCAGTCACGGTTGGTTAGGGTTGGGGTTATAAAATTGTATTAATATAGTGCTAAATAATAGTTTATTTGTTAGGAATTTTACGTTTATGTTGTTTACTATATTAAATGGTGTGATATATTGGCATTGTATCGGCCTATCAGCCACCCTGCTCTCTGGATATTGGAATTGACCATTAAAAAAACCCATATTGGCCAACCACTTTTCTTTTTTCTTGGCCTCACAATACTCAATCCATTGTTCTGTGACCCTGCTTTTTGCCAGTTCTCTCTTTTTTACTTGCTCTCTATTCTACAGTGTTGGTGGTAAAAGGTCTGTCTTGTTCCAGCCATAAATTCTTCCATCCCACTCCCCCTCCTTCACTCTTTCGCTTCCTCCCTAATGGTCGCTTTTTCCAGCTCTTGCTCCTATCAGGAGTGTGATAATGTTACGTCAAGTGCTAATCTGGCAGTAGAGTCTCTCTTTCACTCTCTCTCTCTCCCTCTCTTCGTTCATCATCAGTCTCTACTTTCCTCAAGCCCTCAACATAATGTTTTTGCTTTGTCCCTTTTGTTTTCAGTTTGTTCCATGATTTTATTTCTTGCCATGCTAAACCATCCTTGGTTTTTTTCCCTACACTTTGTTTCTGACATTGTGGATTATATCCAATGATCTTGATTGGATAAATAACTTTGGAAAAATTACTTTTAGTGACCCACCCATCATAACTTTCATATTATGTTGCATAACATCATGAACTTCACTTGGATTTCTCCTCTCTGGAGGTTAAAATATACACACTTATACAGGGGCTATAGACAATAAAAAGTAATCTTCTGTTATGTGTCTCCACCCCTGAAGGAGGTGTCTTTCCCTCTGTATACAGTAATCTGATTTGGACAGACTGATTTTATAGTGAAATCGGAAACAGTAGGTTGACGTTTCTTTTGCTAAAATCAATCTGTGCTTACCGAAATGCGAAACACAAATGAGCGAGCACGTGTGGGCTCCAATTTACGGATGTAATATGCATGGAAGGGCACCAAAGTCTAGTTGTGATGCATGTTGTTGATAAAAGTCAAATATCAATAAAACTTCTATTATATACCATTTGCAAATATGCAGATATCTCATCTAAACAGATGTAATTCACTAACGTCATGAAAATCCAGCATTTTCTTCCCGTCTATCAACCAGAATTAAAACTTCAGGATCTAGTTGTGATGCAAGTTGTATTCAGCTGTATAAGTTTTAATACAGTGAAGATTAATGGATATTTTATAATTATGTGAACTTGATTACTTCCCGGTTTCAATCCGGCATATGAACCCAGGTCTCCCACGCTGCTGATGCAACATGCTTCTGGCTGTAGCCAATGCAGAAATGTCTGATTGGAGATGCCGCTTGTTAGTGTGTCAGCTTAATATGCCCGAACCTAGGATGCCTGAATTTTATAAAATATCAAGCCGAGTGTGATCATGTTGTTTGGAAATTGGTTGTTTGTTCAGTATCTTGTGTTATTTTTAAAAGTTTGACCTTGGAATACAAGTAATAATAATAATTCCTTACACTTAAACTGGCAGCCAAAAGTTTGGAATAATGTACAGATTTTTTTTAACTTTTATTCATCAAAGTGGCATTCAAAAAATTACTATTACAATTTGAAAAAAAAAAAAACTATTCCAAAGAGTTCAAAAAAGTCTTCCACGTGCAGCAATGACAGCTTTGCAGATCTTTGGCATTCAAGCTTTCAGTTTGTCCAGATTCTTCCTAGCACTTGCCATAGATGTGGCTGTCTTGTCGGGCACTTCTCACACACCTTACAGTTTAGCTGATCCCATAAGCTCAATGGGGTTAAGATCCATTACACTCTTGTTCAGTTATCCAATGTCTGTGTTTCGTTGCCCACTCTAACATTTTCTTTTTGTTTTTCGGTTTCAAAAGTGTTTTTTTCTTTGCAATTCTTCCCATAAGGCCTGCACCCCTGAGTCTTCTCTTTACTATTGTTCATGAAACTGGTGTTGAGCGGGTAGAATTCAATGAAGCTGTCAGCTGAGGACATGTAGAAGAAGAAGTCCCAAACCACTTCTGACAGGACACTTTGGGGTGGATGTGGCTCAGGTGGTAGAGCGGGTCGGCCTCTAATTGCAGGGCGGTTCGATTCCCGGCCCACATGACTCCACATGCCGAAGTGTCTTTGGGAAAGACATTGAACCCCAAGTTGCTCCCAATGGAAGGCTAGCACCTTGCATGGCAGCTCTGTCATCATTGGTGTATGAGTTTTAAAATAAAAAAATAAAAAAGGGTGGTGGCTCAGCAGTTGAGGCTCTGGGTTACTGACCAGAAGGTTGGGGGTTCAAGCCCCAGCACCGCAAAGATGCCACTGTTGGGCCCTTGAGCAAGGCCCTTGACCCTATCTGCTCCAGGCGCGCCATATCATGGCAGACCCTGCACTCTGACCCCAGCTTATTTGGGATATGTTAAAACAAATAAACTTCACTGTATATATGCAAAAATGTATAATGTAATTTTGCAATTTCAAGCATTGTATAGCCTTCATTCCTCAAAATAATGATTGACTGATGAGTTTCTGGAGATAGCTATTTCTTTTTTGCCATTTAGCTTTCAACTATGTTTGATATAATGGTAAGGGATTTTCTTGTACCAAATTAGCAATTTAGCATGATTACTCATGGATAAGGTTTTGGAGTGATGGCTGCTGGAAATGGGGCCTGTCTAGATTTGATTAAAAATGCCTTTTATATATATATATATATATATATATATATATATATATATATATATATATATATATATATATATATATATATATATATATAGTGACTGCGCAGTTTTTTTTTCTTTATCTGTCTCTCTTGTTGTGAAAGTGCTTTATAGTCCATCCTTCTGAGGGGGGTGGTGCTCTAAACATTACGAGTCAGCAAACCTCTTTTCCTGCTGACCTGTCCTCTCTCTCTCTCTCTCTCTCTCTCTCACTCTCACTCTCATACTCCTCTCCTGTGTTCTAAGACACTTCCTGTCTTTCTGATGTCTGTTATTAAACTAGATGGATTTGCTTGTCAGTCTCTTGATATCATTGGTTTGAATGGCCCATCTTCATCTCATCTCTCTGTGCTTCTCTGCTCTTGAGCGTTTGATTATTCCCCCCTCCTTCCCACATGTCACCCTTGGATTGGAATAGCACAAACACTTTCTGCTGAACTGGCAGAAAATGCTCCCTCTCTCTCCATACCTTATCTTGTCTCTCCCCTCTTTAGTCTCTCTCAAGTTAAAGGTCGGTCTGTTTGCTCCATACTGGATGCAAGTGGGTCTGCACTATTAATCATATTTTAATAGTGATCATGATTTTTGCCTCTCATGGTTAAGCATAATAGTCTGTGAAATTTGTGAGCTAGTAAACAAGGTGTTAGCCAGGTAAAGTCACTAATTGTTGTTCTTTTTCATTATAGGCTGTGTCTACGGATGATAGACCAAATAACAAGCTCTTTCCTAGTCCGTTTTCACCTCACCTGACTCTCTTCAGAAGTTCGCTACTGACCAATCACTGTTTCTCTTTCAAGACTGTGCTGAAATATGAAACCGCACAGCAGATGTTTACGAATCTCATATGTGCGCCGCACGAGGCTATTGATAGGGCGTTCTGTGCTCAATGCACATGAAATTAATTCGATCTTAACGTGCATTGAACGGGTTATTTTAAAGCGGGACGCATTTACCTCAGTTGCACATTTGCCTGCGTGTAGATTTGTGTGGGTGTGTAGATTTGTGTGTGTGTGTGTGTGTGTGTGTGTGTGTGTGTGTGTGTGTGCGTGTGTGTATTAAAACAAAAAAGGATGCCTTGACTGCATATTGACACTGACACACATGTGTGGGCAGTCTGTCCAGTTGTTTGTAACTGGCAATGTTTTGAGAGCCTAAACTTCATTCACACTGCCAGCGACACGCAGCGACAAAACAACCTCATCTCATTCATTTTCAACGAGAGCTGGTGACATCCGGCAACACAAGCGACGGCGACCTTTGGCGACCAGATGTGAGCGTGTCCAGCGATGTGACAAAGTTGAGAAATGTTTAACTTACTGTAAATGAAGTGTTACTTTCGGCAGCGACAGCCAATACGAGAGAAGATGGTAGAGCTCACGTGATCCTAATATTTTAATAATAATATTAATTGTAAAGAAACAGTGCTGTTTAGACTCTCCATACACACCACTAGCGACATGCAGTGACAAAGTAGCAGGCAGTGTGAATGGAAGTGTTGTCGTGTAAATGGTTTCTGTGAGGCATTCTTTCTTTCTTTTGACCTCTTCTTTAAGAGGCTTAGTGTCAAGCTTGTGTAGAGTTATTCAATTATTGCCATTCTTTAAAAAAATGGCAGTAATTATTTTATGGCTCTCAAGTAAAATATTTTGCATTCTTTAAATGAGTTCTTGAGGTGGTGGGTTGGAGGAATGCTGTATTTACTCAAAAAAAAAAGATAAAGATGTAAAGATGTACCCTTTTTTTATGATTTTTAAGGGCACTTTCTAAGCATTTATCTCTTCCTTTCTACTCACTCTTTGCTTTTTCAATTTGTGGTCAAACTGCAGGAAAGAGTATTATTTTCTTCTGGAATGTCGCATAGGACTATATTTAGACTCTTGTTTCCGTTCCTCCTTTTCCGTTTCTTTTCTCTCCTTTTTTTTCAGATGAGACAAAAATAGCCATGGTCATGTCTTCAGACTCACCTGGGAATTCATGCGATGGAGAGACCGCCTATTCCTCTATGCCGTTTGTGTATTTAACAACCTGTCCTAACTTATTTCTACTAATTATGTTTAGCTGTTACAGCATTTTATTCTCTTATCATTAGTATGCCATTTTTTTCTGTGATTGTTGTGGATAACTCGGGTGTCCCGTAAGACACGTGAGTTTTTCTGCTTTTTTGACTTAATAAGTTGACTTGAACATTTATTAACCCAAGTTTGAACCAATCATATTTGTACTCCTTTAACAGCTGTTAAGCTTTTTGAGAGCTTAAAGCTGGTGGCAACCTTAATCCCATGTTACATATTTTCTCATTGTTATTAGGTTGGGCTTTAAATGGTCGCATGTAACCAATGTTTAGCTGAAAACTGGATTTTACTCAACTGAAAAGTTGCTAAGATGTGTTGATGTTTCTCACTCTATAAACTCCCACCCAACTCTGCTCACATCATCGGGACTGAGTGGCATTTAAATTGAAACAGTTTAAGCAGGGGCAGTGTGGCTGAAAATTGGCAAATACACAGGCACGAAGTGTTTATTGAAATAGAGGGAAGCAGTTGTTCTTTTTCATGACCATTAGCTACTGAAAAGCCTGAGTCAGTGTACTACTGACACTAAAAGGTTTATTTCTCAGCAGTTGGGATAGCATTTGTATACAATTGCTTTGGTATTCATGTGTGAGTGTGAGATTTTCTCTACTGTATTTTTACTATATTTACTGTATAAAATATACAATAAATATACCCATTGAAAACAACATTCTTTTTCTTCTGCACTCGAACATTTTATTTTTACCTCTCTCTTTCTGTTTCTCTCAGACCGAAATCCCAGTGATATTTAAGGGTCTTAATCCATGTCTTTCATCGTCCCTTTGCTGAGCGTGTGCGAGATCTAGCATTAGCCCTCTGCTAGCTAATGCAGAGAGGCACGCTTTGAGCGTGTGCGAAAGCTCATGACCCTCTCCACCAAAACAGACTGCAAATGAGCAGCTCTATTTCTCTCATTTATCTCGATCTTTACCTCTCCGCTGGTGTCAGCATTCCCCTCTTCCCTTTCTCTTTCCCTCCCTCTTTTCTTACTCTCACTGTCACACCCTCTCTCTCACACATTCACTCCCTTGCTCTGTCTCTTTATCTAAGTAATTACCACTCCCCTCCGACATCTCTGCTGCTGTCATATTCTTTCGCTCCCTTGTCTCTCTCTTTCTGTCTCTCTGTCATGGCGTTTCTCCCTCCTTAACGGTTAGAAAGGAAATCAATATAGCCATAACCACTCAGGAGCCACAATATCACCTTTGGGTGTGGTGGTTGTCACGACAGCAAACGTGCCGCAAGGGCCCTTGAAAATGATTTAACCTCTTGGTAACAACCTGATAACTCCTAGTAACCTATGACCAACTGCAGCCCACAGTAGCACAATGACTGTATGAAAGCCTTCCTGATGTTGCGCAATGTGAAAAAAAATGTTTTGCGTTTATATTAGTGCAAGATTTCAAGCAGGTTTATACGGCAACATTTAAGAAAAAATGACAAATTGGGTTTGGAGTCCACCAGTAAACATAGCTGACAATGAAACTGAGGATAGATGCAATCACGATGTTGTGAAATGTAGCAAGTTTTTTTTTTTGTCTGTTTATATTAGTTAAAGTTTTCCAGCAGGTTTATAAACCAATATTTGTTCAAGAAAAACATGACAAATGGGGCTTGCAGCCCTCAAGTAAACACAGCTAACAATGAAACTGAGGATAGATGCAATCACGATGTTGTGAAATGTGATTATCAATGTTTGTTTTTTTGTCTGTTAATTTTAGTTTTCCAGCAGGTTTAACCGCCAATATTCGTTCATGAAAAATGCGACAAATGGGACTTGCATCCCCGAAGTATAGAAGCAATTTGCGATGTTGTGAAATGTAACACGTTTTTTTTTTTTGTCTCTTATATAACTTAAAGTTTTACTGTAGGTTTATACACCAACGTTCGTTTAAAAAAAAAAAAAAAAACGATAAATGGGGCTTTGTTCATTTCTCATTATGATGTCATAAGCACATCGTGTCAGGCTGCTGTTCTTTTTCTCTCCTATTATTTCATGACAGCAGAGGAGATGCTCACTTAGCAGCTCTCTTTCTGTCTTGTTCTCTGTAAGTAATTAGTGAATCAGCCAGTAATTAGTTTGCTTCATGTCTGGTAATTCCTGCTCGTTGCCCACAATGACACTCCCAGCCGTCAACAGTCAACACTGTCATGCTGTAAAAAAAAACCCTCTGTCTTCCCCTCTCCTTGTTGAACGAGTGTGTGTCAGAGTCTCGCCCACGAACAGCTCTTTTGAGGCTGTGCTATGTGTGCTGTGCGTGCTGTGTGTGCTGTGTTTGTGTGTGTGTGTTCTTAAACACGTTTAACTATCCTCTCCATTTCCCCTCTGCGCTCTAAGTGTGCCGGATTGTTTACCTCCCTCATTCTCTCTCTCCCTTTCCCCTCTCCACCTCTCTCTAGGATTGGAAGTCCCCCGAGGCTGTACATTCTTCAGCCCCTCCTCCACCCATTTCTCACTATAGACAGAACACGAAAGGCAGTGAGAGAGAGCATGTGTGGTGCCCTCTGCATTAACATACAACAAGACGCATACATGCTTACATATGCATACATACAGATGTATAAACTACACTCTTACTATACAAACTATACTTAAATGAGTGCATCCTGTCCCCAGAGGATAAGGCTTTTTCTTAAAGATTTCATTGCGTGTGTGTGTTATCTGATGAGGTCTGTCTCAGGGGTGGATGTGGTGCTGTTAGAGAGTGACTTGCTGATAAAAGACTTTAAGAGAGGGAGGAAGAGAGAGAGGGGGAGGAGGCTTCTTTGACTGGACACATAAATCAAGGTCCTGGTAATTGCTGTTCTGGAGAAAAAGTGCCTGGGAGAGGATGGTTGTGAAACTGAACACTAAGTGCGCACAAACACACCCGCGCACATTAAACGCACACAAATGTAATACGCTGTTATATTCTGAATGCATTTATAAACAGAATGGCTCTGTTTCAAAACCTAGTAGGTAACTACCTTTCAAGGAGGCATTATAACCATCATTTAACCTCAAAAGTAAGTGATTTGGAACCCTTTACATACAGTAGGCAGCATCACTGTGTGCCATGCAAAGAGCACTTTTGAGATCCTCATAGTTGATTCCAGTGGAGATTGATGTTAGCATGTTGCTAAGCTAATTACGCGATTTGCAATTAGGCAGAATTTGAATTTTCTGTATTGAATGAAATAAAATTATATTTATAGTCAACGTTTCTCTTCCTTCATCCACCATGTTGAATTTTTTTGAGGTTGTTGCAATCAATGTTGGGTAAGTTACTCAAAAGTAATTTGCTGCAAAATGACTATAAAAGTGTAGTAGTACTGAGTAGTAATTAAGTTATTCTATAACACTTGACAGAAAAGCTTTTGTTTCTCTGCTCAACAAATTCAAAATAACGTATTTTTGTCCTCCTTGTTTATTGGTTCGTTTGGGGGCACACGCCCTTCAGCTTTCACAAAACACAAACAGATGTAATTATAAATGTAATTCTTGTTTGAAATGTTTTCTACGTATATAATAATATTTTAGAAATATGTGTAACCCAAGTAAAGTAATTAAAAGTAATTCACTTAATTGAAAGTCAGTAACTACACTCTGATTACAATAATTTGAAATGTATGACACTGCTTTTTGTATTAAGCCTAATTTTAATCTGAGGACGAATCTCAGCTGTCTCCACTTCTGAGACATCAACCCGTGCATTTTATCACGTGGCTTGTTGAGCGTGTTACCACTGAGATATAGCGCTTGTGGAGGCTTTATGCCATCCACTGTAGCATCCATGCACAACTCACCATGTGCCCCACTGAGAGCGAACCACATTATAGCGATCACAAGGAGGTTACCCCATGTGACTCTACCAACCGGGTCAATTTGGTTGCTTAGGAGACCTGGCTGGAGTCAGTCAGCACGCCCTGGGATTCAAACTAGCGAGCTCCAGGGGTGGTAGCCAGCGTCTTTACCACTGAGCTACCCAGGCTACACTGGTCGCATTGCATTCAGCATTGCTTTGCATGCATTGGATTCTCTGTTATGGCTCCTACACACTACACGACTTTCAAAGTCATCAGATCATGGTACCGTTCATATTACAAAACTGTCTCTCTTGTCACTGAAGTTGTACCATTTTCAAATTACATGAGGAATCCTCTACAGGTGTGAACTCATTACAAGACTTTTCACTATTGACGAATTCCTGACGGCATGATGAAATTACGTTTCACAACTGAGTACACGCGAGAAATGATACGAGATACGAAAACAAATGCATGATCATATGTTATGCATTTCAGAATTTGATGTGTGTGTTTTTAATTGCCTCAAGGCATCGTATATTTTATTTGGTTACAATATGAAAAAGTAGCTCCTACTGAAAAATCTACCTATTTGCTTACCTGACTGTCCAAGAGAATTGGCAATATCTCTCCAACTCTTCTCTTTCTCCACCCAGTTGTGGTACAGTTCAGAGGAAACATCAAAAAGGCACTGGTGCTCTTGCCAATGTTCCAATAATTTTTCCTCCATTTCTTCGGTCCAATTAGAGTTTCTTGATACCGCAGCAATGCTAGTTGATGTTCTGTTGCAGGTACATCAGGACTCCTCCCACTGAAACGTCCCGTGCCCTGTTTATTGCTCTCTCATTGGTTGTAGGTCAACGCTGCTGTTGTATTTAGTCAAAACATATTTCACACTGCACGATTTGGAGTCGCAAACAGGTCCAGATATTGAACATTCTAAATATCTCACTGACATTCTCTCAAATCGCGTCTTTGATAGCGCATACATTGCGATCGTTGCTCACGGGACCGAGCTCCGATTTGCCCACGATTTCAGGCTCTTGTCGTTGATCTCCACAAAACTGTCATCGAGCAAAAATCGGGCTTAAAATTGTGTAAACTCTGCATTAGGGATACATTCGATGATGCCTTACATTGTGGCTAAAACAAGGTATCTTTGAAGGAGGTGTAAAGTTGCTGCAAATGTTTTGGAATTTTTGGAATATTTATGTAATATTGGGATTGTGCCAATGATTCATGAAAAAGCTGTCTTAGTTGGCAGCTCACTTGGTTTTGTAACGTAACGTAGCGTAATTATTGTATTCACACACTCTGCTTCCCACTTTACACATATATATGCACATATACACACTCAATTTAACAGAGCCTGTGCTCATCTTTCTTGGTGGGAATGTTGGACAGTAAGAAAAGGAGATCTGAGGCCTTGATTGGTCGTTTTATCTTCCCTATTGAGAGAGGAGCCGTGATTGGTTCACTCATCCTAGGAATGTGACACCGTAAAAGATGACAAATTAATCCGTCACAGACCCACTCAAAAACCCTTCACCAATCAAACACACACACACACACCTATTTGCTCTCTGTCTCTCTCTCTCTCTCTCTCTCTCTCTCTCTCGCTCTCTTAGATAATAAAGTTCATCATAATTTCTGCTTCTGTTGAGCCTTGAATAATTAGTCATGATCGCTTTCAAAAAGGCACAGCTGCGAGAGACAAAAGAAAATAAGAAGAGAGCAAGTGTGAAGGAAGATTTTGAAACAGACTGTGCAAGCACCTGTTGTAACATACAACTGAGATTTGTTGTATGTTTTAAGGGTTAATCTGCATATCCTGAGACATATGCAGTAGATTCATTTAAAATTCTCATGTAGGGATGCCACAGTGTGAGTTTTTGACTGTTAGACAATCGTCTGAGAAAATATAGTGGTTAACTGGTATTTAAGTTATTTGCAAATTTACTTATGCAACAGCACTGAGGCAAAAACGTTATATATCACAATTGAACATGTTAGGGACACTGCTGCCACACGATTGGCATGAATAAGTAGGTGTACAGGTGTTCCTAATAAAGTGGAAGGTGATTGTTTACTCAAAGAGAAAAGGAGAGGGGTGGACAGTAAAAGTGAAAATAACAGAGGGAGAGTGAGGAAGCGTGAACGTTTACCTTAGTGAGTTTCTGTTATCTTTCCTTTCTCATCCTTACATCAGATTTCATCACTTTCCCCTCTTACCTCTACCTGCACATCCACACAGATAGTCTGTCTGTTTAATTGAGCTCTGTGTGTGTGCTTGGTATTTATTTCTGAACGTTTGAGGCACAGCCAGTGAACAATGCACAATCTCACAGCTCAAGCTTGTCCAAACAAGGGAAAACAAGTAGCCTCATTCCGACTCCGTATCTGTTGCATTTGAATGTGTGTCTGCCTGATAGAACAGTTTAATTTTGTTTCACTGCATTTCAAATGAACAGTCTTATTTAATTTGGGCTAGGTCACAATTGTTGACTAGTCCACAAACTAACTTGTCAATTAGTAAGGCACACTAGTTTATCTAGATTTTGTCTATTCCGTGATGCTCCTTTTAGCTGTTTTTGAACACAACACAATATTGCATGTAAACACCCCATAAAAAAACGTATCCAAATAGGGTCAAGTGAACCGAAACAAGTCTTTTTTATTTTGGGCTTCCTTCAGACAAATTAGATTAGTCAATCAAACCACGCCCACTAGTCGACTGAGGAAAATATGTAGTTTTTTACCTAGTATCACAGATTCATGTTACTACATACCTAAATGTACAAATATATTATATGTGTATATATACAGTGGGTACGGAAAGTATTCAGACCCCCCTTACATTTTTCACTCTTTGTTATATTGCAGCCATTTGCTAAAATCATTTAAGTTCATTTTATTTCCTCATTATTGTACACACAGCACCCCATATTGACAGAAAAACACAGAATTGTTGACATTTTTGCACATTTATTAAAAAAGAAAAACTGAAATATCACATGGTCCTAAGTATTCAGACCCTTTGCTGTGACACTCATATATTTAACTCAGGTGCTGTCCATTTCTTCTGATCATCCTAGAGATGGTTCTACACCTTCAATTGAGTCCAGCTGTGTTTGATTATACTGATTGGACTTGATTAGGAAAGCCACACACCTGTCTATATAAGACCTTACAGCTCACAGTGCATGTCAGAGCAAATGAGAATCATGAGGTCAAAGGAACTGCCTGAAGACCTCAGAGACAGAATTGTGGCAAGGCACAGATCTGGCTAAGGTTACAAAAAAATTTCTGCTGCCCTTAAGGTTCATAAGAGCACAGTGGCCTCCATAATCCTTAAATGGAAGACGTTTGGGATGACCAGAACTCTTCCTAGAGCTGGCCGTCTGGCCAAACTGAGCTATCGGGGGAGAAGAGCCTTGGTGAGAGAGGTAAAGAAGAACCCAAAGATCACTGTGGCTGAGCTCCAGAGATGCAGTCAGGAGATGGGAGAAAGTTGTAGTAAGTCAACCATCACTGCAGCCATCCACCAGTCGGGGCTTTATGGCAGAGTGGCCCGACGGAAGCCTCTCCTCAGTGAAAGACACAAAAAACACCTGAATGACTCCAAGATGGTGATAAATAAGATTCTCTGGTCTGATGAGACCAAGATAGAACTTTTTGGCCTTAATTCTAAGCGGTATGTGTGGAGAAAACAGGCACTGCTCATCACCTGTCCAATACAGTCTCAACAGTGAAGCATGGTGGTGGCAGCATCATGCTGTGAGGGTGTTTTTCAGCTGCAGGGACAGGACGACTGGTTGCAATCGAGGGAAAGATGAATGCGGCCAAGTACAGGGATATCCTGGACGAAAACCTTCTCCAGAGTGCTCTGGACCTCAGACTGGGCCGAAGGTTCACCTTCCAACAAGACAATGACCCTAAGCACACCGCTAAAATAACGAAGGAGTGGCTTCACAACAACTCTGTGACTGTTCTTGAATGGCCCAGCCAGAGCCCCGACTTAAACCCAATTGAGCATCTCTGGAGAGACCTGAAAATGGCTGTCCACCAACGTTTACCATCCAACCTGACAGAACTGGAGATGATCTGCAAGGAGGAGTGGCAGAGGATACCCAAATCCAGATGTGAAAAACTTGTTGCATCTTTCCCAAAAAGACTCATGGCTGTATCAGATCAAAAGGGTGCTTCTACTAAATACTGAACAAAGGGTCTGAATACTTAGGACCATGTGATATTTCAGTTTTTCTTTTTTAATAAATGTGCAAAAATTTCAACAATTCTGTGTTTTTCTGTCAATATGGGGTGCTGTGTGTACAATAATGAGGAAAAAAAATGAACTTAAATGATTTTAGCAAATGGCTGCAATATAACAAAGAGTGAAAAATGTAAGGGGGTCTGAATACTTTCCGTACCCACTGTGTATATGTATATATATATATATATATATATATATATATATATACACATATATATTTATGTTTTTTGTTTTTATTTTACATTACATGTTCTATGCCAATATCGTAGCAGTTTCTTGATGAAATAAACCCTAGAGGTGCTACAACAACAACAACGTTTATTCCCTTTTACACAAATCACGAGTAAAATAGATTATTAATTCAAAAACATTACCCTGTTCCTCACTATGCTATCTATAACATCAAATCACATTTACTATAGCACATGAATTGTAAGGCAAAACATTTTAACACTATCAAATTGTGCAGTAGCGCAACTGATAGAGAATTGCACTAGTGATTCAAAGGACCAAGGTATGAGTCCTGAAGAACACTCAAGTCGATACTTGAGCCGAAAGTGTCATTGAAGCACTACGAAATGACGTGGTTGGTTCAGCAATTGTGTTTTTTTTTTATCTTGTATTTGCTTTTATGACACTGTTGGTAAGGTTGAGATTTAAGGTAGGGATATACACTGTAAATACACTGTTGTTTTACAAAATAATCTGGCAGCTGTGGTTGCCAGAATAATTTGGAGGAAAAAAATACAGTAAAAATGTAAACAGCTTTACAGAGAACCTGCAATTTTTTGAGTTTAAAACATGTTTTTTCTGTATATTTTATGGTGCAGTACCATCGTTTATATTATTAAATGATATTATAATTGTAATATATTAACCTTTTGAAACTGTAAAAATCTGCTAATAATAAGGCATTGTTAATCATCATTGTAATTACAGGAGGGCACATAATGATATGAAGTTAATCAATAGTGGCCCTTCCAGGAGCAATGGCCAATAAACATGTAGAGACAGTGCTCAGTGTGACTCACACAAACACTAAACACCATCAGGGTAACACATGAGAAATTAAAATTATGAAATAAACATTACAAAACTACATCAAATATAACACAGAACACCCCATAGTGCATAACTGATATTCAAACTAAAAAGAAACCTAGCTATTGCCATAAAATATAATGAAATGTAATGGGTCACGCAGGGAATTCTGGGAATGACTGCTTATGTTTTTTTTACCATAATTTTAACAATAATTTACCGTAAAAGTACATGTACTCTCTTGTTGAACGTAATGTAATTTTTTACTGTTAACTATATGGGAAAATCATGCTTTTTACATTATTTTTACAACATTTTACTGTAAAACTACTGTGTTGTGTTTTTAAACTTTAAAAACATAAAATGGTTAAAGAGTAGTTACCGTAAAATATGCTTAAATTGTTTTTTACGCATTTTTTACGGTAACTACTCTTTAAACATTTTATGTTTTTTTACTGTAGCATTTTAACAGTCTTTTGCCATTAAAATGATGACATTTTTAACAATATAGGTTTTCTTGGTATAAAACTCAAGGCATTAACCTTAACCTCATCTGTTTGGGAGAACTTTTAACTCATAATATCTTTTTGCAAAAATGTCACCAGTCACAGTTTCTTTTGATGAGATAAGGTTGGTAGTTTTGCACATGCCTAGATTTATTGCAAAAACTGATTGAATATCCTGCATGTGAGGGAGGATCATGTGCGAGACTGTGGCGTTTGAAATGGACATAAACTAGAATCTTTGCATTAACAATCATTTGACATTGAGTTGTTTCAATCTGTTCACTGCAATTTCTTAAGGATTCATATATAGAAATCAGTGTGCAGAGTAACGGATGGATTTTTATCCATAAAACTCAATGAACTGGCACTGAACCTATGTGCGTGCGTGCGCGCGTGTGTGTGTGTGATTAAGCTGTAGACAGAAATATTGCTTTACAGCCACCACTAATGACTTCTGTGCAGAAAGGAATACAGGGAGGGAGAGGAGGAATATAGAAGCCAGAAGAGATAACAAAAACCGGGGAGGGAAACTAGGGGAAAAGGTTGGAGATGTAGAGAGGCGGAGAGCTTTTGGAAAACAGGAAGGGGATGGAAGAGTAGAAAAACAAGGGTGTGGGCTACAGTAACAGATGAGCACTACCAGTCCTATCTTGCAACAGGTGTGTTATGTAGATTTTGACACATTTCATGAAAGAAAGCACAAAAGAATGATATTTGTTGAGAATGTATTGCACCAATAGAAGGGCTACACATCCAAAAGCATCTCACATACTCATTATGTGTAAAGCATAATGAGGAAATTATTGTGTGCTTTTGTTAGTGGTAATTAGGAATGTACTGTAGATTACTTTCAGCCTTGGGTTTATTTGACTCTCTTCTACTAGTGTGAATGCCTCTGCCTGCTGGGCTTTCATATGTTTTTGTGAACGCTCTCAGTATATTTGGGCATGATTGATATGCTTGCAAATAATCAGATAAAGTGGGCAGCAGCTCCTGGTAGTTTCAGTAGACAGTGCCCCCTTGACACTTTAATATTACATGTTCTTTCCATTCATCAGCCATGCTTATGCCATGGTCATTAATGAGCAGCCTCAATTATTGGCGATCCTAGACCCTATTTAAGAGGCCTAAAAATTAGGGACCAGGAAGTCCTTTACGTGTCTGTCTGTAGGCAAGTTCACAGTAGTTTAATTTGCTGCTTATTGAAATTCTGGTAAAATGTACCACCGGTGCTGTTCTAAATGCATATTACAAGTGAACCGAAATATTGAGCATCTACAGCTGAGATGTTCATGAGTAGCGCTCAAATATTGCACACTTCGTGAAGGCTAAAAATAGCCGTGAGTGAATCACCCAGGGCGGCATATGCTTATGAGTGTGTCAAAAGAGCAGCACCACTCACTAAAGTGCTAGCACTGCGCATGCATACTATGTTACTATGAGTCATATGAACTACTTTAATGGTGTTTTTATGGTTCTTATATGTCATTTTTGGAGCATGACAGTAACGAACATTACTAACACACAGTATCGGATTTGGATCGGGCTTGTCGGACCGATACCCGATCCATTTAAAAACATCAGTATCGGAACCGATACGATCCAGGTATCGGATCGGTGCATCCCTACTAAAATCAGCGCTTAACTCAGCTGTTAGCACCTTTCAAAACCTGATGTGATATCTCTTCATGTTTACAGAAAACAGTTGGGCACATTAACTGTAACTATATGAAGTCATAGGTTACAAACATTATAGAGCTTGAGTACATTGCATGCGGTGTTAAAGCAATAAGGCTAAATTGAACGGTTCCTCAACCTTCTATTCAAATAAGAAAGATTTGTAATTTATTTGTCAATCTATTCCATATTTGCTCCATTTCAGTGTTTGATAGAACCAGTACAAACATTCTGGCTCCTTTTAGCGAGTATACTTGCTCAAATGTTCAAAACTTGTCACATTAAAGCTGAAGTATGTAACTTTTCTATTCCAGCTTAATATGTAGAGACAACTACATATTAGTAAGATAATTTTCTCAAAAACTTTAAAATCTGCATCTCCCTAGCGCTGTAGCGTTTCGTTTTGAGTGACCCGCTTTTGACTGTTTAAATAACTGCAGAGGAGGTGTGTATACAGAAAGCTGTTATGAAAACATTATTTTTGCAATGCTGTTTGGTGGTGCTAGTGTCGCAGAAATTACTTCTACATATTTCAGTAAAGTCGTTCCAAACCCATGTGACTTTCTTTCTAATGCATAACCCAAAAGGAAACTATTAATAAATATTCTGGTCTGTCTTTTCAATACAACAGTAGTTGATAGTGGCTCACTGTAAAGCTATAAATAGGATTCAGAAGTATCATAAAAGTAGTCTGTGCTGCTTATGCGTCATTCCGAATCTTACGGCATTCGACCTGAAAAAAAAAAAGTTATTTTTCAGTAAAAATCATGATGTCTTTTGCACGTCAAAGTGTGCTTTGAGGGAATCTCGTTCAAAGTCACACACAAGTTCGCTTAAGTACTTGCATTGTTTAGCGGTAAAAAAATAAATATATCTGAAATCCTACAATCATCCCTGGCCTCAAGAGCAGTTAACCTATCCTGTGTCAAACATTTTATTGTGCATTGAGCTTCAACCAGCAAATGATTTTAGTGAAACTTAAGCTAAATTTATGCATAATCGTTGGGTGTGTAAAGTGGGTTTTTCAAAATCAACACTGTGCTTATACAGGTTGTACAGGAATCACATCTTAAAATTGTGTGCATGTCATTCAGTATTCAGCTCTGATTTGTTGAATTGTCCAGTCACTGTGCCCTCCTACCATCACCCACACACACAAACGCCCCACTGAGGACTGTGTTGGCACGTGGCGTATTATTAGAGGGGATGTTGTGAGCAAGCCCCACAGATTAGTGTCTGATCTGGGCCAAGACTCACTACTAGTAATCAATGTGTGTTTTTGTGTGTATTCGTGAGATCAATGAAAACAATCAGTACCTCTATCTGTTAATACAGTATATATTGCACTGTGCAAACTGCATTTTTCTTTAACAGATTCTTCAACCAACTGAAGACATACTGAACTTTGAGACTTAAGCATTGGACAGTCTTGTTTCTCTCTGTTGACTTTGGTCAGGCCTGACTTGTCATACTTTATCCTAACTGAATACCTTAAGATCAAGTGTTTACTTGTTATTTTTATGTAAAAATACCCCCTTCCCGGTTAAACATGCAAAACTACTATAATTAACCTGGTTTCATATAATCATGTTATTATACCATCACGTTTGCAAAATTACAGTATTTTTGTGTGGCTCGTTGTATGTGTCGTAGCAGTTTTCTAGTGAAATGCACAATAGAGGCATTAAAATTGACTTTTATTCCCTTTCCCACAGATCATGAATAAAAGGGCATGCCCAATTCCCAATGCACCCTAGGTCCTCATGGTGGCGTAGTGACTTGCCTCAATCCGGGTGGTGGTGGACGAATCTCAGTTGCCTCCACACTGGGCCAGTGGTGGCTCAGCGGTTAAGGCTCTGGGTTACTGACTGAAAGGTCGGGGGTTCAAGCCCCAGCACCGCCAAGATACCACTGTTGGGCCCTTGAGCAAGGCCCTTAACCCTATCTGCTCCCCAGCTTAGTTGGGATATGCGAAAAACATCATTTCATTGGCTCTGTACCTGTACTCTGCACAATGCCAAAAGTTGAATCTTAATCTTAATCTGAGACAGTCAATCCGTGCATTTTATCACGTGGCTTGTTGAGCACATTACCGTGGAGACCTAGCGCGTGTGGAGGCTTCACGTTATTCTCAGTGGCATCCACGCACAACTCACCACACACCCCACTGAGAGCAAGAACCATATTATAGTGGCCACATGGAGGTTAAACCAACATGACTCTACTCACCCTAGCAACTGGGCCAATTGGTTGCTTAGGAAGCCTGACTGGAGTCACTCAGCACGCCCTTGATTCAAACTTGTGACTCCAGTTGTGGTAGTCAGCGTCTTTACTTGCCGGGTTACCCAGGCTCTCCGTCTTATGACATCTTAACACTTTTTCTTTAGTGCATGACTTGTAGGGCAATACATTTTAATGTATGCATTACATATCCAACTACATTTAAAAGCTTCTTCAAAAACAATTAAATTGTGCAGTAGCTGGACTGATAGAGCATTGCACTTGAGATGCAAAGGACCAAGACACGAGTCCTAAAGAACACATAAGTCGACACGTGAGCCAAAAGTATCATATAATCACCACAAAATGATGTGGTTACTCCAACAATTGCATTTTCCATTTCACATTTGATTTTTATTACACTATCAGTGAAGTTTAGGGTAGGGGGTGTAGGTTTTGTTGAGTCGAAAGAACATTAACCTAAAAAACGTAATCTGAGAGAAAATTGAACTCTCTTTTAGCGCCACTCTGTGGACATTTTTCCTCTGAATTACCGCAAAATGTGTAATGACACACGTTATGTCATTTTGCTAAAATGTTGCCAAAGTCGCACAACTTTCATGAGATCTGGTTCATATCAATATGAATCAGCCAGTCGTAGGTTGAATCTCCCGAAGATTTTAAGCACTGTGCCTCATTGGTGCTTTCCAAATATTGCTTTTTGTTTGAGCGTCCTGACATTGCAAGATTATCTCAACCGGTGGCATGAGTTTGTGGCAGACCTACCAGTTTGATGAGGAGGTGGGGCAAAAAGGGAGATTTGGAAATAATCTTCATTTTTGCTATTCTTTTTGGTGCCACTAGTGGTGCAGGAATGACACACCTTTTGGTAAGTCTTTGTGGCTCCTACGTGCAATAAACATTCTGTGATTAAATGGAAACTGACCAAAGTTTATAGACAATCTTTTTGTCACAGTCTTGTACCAAACACTTGACTGCTTAGTTTAGTTTAAGAGGGAGGTCAACAAAGAACAGAAGGACTAAGAGTAGTTTACACAAGGAATGTGTATGAAGGAGAAAAGATGGAGATGGAATGGGTGATGGAGACTGAAATAGGGGGAAGAGAAGCTAAAAGAGAGACTTAATTTACACTGCTCTCTCTCTCTCCCCCGACTGCTGCCCGCTGTCGTCCATCATGGCTCCTATGAGCACCATCTGCTCAACATTACAACCACTGTTGCCTGGCTACCTGCTCTCTCGCACTCTCTCTCTAACGCTCTTTCTGTCTCTCTTTCCTGTTTTTTCTCTCCCTTCCTCTCTTTAAGGTTTTTTTATTTTTTGTCATCTGAGTCCTTTTCTCTCACCCCTCATCTCTCTCTCCATGCTTGGTTGAGAAGTCTTTGGCTCATACACATTATCCGGCAGGAAGAAGGAGACACATCTTTTATACCACTCATGATTAAGCCATCTGCAGGGAGCTGAAGGGGGGGGGTGAAAGGATGAGAGATCGTAATGACAACGAGTAAGGCGGTGAGAGTGAAAGAAAAGAGAAAGAGAGGTGGAAAAGGGAGACGTGGAGGAAGAACAGAGGGATCAGAATGGAGACATGGGCTCAGAGGTGGAAGAAATAGAGATAGATGATGATACAAAGGGAGAGGAAGAGAACGAAAGAGTGAAAACTGATAAACACTGCCCCCCTCTGGCCTCTCTGGCCTCAACACAGAGACGTACGTGCTGATTGGCGCTCCTTTGGTCAGCATGACTGCTTAACTGAAGAGATCCAGCTGTCTACAAACAGATTTGTGCTCATTGACCGGTCTGGTCTAGATTTATCTGAGCAGTCTCCTGTGGTGTGCATGTTACTTGTGGTTCATAATTTGTGCTGTTAAAAGGGTTGTTAGTACTGCCTTGTGGAGGGCTGGTTCAACTTCAAACTTGATGAAGGCTGAAATTTTCAATTGATTAAAAAGGACTGTTTATTATTATTATTATCAATTTATTTATTTATTTGTTTATTTGACATCTTTGTCTTGTTTTAATCCTGGCCTTTTTTTTTTTGTTTTTTTGGGAGGGGTCTAGTGGTTCTGGTATTGCTCTGGGTCTTGAAGGGTTTAGAAACAGTAATTTGGCCAAAATTGGCTATATTTACACAAACATTGAAAGGAAACACACCTTTAATGTTGTTTCAACATTGTTATAACTGCTTTAGTACACGTAAAATATACATATTTTACGTATATATAATATCTTCACGTGGATGGGAACTGTAAAGAATGTAACGATTCCAGTTCCAATTCTTCTTAAAAATTCTGGTTCTTTAACAGTTCCATTAATGATTATTTTTGTATTTTGAGGAAGAAATATTTGGAAATAAGAAATGCAATTCTTAATAGATTTACTGCCTTGACTGCAGCTTGTTACCAAATTATGAGATGATTTCATATTAACAAAACAGATTCTTGCAAAAGGTGTGTTTACACAGACTTTTCCAGATATTTATTAATTTTCATAAAATACCTCTTAATTACAACAATTTTCATAATGTGTATCTTTAACAAAATATTGTCATATCAACCAAATTCCAATAATTACTCTGATTCATGTCTCTCAAGTGCACAACACAGTAACAGTTCTTGGTTTATTTTGAGTCAAACATAATGAAATACTGTAAATTACTTTGGTTCAGTAAGTTTTATATTCACAAAAAAAGTTAGACGATATATCGGTTTTACGAGCAATAGGTGCAGATAGTTGCTTTTTGGAAATATCAGATATCGGCAAAAACTATGCCGATATTTTTCTTTTTCTTTTTTACAATTTCCTCCGTTATTCTCTCTGACCAGCACTGGTGGATCCTACAGTTAGAATGGCTTGATTCTACAGTATTACAGCGCCATCTAGAGGTGATATAACTGATACACTGATTGACAATATAATGTCCCTGGTGTGTATAGGGCTTGTTAATAGTTTAAATTCCTGCGTTATGGACCAAATTATTTACATTTACATTTACAGTGCATCCGGAAAGTATTCACAGCGCTTCACTTTCTCCACATTTTGTTATGTTACAGCCTTATTCCAAAATGGATTATATTCATTATTTTCCTCAAAATTCTACAACATGAAAGAAGTTTGTTTGAAATCTTTGCAAATGTATTACAAATAAATAACGATCCCGTTTCCACTGATCATCCTTGAGATGTTTCTACAACTTGATTGGAGTCCACCTGTGTTAAATTCAATTGATTGGACATGATTTGGAAAGGCACACACCTGTCTATAGCCTATAAGGTATCACAGTTAACAGTGCATGTCAGAGCACAAACCGAGCCAGGAAGTCCAAGGAATTGTCTGTAGACCTCCGAGACAGGATTGTATCGAGGCACAGATCTGGCGAAGGGTACAGAAAAATTTCTTGCTCAAGGGCACAATGGTGGTATCCGTGGGGATCGAACCAGCGACCTTCTGATTAACATTTATGTGCTTTAGCCCACTACGCCACCACCACTCAAATTATATTTTTTTCTGATTATTATTGATTGAACAATAAGCTGCTACTGGAACATTTTCCAGTCATGGAAAAGTAATTGAAAATGAGAAAAATACCTAAATGTCCTGGAAAATAGTTATTTGTCTTGGAGAATATAAAACTGTGTGGCTAACATGGTTTATGTTACATGTTCAAAAACATGGTAATGATCGACACTCATGATAGGTGTGAAATACACAAATTTGTACAGTTTTGTCATTGCCAGTGGCTGCACATTGAGAAACGACATCAACAGTTCATTGTCATGAATGAAGCCCTGTCACGTATATTCTCTGCTCATCAGTTGTAAGCTCTTTGCTGCAATTAAGTTGTTTAATTATTGATATAGTGAAAAATATTCTTTATTTATTTTCATTCTAACAATGCTGTTATGTTAACTACAAAATCATTTGAGTTGTAAACACAACCCAAGGTGGTAGTGTGTTGATGTGGCCTTTACACCTTGGGATGTGAATTAATATTCAATAACAATTAACGATCCGAGTCCGCTTATACCGTGGTTACCACATGTAGACCCTATGATTTCCACGATATGGAAAACAGAGAAGGAATCACTGAATCCAGTCATAAAAATGCATTAGTTATAAAAGTTGTTTCTGAATTTGACATATTTTTGATGAAAAAGAATGCTTAAATGATGTGTCCTAGTGTGATTATTAAACTGCAGAAGGCTGCGATTTAATCAAATTTATAATCTGCATGTGCCGTGCGCTTCAAAATAAATGTTTGTAATGAACTCAGAAAAAATAACCCTTTAATATCCACAATATATTTGACCTCTCATTTGTTTTTTTCTTAAATATTACACCCGTTGGGCACATAAAATGTCCTGGAAATGTCCAGGATAATTGTGCCTTAAAAAGAGTGGAAACCCTGAAAATACATTATCGGTTGGCTTCTACTAAAAAGAACCCGGATAATAAGAGTCATTCATCTGTTTTAGCTGTAGATTCAAAAGAAGCATGACAGTTCACCCTGAGCAAGATATACTATATTGTATGCCTTGAGGGATTCTAGTATCATTAATGTAATTGCTGAAGTGAGTCCATTCATCTTTTAAGTCTTAAACCATCTCTACTTTATTGTGCTTTTAGGATCAAGGATTGGTTGTACTGTCGCGGCAGGCAGGTGGAGTCCAGCCACCTCATGGAGGACCAGGGGGCGTGGCCTCAGCAGGGCCTAACGGTGCGGGGACTGGCGGTTATATGGGCAATCCACAGCAACAACAGCAGGCGGCCATGATGAAACAGATGATGGCTATGGAGCAGGAGAAGAGAGTTCAGCTACACCTGATGGAGCAGCAGAAAGCACAGCTCCTTAGGGAACAGAGACAACAGCAGCAGCAACAGCATATGCTGGCAGAACAGGTGAGGGCTTTTGATGCCAAAGCACAGTGTTTAACTTTTCTTTACATTTATAATATCAACAGCTGAAGCTGTATGCAATGAGTAAGATTATCACTGCCTAATTTGTTTATGCTGTGGTAAAATAATGGACTTAACTTGAAATGGACGTAGTAGCTATTTCATATAAACACTAATTATTTGTCTATTCTGTGGTGCACTCTTGAATATGAGGGAATTTGTGTGTGTGTGTGTGTGTTGTAAATTAGTGTTTCACCAACGGTCACCAATGAAAAATGAATACATATTTAGTATTTAAATTAACATTTAAACAAGTATTAAAGTCTGACTTTGTGGATAGTTCAATTTGGAAAGATGACATGTACTGCACTGTGACATGTTATACTTCAGCTAAATCTATTTAAACAGCATTTTTTTGTTATAATGCATGCAGCTTTTATGACCTCATTTGAATTGATAGAGTATATTAAAATTCCATTAGTCACACTGTAGGAACATTTAAAATGATTAAAGGCCAAAAGTTGTTTAAAAAAAGTTGGAAAAACCATTTACAGGACTTTCCTTACACATTCATATGAATTTTAACCTAAGATCTTGATGTTGATCAAGCAAAAAGTCCACACATTACGTGTCAACTACTCATGTACATATCTATTGAAATCGAAACTGGTCTCTCATTCATTTCACCTCTAAATGTGATCTGTGTCTGTGATAGCTGTTATCTCTTCATGGCTACAGAGCTGTACTTTTTGTTCAGTTTTTTGTTTATTTATAAGGAATTCTGATATTCATGTAGTCTTCTGCTTTGATTTGCTTTTTTCTAGTTACAACAGCAGCAACAACATCTCCCAAGACAGCTGAGTCAGGCACAGAGGAATCCATACCCACTCCAACAGTTTCAAGGCAAGACACTCTCACACACACTTGCAGGGGAAAAAAGAGAATAAAATCCCCACCCAAACTGTTTCAGAATAAAATACTTAAATACTCTGCCACTAGATGGAAAGCAATAATCAATATTACTGTATGTGGCCAAAGGGCTTATAGTGTTGTATAAGCACTGTAAGGGCCTGTAGCAGGTGGTACATTTCTGATGATGTCAATCTAAAAACTATCCAAACTCTTCTTTTAAACCTCTAAGTGCAATTCATTCATTTTAGACTGAAAAGAAGTCATTTTCTCTTTGACACCTCAAATTACTGTCTATCTACCTACTCACCCAGGGCATCTGCTGGTATTGAAACTAATGAGGCAGTATTAGACACATAAACGCACACACTCCAACACATACACTCGCACTAGTAGAACTCATTTTCTCAACATGACTGGAAACTTATCTATTGATCCTTTTGTTTTATTAAATATTAAATTAGGTGTAAGTTAAAAGGAGATTTAGCCTCTTAGTGGCATCAATAGAAATAATATTTGGGAGTTCCTCTTCTCATTGCTGGTTTCTCTAAGCCAAGTTTAACTATTCTAAACAAGCTTCGGTTAGCAAGTTACTTGACTTTAAAGATCAAAGGTTTTGTTGATGGCTAACATGACAGTATGATTTAACATTACATTTGTTTTTGTTCATTTTAGCTCCTAAAGTCAGGCTCCTTTTTACCAATCCATTTCCATTTGACTATTTTTGTACTATTTTAAACTATGTAAGTACAAGTAGTTCTACAAAATAATTACAGAGCAGTTACATGTAGTTAATTCGTATTACTCAGTAATTACCTTGTAAATACATAGTAATATGAACACTACAAAATACAGCTTGACCGGATTTTATAATTTTAAGACTTTTCAAAGCACAATTTCTAGTTGAGTATAGTTAGAAAAACAGTTATATTCTCATGAGTTTTCATGATCGTGGGGACAACATAAGGGGCTGTTCAGGCCAAATACATTCTTGCGCTAAACATTAAATATTTATCAAAACACAGATGTCTCAGGATCATTTTTTGTAGTTTAAGTTCTCTTTTAACTTGACATGGTGTCTATAAAACGTGGCACTCCTCTGTGAGATGTGGAAAAAACAGCAAGATTCCAAGCAACGGTGAAAAGACATCTATTTATTGCATGTTAACATAGAAAACAAACGTGTTTGTGTAAACGGCCCCAAGGTGATTGATAGAATCGTTGATCGAAAATAGAATCCTACATTTTTATGGCACATAGACATCTGCAAATAAGTGTTTGTTCAATTTATGCTATCAGATACAATTGACAGAGATTTTCTCTGCTTTTAAGTGTGTGTTTGTGCCAGTTGAGTTTAATTGCAGTAAGCCTGTCATGTACAGGCTATGTAATGAGAACAACAGATCTCAGTTAATATTATTCATTTTAAATTATTTTAGGCACGTCCCAGGAGATTGCAGCAAGGAACCAGACGCTACAGAACTTGCGGAACGCTCGACTTCTGCAGCAGCAACAGCAGCAGCAGCAGAACCCGGGGATGCTGCAGATGACACCCGTCCAGAACTCTGCCACAATGCCTTCACAAGGAGATATGAGCATGGCATATGGAGGCCAGTCAGGTGCACAACCAGGCATTTACCAGGGTATGAGCCCAGGCATGGGCCAAATGCTCCAGCAGCAACAGCAACACCATCCCAACCAAAGTGGCATAACGATGGCACAGAGACAAGCGGGTGCCGGTGGGCAGGGAATGGTTGTCGGAGGAGCGGGAGGTGGGTATGGGCAAGGAATGCTCATGAACCCGGCCCTATCGCAGCAGCAAATGAAATCAGGCATAGTTGCCCCTGGTGGGCAGCCACTGGCCAAAGCCCAGGTTCAAAGACTGCAAACCATGATGGGAGGTGGAGGCCAGACGTGGCCTCCGCAACAGCAGCAAAATATGCAGGCCATGGCTGGTAGGACTTCAAACGATATGGCGTTTAATAGTAATCCTGCATATGCCATGCAAGGTGGGCAGCCTCCTAGGATGAACAAGCAACATTTTACCCAAGCGATGGGTGGACAGAGTATGGTGGACCCACGTTCTATAAATCCAGCAGCAATGGGTGGGCCAATGATGCCACACATGGCAGGCCAACCAAGGGCCAACCAGCCAAGGGGTATGGTGATGCCAGCCATGAACCAGGGCATGCCCAACATGGCTGCTTTCGGACAGGGGTCTGCTCAAGGTATGCCGGGGTCATCAGGAGGGGGAGGGCCATACATGCCAGGCGGTCAGCCTCAGGGCTACCAGAGGACGTCCAATCAGGACCTGGCATATGGTTACGGCAGCCAATCAGGGGCTGGGCCTGGGGTTTCGTTCAGCCTATCGGATGGGACAGATTTGGATTCAACAGAAGGTTGGATGGAAGAGTTTTTCCCCAACCAATAGCCTAAGGGATTTTTTTTTAATAGAACAATTTTATTGAAAATGTGATTTCTGTTTTGTTTTTTATTACATGGTCAACAAAACAAAAAATATAGTACATGTTGTGTATTACATGTGTGTGCTGTCACAATATTTAATCAAACTGCTCTCTGTTTGGGTTGCTTCTTGAGTAAGAATCCTTAAGAATTGTTTTTTTATTTTTTACTTTAAGAATACTTTTCTCCATCATTTTTATGTGTTTTGTCAATTTCCATTTTTTTTAAGTCCTTTACGCTGTTCTAAGGGCAAGAGGCACTAAAAACTTGCAAAAATCCAAATATATATGTGTGTGTGTGTGTGTATTGTTTTTAGATCTTAACCTTTATCCTGACATACCAAGTAGTGTATGAAAGCGTGTGTGTTGAAATCTAAGGTAGGCCTTTGTCAACAATGGATCCCTTTTCCCAAACCAAACAATTCAGTACACCACTTCCCCTCTTTCTTCTGTCTCACACATTCTCTCTACTTTTGACCTGTGTAGTGATTCTCTGCATTTGTTCTGCTTTGTGTGTGTCTGTGTGTGTTTATTTGCACTACGAGCATCACGACATAACACATCAATGTGTTTGCTCTTAGTGCATGCAAGATAGATGCTCTGCTGTCGCTAGGCGACCGTTGTCAGTAAAAGTGAAGCTGCGTGCGTGCGTGCGACTCAACTGAGTGCTTGTTAATATTGCTTGAAGAGATTTGGCAGCTACAAACTTCTCTCTCCCTTCGCTAAAACTGTGAGAAAGAGATGTTTTCTTTAGTCATAATGGCAGCTAGAAAGGAGTGCAACTATTACATGGCTCAAAACAGACATTTCACCAAGTATAAAATAAGGTTTATTGATGGGTTTTATTGTAACACTCTGCAGACATTTGGGAAGATCGGAAGAAACATTCAATGTTGTGAAGCAACATCACAGATATCTATTTTTAAAACCAATATTTGACCTTTAGATGATTTGCAACATTCTAGTTTTTGTTTTCTTTGTTTGTTGTAAGAATTAACATAATTACCTGTGAACACTGGTTCGAGACATACAGTACATACTGTTTTTCTGCTGATGGGACATGTCACTTTCCCCTTTCAGTTGACCAAGCAAATTATTGATATTTATTAGTTGCTTCCTGAGCACACAGTTATCTAAGAGAAAATGATTTCAAACTCTTCTGACACTCTTCTATCCACGAATCCACTGAATGCCTGAGAAAGGAAAGATAATTACATCAGAAGACGATGTATAATCCAGACACCTTTCTCTGTCACTTTCTTTCTTCCAAATCGCACCAAATTTTAAACAACAAAAGTATTGGGAAGTTTAATTTTATGATCCATGTCTGATATATCTAAAAACTTGTGTTCATTGTGTTAAAAAAAAAAATCCACATAAAGAATAGTTTGTTTGAGATGTGTAGTGGAGTTTTGACCTGGTATGATTTTAAATGAGATCCCAAAATGACAAGCCTTTATCTTACTGCTAAGTACTCCTTGTTTTTTAGACCTATTTTTGCCATCTGTCATTGACCTTCAAATGTCACATAAATAAGAATATCAGTATTTTCTCCTCTGTTGTGTGTGTTGCTTTATGATGTCATAGTCATAGTGTCTAGTTCTCTGTGATCAAACTCTATTTTAAGTCTAGTTTGATTGTTTCAGCTCTCTGAGGAATGTAACAGGAATGTAACATTGTGACTCACTTGCCCCTTGTTACATTATGAGTTTCCTTTTTGTCTTAATGGGAGAAGAACACATTCACATCTTCAGTGCTTCACAATAGTGTTATATTGTTGCCCTGTCAAGAGGATTGCAGAGGGAGGACGTGAAGTCCATGTTCTCCAACTGTCCAACCAAATATCAACAATTTGGGACCAAGTTTTTGATTTCTGTTGATGTCATTGATCTTACTTTTTTCCTCCTTTTTTATTTCATACTGGTGCTGACATATATGTGATGGAAAAAGATATAAATCAGATACAGTTATTTGTAAATATGTTTTTACAATTTTAAATACATCAGAAGATAAGTCTGTACTCACTGTAAAGATATTGCTGTTTAAGATAGAGAAGTATTTTTATTTAACCTTTTTTCCACTTTTAAACTCATCTGAGCTATACCATTGCACTTCAGACAATGTCTTACTACTAATTTGTAATGTAAACTTCCTCTAATTTTTATTTTGAAGGTTTTTTCTAGTTTTCAAATTTTACTCTGTATCTATTTTTTTTTTCTTCCCATGTACAGAATTATGTAAATGGTTATGCCAGAGAGTTACAAAAAGATTTTTTTTTTTTTTTTTTCAGGAAATAAATACATTAAAGAGATTGATCATTAAAAAAAAATGTTCTCACTGAACATATATTAAATGATGTCTTTGAAGAGTTTTTAATGCCAAGCTAAAAAAAACAGAGTTGAGCAAAAGTTTGGGATCTGATTATATATCAATTAAAAAAAAATTAAATCCAAGTGCTGAAATGGAGAACAAAGGATGGCAAAAAAAGATGGAGAATTATGCAGATAACTGAGAACATACAAATTCTTATAGCTCAAGGAAATAATATGTTCACTTTAGTCTGACTTAGAGCACTGGCAAGCTATGTACTGGGAGAAATTGAGGGAAAAGAAGTGCATATATTTCAGGAAACATTTAGTAGTGTTGCTTGTTTGAATAGAAATACAGAAGAAAAATGGAAAAGAGGTATAACAGGGAGAGATGAAGGGCAGGTGTCTCATGATCTTAATTAAAGGCTCATATGCTAAAAAGCTGTATTTAATATCTTACCATAATGAATCACTCCCGTACTCTGTTTGCTCCCTGTATCTTTCTCTATACTGCTCTCTTGTGCTATCTCCTGATTATGATAAATGGAGAGGTGTCACTATGACAGTGCCATTACTCATCTTCTGGAATGAGACTACCTCAGAGACAAATTTGGGGGAGACAAGAGGACAGAGGTGTGTTTGGAAAAGATTACAAATCACAAGCAATATAGCATTTCTTTTTGTGTTCCTTAAGAAGTAAGATAATCATTATGGGTTTGGAACAACATGAAAATGAGTACTGTACATTATGTAAGAATGTTTTATTTTGGGCGTTTATTTTAATTTGAAAATAAGATTCTACAGCGTAGTCTTACCAAAACTTGGTATTTTTTGAGAGTAAATGTGTTCACTGGTCATTGCCATAAAATATTGTTTTATTTAAAAACTATTTTTTGTAAATTTGCTTTTGATTGAAATGGCATTTTAAGTGTTAGCATGATGTTATGGTAGCCCATGTGCTATCTATTACTGATGGTAAATGCCCAATATACTCCCATCATAGTATAGTAAAGCAGTCCATCTGGTAAATGTTTATGTTTTCCCCCAAAATTTTGTCCATAGCTACTGTATATATGGTATTTTATCATACTCCTGTCTAGTGCAGCCCATTTTCATATTGTATTTTCACTACTGAAACATAGAAATACACTATAATACAAAGAATTATATTTATCTATTAAGAATTTGTTTCCATCCACACTCTAAAGAGTGTTTTTATGAATAAACAAAATCTAAATGTAAATATACTCTGTAAAATACTTCAATTTGATAAGACTGATGTGAGTTCATGATTTATGAAATTGAACATTTAATCATTACCAAATGTTTTTTTCAAAACTCAATTTTAAAATTTTTGACCAAACTCGATGTGTTTTGTTAGTGCACACAATATTTTAGTCTACATCATATACCCTCCAATTAAAAACAAATATTTTATGATAACATTTATAAAATGATAGATGAAGACATAATTGCTTCATCGTCTGTAATTGGAAGGACAAGCACTTCTTTTGAATAATAACTAAAAATAAACTTTAATACATTTGAGGGGTTTTAACTGTGAAAAGCTTATGATTATTTCCTTAAAATTAATGGTTGAATATTTAATTGCAGTGTGTTTTCGTTAGTGTTATTTCTTAAAGTTACACACTGATTTTCAGACTTTAGAGCACATTTACTTCAAAATGATGGCATCTATCTACTCACCATATGGCCATGATAGACAAGGATGCAGTCTCACTTCCTGGTCAAAAATGCAGGAATGTGGCTAAAATCAGCCAAAAACTTTGTTTCAGAAGTGACAAAAATTTGGGACAGCATTTTTAAATAAAGTGTAATTATTAAAAAATTAAATCCATAATATAATCTAAATATAAATTAAACAACAACTGGAAAAAGACACACACACACAAAAAAAATAAAATAAAGTATTATTTTCATAAGTGAATATTGTCTCATTTTCTCACCCTCATGCCATCTAAGTTCTGTTTGACATACTGTCTTCTGCTGAACACAAACGAAGATTTTTAGAAGAATATTTCAGCTTTGTATGTCCATACAATGCAAGTGAATGGTGATCAGTCCTTTAAAGCTCCAAAAGTAGATAAAGGCAGCATAAAAGGAATCCATACAAATCCATTGCTTTAATCGAGGGGTTTTCAAAGTCTTAAACAGTAAGAGTTAGGGTTGGGTTAGGGTTAGGATTACAACCTAGTTGAAGCCAGTGTACAATAACACCAATCCTCTGATTAGCAATGATGTTTGAGCCCCGCCCCTTTAGGCATGCAGTTGACATAAGCAGGCGGTCAGTCTCTACTTTTACAGAATTTTCTGACTGAGGGACAAGAGGCATCACTTGTACCTCAAAAATCTGAAGCAGTAGTGGGGCCAGCTTTCACAATGTCTCATTCCCTTCATCTCAGGGAACCAAGGTTACAAATGTAACTGGAGACGTTCCTTTTCAATTCAGTTAGCTCGACATTGTGAGAAACACTAGGGAACAGAGTCCCCATGTGTAATTGATTAATGGATAACCTCACGAGCATCCTTGACGGGAGGCAAAGAAATCCTCTCAGGGGAGTGGTAAGTCTTCTCGCTGTAGGAACTAGTAGCAAAGGTGACAAGTCTTCCAGTTCGAGCCTTGCAGAGAATTCTGTTCACTGAAGGTGCATCTCAACTGCAAAGCAAAAAGGGTTTTCAAGACCAAGACAATTTTCACAGTGTTGAAGGAAGAAAATTCTGAATAAATTGTGATTGAGCACCCGCTTACATAGAACAACTGTGCACCTAAAGGGGCGAGGCTCAAACACCTTTGCAAATCAGAGGACTGGTGTTATTGTAGCCTACAATGGTTTCAACTAGGTAGTCGGAGAAGAAATTCCCCATAGTGTTTCTCCAGCGCTGCCTGCAGGATGTACCTCGAGTCAGCACAAATGATGATTTACACCGCCTGATTCATTCAAATTCAAAGACTTCATCAAGCAAACGTGAAAAGGGATGTATTATATCCAGCTATATCCATGACTACGAAGGTAAGTTAGCAAAAGTACACTATAATTATTTCGTTCTGTAAGCTAGCTATAGACAGCTAACTTAGCTAACGTTATCAAACGTAAGTTAGCTACTGTTAAGTTGAAAGACCAACGATAGCTTAATGTTAGCATTGGTAAACAGAATATAACCGCTAAGTTGGCAGCATTTAGATATATAGATCTGTCTCCCCGCTACTCTCCTTGACATAACCTGGCTTGGCACTAGCATAACATTTTGTCTTGCTATGTGGTCCTTGCTTAATTCGTTGCCTCAGTTTCTGACAAGAATGAGGCAGGAGAGGTGTCTGTGAGGGCAAGCTGCTTCAGGTCGATGAGGAAAAAAGAGAGACAACACAACTTGAGTGTGGGGTAATGAGAGCAGGTTCAATAATGTTAATACGTTCTGCTTTCTGGGAATTCCATGTGCCAGTATAAAATAGGCTGAAAAATAGATAGTGACTGTAAAGCTATTTGGACCTACAGCCTACTGTTGCACCAACAGAACCGTGCACCAACTAGGGCCTACACTGTGTTTCAAAAAGTATTTTACTCAACAGTACATAGTACACTCTGTTTATTGTGTAGTAGACATCGTGGACACAGATAAAAATTCCCAGAGATTAGAGGCAGGTAGGTTGCCAGCATTTGACATTGTACACCGTGAGCATGTTTAAAACGATAATTACACTGTAACTCCATGTAGTTCTGTTATTAAATATGTATTTCAGTAATCTCAGCCACTCTCAATACAATTATTTACCTGAATCTCAAAACACATGAGATACAGTATCAATTGATAATTATTATTATTTTATTTTTTTTACAGGTTGTTCTCAAAGACTCTAAACCCGTTGAGCTGTTGACCTGTCATTGCTCATGTGTGGCAGGGCTTGCACTATGCAATCATGTTGCAGATTTGCTCTACCAGACCTCACATTACAGCCAGCAGGGAGTAACGGCTGTCCCCCTACTCACAGCTGCACAGGGTCTGAGCTGCAGTGGCACAAACCTAGAACCCAGGTGATGTTTTCAACATTATCTGTCTCACTTCTTCCTGGTTATGTCACATAAATCGCATCAACTTTCAAGGCTCCATGCAGCATCCTTCCATCTGAAAATATGATCATATGAGCTAAACATTTTTTACACAAAGTAAATAAGTTCTTGTACAAATTTCTTTACCGGGCTTTAAGCCTGGTCCAACAAATTAGATGGTGGTGTTGTCAGCTAGGCCAAAGAGAGAAGATTGGCTGAAGTGATCAGGTAATCTGTAGTAATGGGGAGTATGTCTGCTACATGAATTAAAATATGTACTGGATATGTAAAATTGTACTTTGTATTTTTAGACTAGTCTTGATTAGACTTAAGATGAACCTCTAATTGAACTGAATGTCCATACAGAGACACACACACACACAACATCTCTGTAGCATAGAGCTACACAACACTGAAGTAGAATTTGACATGAAAAGCATTAATTTATGATAATAACAAACAGTACATACATGCTTGTCTAACTGTTCAGTTGTGTATATTTTCAGGAGTAACTTGTACAACGGGGCCTGTGACCGGACCTGTGACTTTCCAGACATGTCAGTTCTGCGTGAGAATGAGATTTACCGAGGAATGCCAAGGGAAACTGCTCCACCCACAACAACAATGGGAATAGCATTTATTAAATGGTTTATTCAAAGAATATTCAGAGACGGGAGAGTCATAAAAACAATCAAACAAAAGATTGATTACTTTTACCTACCTATGCTTTTGGCTTGTCAATTCCCATGGTTAACTTTCAATCAGTTTTTTTTACAAAGTTCAAATAGTTTGGTTTTCATTACATTTCTGAGCAGTTTTCATGTGCTCACAATTGTCATCTGCCACAAATATATTCTAATAGAATAGAATTCTAGTATAGTACCTAAAAAAATAGTATTGTTTAAATGCTGTTTGTAATGGCCACAATAAAATACACAATGCTTTGGGGAGTCTTTTAAAAAAGGCAGTTACAAACAAATGTAGGTTTATTCACTGGAAGCATGAAACTGAAAATGAGGGGGAAATACAGATCCCTGTATGATGTTGTAAATCCATTCTTTATCATTAAACAAAAGCAGTAGCTAACAACAGTAAAATAGTATAAATACTAAACAACTGCGCACTGGTCTTGATGCATCCATTTAGACCCAGCAATTTAAAGCAAAAAGCTCTGGTAATTTAACAGAGGGCATGCAACTACATAGAGCTGGTTAATGTTACCAAACATATTTAGGGTGATAACCATGTCAAAGAATTTGTGTTCCTTTAAACGTTGTTGGTCGTCGGAGGGGTAAGTTTGAAAACTAATAGCCGAATTGAATTTAGCTGAGGATGAACAATGAGGGACGCAACAGTGCCCAGCTGAAGTCCACTCAAAATGCTGAAATTTAAACGTCTTTTTCATTTCGTTCACTTATTTTTGTAATCGATTTAAACAAGTGAATAACTGTTACAAAAAAAAAAAAAAAAAGATTGATATCGCCTTACAGGCTATATTTACACTGTCTATCATAAAATTGTATATGCCGCTACCACTGATCTATATATATAATAAGTTATATATATAGATCAGTGGCCGCTACAGCAAGTGACGTTTCACCGGATGTTTTTGAGCTGGCTTATATTATTCCGGAAGTTGTCATTAACGTTCCATGCATATAGCCCATTAGCACGTTGTTATGGATGAACAGTGGTACAGCTAAATGGCTTTATGTAGATTAACAGGACACGTCATTGAGCTGCGTATATTTGAGAGTTCAGTTTTGTGCGAACGAATGAAATCCGCGTGCGAGTGGAGTTTCACACCCGCGCAAACGGGTACATGGATGGATGCGCTCTTGCATGATAGGCATTCGTTTACGTCATTTAATAGTATTATAATGCCATAAAGCTACGGCCTACTAAGCTGGAAGACGGTCCATTAAGCTATACATTTTAATTTATCCTGACAATACATTTTTATTGAATTTATGTATCTTTTGATTTTACTTGGTGATCCCTGCACCTCCTCAGACAGCCTCTGTCTGGGTCCATAAAATCCCCGCGATCTCAGATACATCTTTCCACGCAGTATTTTTCTTAAAAATGTCCTTGTACGTGGGAAGAGACATATCATAGAGCATTGGAAAATTTCTAACAGCAAGAATTAGCCTTTCATCCATCTTACCGTTACTGCAGGAGCTGAGAGAGAAGTATCACGTGAGCTCTCCCGTCGTCTCTCCAATTGGCTGTCGCTTCCATTAGTCGCTCCAAAGTTGAACTTTTCTCAACTTTGTCGCGTCGCTGGACACGCCCATATCTAGCCCCAACGGTCGCGACAGCTCGTGTCGCCGGAAGTCGCTGTGCTCGCATTGAAAATTAATGGTTGAGTCGCGCGCGATGTCGCTGGCAGTGTGTACGCACCTTTATGAGTCATGTGACTTTTGGCACAATTTTCTCAACCACAGTCTTGATTTTCTCACAAATGCATCAATGCAGAATTTCTCAAAAATGCATCAATACAGATTTTCTCACAAATGCATCATTGCAGATTTTCTCACAAATGCATCAATGCAGATTTTCTCACAAATGCATCAATGCAGATTTTCTCAAAAATGCATTAATACAGATTTTCTCACAAATGCATCAATGCAGATTTTCTCACAAATGCATCAATACAGATTTTCTCACAAATGCATCAATGCAGATTTTCTCACAAATGCATCAATGCAGATTTTCTCACAAATGGCATGAGCAACACACTCTTTCAATACAATAAATGCCGCAGTGCTGCCACATACATCATATTTTTTCACTCAGTTATGTTGTTATTACTACAATATTATGTGGTAAAAAAAACTTGTCCTTAGTAATTACAAGATATGTCAAGAACTATAAGTTTTTACTTCTCAAGTAAAAATATATTTTGTAGTAAAATTGATCTGGTAAGAACTAGAAATTTTCTAGTAATAACCAGATAAAAACGTGATATTTGTCTTGTAAAAATTACATGTTGTTTTCACTACAAAATATTAAATTACTTGAAAAGTTTGTTATTCGTGCCATATCTTGTTTGATATGGCATTTTCCTTTGTGGAGTGGAATGTGTTTGTTTGAGAGTAAAGTTTTTCTTTGCAAAATGAATTTGTTAGCTAAATTTATATTTGTTTAGTTTTGGCACAAATCTGGCTTTACTTAATTGCTAAACTTCATTGCACCAATAATATCTACAGTATAATTATGTTCCTATAATGGCTACTAGATGGCAGCAATGCTCTTACAACAACTTTATACCCCCAACACACACACTGTTATTGCACTATGAATGTCTAGACCTTTATTGATTGTAATGTGAGCAATCGGGAAACTTATGTGCCGTGTAGAATCTTTGAACTGTAGGTTGTGTATGGTTTGACTGTTCCTGCAATATCTGTGCCAGAGGAACACATTTTGTACTCTGCAGACTGGCCCTCCAACATTTCTGATGATTCTACATGCATCAAATTTTTGTTTTATTATTCACAAAGGCTTGTTCTTACATGATCATTTTAGACAGGTAATTTATTTATGTGTTTTTGACTGATGATTTCCAGTGATTATTGCTAATTCCAGAAAGGCAGAATTACAATAAAGACATTACAGCCAGTGCTCCTATGTCTTAGCATTTTTACAAGATATAGACATAAGTAAGAATGTAAAGTGATAGCTGCTTTTTGTATAAGTTAATCAGCTAAGTTTTATTCTGATATCACAAATTCTGTATGATAAGTTTCTCTTATCCACATAAAGGAAACATTTAAGTTGCAGATCAAAATAGACAGAGAATGACACAAAGTAACCTCCACTGGACGTGGTGGTAATTAAAGACATTTCTGAGGTGGTAGTTTATGAGGAACTCTTAATAGAAGTGAAACATGTACCCATGTTTCCCATCCTGTCTAACCAGTTCTACCTCCTGAGAACAGTAGGTAGCGTTGTAGGAAGCTACAGTCACATTTGTGCCATCCTCACTCATCGCATACTTATGCTGAGGAAGCCAATGCCAAGGTTGAGACACACACACTACCTATGCCTGTACCATTACCATCCGTCAAATTGGCAAAGAGTTCTCATGATGATCAACTGCATTCCACAAAGCAGTCATCTTTTATGCTGACTACCTGACAGACAGGTCTAGAGAAATCTGTTACCTGCCAAAAAATTATAATTAAGGTCAATGAGAGTCAATGTTACGATTAATTAAATAAATTAAAATTTGGTTGTTAAAAGTCAGAGAACGAAATGCCTTTTGGGGCTGTACACACAGGACATGCTTTTGCATCTGACTGCTCTATTTTTTTGTTGTTTGTATAAACATGCAGAAGTCTTTGAAATAAAGCAAGAAGCTCTTACATCAACGGAAGACCACTTTTGCTCTGATGTTTCCGGCCAAATTGAGAATAGATACTAAGGATGGCCGCAAAATATTTACATGTTTACATGCCCACAACAAGCATTGTCTTTCATGGTCAATGGGGTGAGTAAACAATTTGGTGACTTTCATATGGCCCCCGAGTAAGCTGTCTCGCTGTACATACTCTTGGGTGTCTGAAGAAGCTGGGTGCCTTTTTAATTCCTTTTTGTGTTGGTTCCGCCTAGCGGCTGGAGTTTGTGGAATAACACTCCTTTGGGACAGTTGTGGATGAATTTGCTCATTCTTTGTTTAGTGGAGTACATTTTGAAGGACATTGCAAAGGTTAGGTCATCTCTTGCACTCATGAAACAGCCGGCTCACTGAACATTTGTTTGACTGTCTGAGGAAACTGAACGGCTTTACTTATTTAAAAAATGTTTTTTGTGCTGGTTCCGCTAGTGGCTGGAATTTGTTTTGTGGAGGAACACAACTTCGAGACAGTTTTGTAAATTAATCTTCATGTTCTTTGTGTTTATTCTGCCTATTGGTTGTAGTTTGTTTTATAGATTATCTTTTATTGTGTAACTGTCTCACAAAATGTGTATAGAAACAACGGACTTGAGCAGTCCGATAGCAAAGTTGTCTTTTGGAATTTAAAGGGATGGACGCCTGGTTAGGCTGTCATGCGCACATTTTTCTTTTTTCTGTTTGTTTGGTTCGGGAAATTTCGGGGTTTTATTGTTGTGGGACTTTTATTGAATGGGGAATGTGGTCTTTATCATTTTATTTTTGACACAATCTATTTTTTCTAATATATCAAAATGTCAAATGTTAATATGAATGGATTGTCTCTCTCCACATGGAATGTGAATAGGATGGGGCACCCCATAAAAAGAAGGAAGGTTATTTATTTTCTTAAACGTAAGAAATAAGATATAGTGATTCTTCAAGAAACACATCTTTCCCCTGCAGGAAGCTGAAATATTTGGGAAGATATGGGGTGGACATGCTTTCTTTAGTGCTGGCTCAAGTAAGAGCGGGTCATTGCATTGATAAGTAAACATCTACAATTCAAATGTCTCAAACAGATTAAAGATAAATTTAGAAGAGTTATTATTGTTTTAGCTGAAATTCTGGGGCAAATGTTGATTTGGCTATTATTTACGAGCCTAACGCTGAAGATCAGGGCTTTTTTATTGATCTTGAAGGGATGTTGCAAGCCGCTGACACGCCATATGATATAATATTGGGAGGAGACTTTAATCTATTGATGGATTCAGTCCTTGATCATTTTGAAGCAAAAGTGTGTAAGCCCCCTAGAACAACACTGACACTTCACAGGATGTGTAAAAAAGACATCTTGGTCTTACAATATTAAGGACTATACATTTTTTTCATCATTTATTCTAGAATAGATAATTGTTTTTATATCCTTCAAGTCCCTCATTGCATCTGTTGTGGATTGCTCAGTTGGAAACATCTTAGTCTCAGATCACACCCCGGTGAGTTTAAAGGTTTTGCCACATATGGAGAAAAAGAAATCATATAGTTGGCGCTTTAATGTATCCCTTTTGCAAAATCCTGATTTACAACAAATGTTAAAGGCAGAAATCAATGTTTATATGGAGACCAACTGGTTTTCAGTATCCTCTGTGGGCGTGGCTTGGGAGGCACTTAAGGTGGTTCTTAGGGGTCGTGCTATACAGTATGCCTCATTCATCAAAAAATCCAAAGCTTCAGAACTGGTGGAGTTGGAAGAGAACATTAAAAGTTCTAGATATACAAAGCAGAGAGAATCTTTTTCTACCATTCCCTCAGTTAAATCTGCTGATGGTGAAATATTTACCTTAATATTAATAATGCTATTAAAGTATTCTATCTTGATTTTTATAGTTCCATGTCTTTGTCTATTGATGAAGATTTTAGAAACTTTGTGGAACAATTAGATCTCCCTAAACTGACGACTGAGCAAAAACATTCATTCTGAGATAACCTTGGAGGTGCTTGACGAAGTAATTAAGGCCCTGCCTACAGGCAAGGGTCTGGGCCAGATGGTTTTGCTGCAAATTATTTTAGATCTTATTCTACAGAACTGGCTCCACATTTGTTATACATTTATATGGAATCGTTAAAGAATGGAAAGCTTCCGCCAAACATGACACAAGCCCTGATCAGTCTGATGCTTAAAAAGGACAAAGATCCAAGTGAGTGTAAGACTTACCGTCCAACCGAATAAGTAAAGTTATGATATCTCTTATAGATCAGGTGTGGATTATTCGGGACCATAGCTCTTCTGATAACATTAGGCGTTTAATCAATACCATGTGGTCAGTGGAGAATGATCAGACTCCGGCCTCTGCCAACTCACTTGACGCTTGAAAAGGCATTTGATATGGAAGAACGGGATTATCTTTTTAAGATTTTGGAAATGTACAGGTTCGGGAATACTTTTATTGCATGGATTAAGTTACTTTATAGACAACCGGTAGCAGCGGTACAAACAAATGGATTAATTTTAGATTTTTTTTACTGGATAGGGGCACCCGGCAGGATTACCCTCTTTCCCCATTATTGTTGGTAGGTGCATAAACTTTTGCTTTACGCAGATGATATTTTATTATTCATCTGTGACCCCATTAGATCTATGCCTTGTCTCCACAGGATTATTAGTTCCTTCTCTAAGTTCTTAGGTCTAAGTTCTTTAGGAGTCAATTGGTCTAAATCCGAAGCTTTGACTCTGACAGCGTACTGCCCAGTAATGGATTTTCTGCCGGGCAACTTCCAGTGGCTCAAACTTGTCCTTAGTAATTACAAGATATGTCAAGAACTATAAGTTTTTACTTCTCAAGTAAAAATATATTTTGTAGTAAAATTGATCTGGTAAGAACTAGAAATTTTCTAGTAATAACCAGATAAAAACGTGATATTTGTCTTGTAAAAATTACATGTTGTTTTCACTACAAAATATTAAATTACTTGAAAAGTTTAGTTATTCGTGCCATATCTTGTTTGATATGGCATTTTCCTTTGTGGAGTGGAATGTGTTTGTTTGAGAGTAAAGTTTTTCTTTGCAAAATGAATTTGTTAGCTAAATTTATATTTGTTTAGTTTTGGCACAAATCTGGCTTTACTTAATTGCTAAACTTCATTGCACCAATAATATCTACAGTATAATTATGTTCCTATAATGGCTACTAGATGGCAGCAATGCTCTTACAACAACTTTATACCCCCAACACACACACTGTTATTGCACTATGAATGTCTAGACCTTTATTGATTGTAATGTGAGCAATCGGGAAACTTATGTGCCGTGTAGAATCTTTGAACTGTAGGTTGTGTATGGTTTGACTGTTCCTGCAATATCTGTGCCAGAGGAACACATTTTGTACTCTGCAGACTGGCCCTCCAACATTTCTGATGATTCTACATGCATCAAATTTTTGTTTTATTATTCACAAAGGCTTGTTCTTACATGATCATTTTAGACAGGTAATTTATTTATGTGTTTTTGACTGATGATTTCCAGTGATTATTGCTAATTCCAGAAAGGCAGAATTACAATAAAGACATTACAGCCAGTGCTCCTATGTCTTAGCATTTTTACAAGATATAGACATAAGTAAGAATGTAAAGTGATAGCTGCTTTTTGTATAAGTTAATCAGCTAAGTTTTATTCTGATATCACAAATTCTGTATGATAAGTTTCTCTTATCCACATAAAGGAAACATTTAAGTTGCAGATCAAAATAGACAGAGAATGACACAAAGTAACCTCCACTGGACGTGGTGGTAATTAAAGACATTTCTGAGGTGGTAGTTTATGAGGAACTCTTAATAGAAGTGAAACATGTACCCATGTTTCCCATCCTGTCTAACCAGTTCTACCTCCTGAGAACAGTAGGTAGCGTTGTAGGAAGCTACAGTCACATTTGTGCCATCCTCACTCATCGCATACTTATGCTGAGGAAGCCAATGCCAAGGTTGAGACACACACACTACCTATGCCTGTACCATTACCATCCGTCAAATTGGCAAAGAGTTCTCATGATGATCAACTGCATTCCACAAAGCAGTCATCTTTTATGCTGACTACCTGACAGACAGGTCTAGAGAAATCTGTTACCTGCCAAAAAATTATAATTAAGGTCAATGAGAGTCAATGTTACGATTAATTAAATAAATTAAAATTTGGTTGTTAAAAGTCAGAGAACGAAATGCCTTTTGGGGCTGTACACACAGGACATGCTTTTGCATCTGACTGCTCTATTTTTTTGTTGTTTGTATAAACATGCAGAAGTCTTTGAAATAAAGCAAGAAGCTCTTACATCAACGGAAGACCACTTTTGCTCTGATGTTTCCGGCCAAATTGAGAATAGATACTAAGGATGGCCATAAAATATTTACATGTTTACATGCCCACAACAAGCATTGTCTTTCATGGTCAATGGGGTGAGTAAACAATTTGGTGACTTTCATATGGCCCCGAGTAAGCTGTCTCGCTGTACATACTCTTGGGTGTCTGAAGAAGCTGGGTGCCTTTTTAATTCCTTTTTGTGTTGGTTCCGCCTAGCGGCTGGAGTTTGTGGAATAACACTCCTTTGGGACAGTTGTGGATGAATTTGCTCATTCTTTGTTTAGTGGAGTACATTTTGAAGGACATTGCAAAGGTTAGGTCATCTCTTGCACTCATGAAACAGCCGGCTCACTGAACATTTGTTTGACTGTCTGAGGAAACTGAACGGCTTTACTTATTTAAAAAATGCTTTTTGTGCTGGTTCCGCTAGTGGCTGGAATTTGTTTTGTGGAGGAACACAACTTCGAGACAGTTTTGTAAATTAATCTTCATGTTCTTTGTGTTTATTCTGCCTATTGGTTGTAGTTTGTTTTATAGATTATCTTTTATTGTGTAACTGTCTCACAAAATGTGTATAGAAACAACGGACTTGAGCAGTCCGATAGCAAAGTTGTCTTTTGGAATTTAAAGGGATGGACGCCGGTTGGCGCTGTCATGCGCACATTTGTCTTTTTTCTGTTTGTTTGGTTCGGGGGAAATTTCGGGGTTTTATTGTTGTGGGACTTTTATTGAATGGGGAATGTGGTCTTTATCATTTTATTTTTGACACAATCTATTTTTTCTAATATATCAAAATGTCAAATGTTAATATGAATGGATTGTCTCTCTCCACATGGAATGTGAATAGGATGGGGCACCCCATAAAAAGAAGGAAGGTTATTTATTTTCTTAAACGTAAGAAATAAGATATAGTGATTCTTCAAGAAACACATCTTTCCCCTGCAGGAAGCTGAAATATTTGGGAAGATATGGGGTGGACATGCTTTCTTTAGTGCTGGCTCAAGTAAGAGCGGGTCATTGCATTGATAAGTAAACATCTACAATTCAAATGTCTCAAACAGATTAAAGATAAATTTGGAAGAGTTATTATTGTTTTAGCTGAAATTCTGGGGCAAATGTTGATTTGGCTAATATTTACATGCCTAACGCTGAAGATCAGGGCTTTTTTATTGATCTTGAAGGGATGTTGTAAGCCGCTGACACGCCATATGATATAATATTGGGAGGAGACTTTAATCTATTGATGGATTCAGTCCTTGATCATTTTGAAGCAAAAGTGTGTAAGCCCCCTAGAACAACACTGACACTTCACAGGATGTGTAAAAAAGACATCTTGGTCTTACAATTTTTTGGAGACTTTCCTATATTAAGGACTATACATTTTTTTCATCATTTATTCTAGAATAGATAATTGTTTTTATATCCTTCAAGTCCCTTATTGCATCTGTTGTGGATTGCTCAGTTGTAAACATCTTAGTCTCAGATCACACCCTGGTGAGTTTAAAGGTGTTGCCACATATGGAGAAAAAGAAATCATATAGTTGGCGCTTTAATGTATCCCTTTTGCAAAATCCTGATTTACAACAAATGTCTGTGGGCGTGGCTTGGGAGGCACTTAAGGTGGTTCTTAGGGGTCGTGCTATACAGTATGCCTCATTCATCAAAAAATCCAAAGCTTCAGAACTGGTGGAGTTGGAAGAGAACATTAAAAGTTCTAGATATACAAAGCAGAGAGAATCTTTTTCTACCATTCCCTCAGTTAAATCTGCTGATGGTGAAATATTTACCTTAATATTAATAATGCTATTAAAGTATTCTATCTTGATTTTTATAGTTCCATGTCTTTGTCTATTGATGAAGATTTTAGAAACTTTGTGGAACAATTAGATCTCCCTAAACTGACGACTGAGCAAAAACATTAATTCTGAGATAACCTTGGAGGTGCTTGACGAGGTAATTAAGGCCCTGCTTACAGGCAAGGGTCTGGGCCAGATGGTTTTGCTGCAAATTATTTTAGATCTTATTCTACAGAACTGGCTCCACTTTTGTTATACATTTATATGGAATTGTTAAAGAATGGAAAGCTTCCGCCAAACATGACACAAGCCCTGATCAGTCTGATGCTTAAAAAGGACAAAGATCCAAGTGAGTGTAAGACTTACCGTCCAACCGAATAAGTAAAGTTATGATATCTCTTATAGATCAGGTGTGGATTATTCGGGACCATAGCTCTTCTGATAACATTAGGCGTTTAATCAATACCATGTGGTCAGTGGAGAATGATCAGACTCCGGCCTCTGCCAACTCACTTGACGCCGAAAAGGCATTTGATATGGAAGAACGGGATTATCTTTTTAAGATTTTGGAAATGTACAGGTTCGGGAATACTTTTATTGCATGGATTAAGTTACTTTATAGACAACCGGTAGCAGCGGTACAAACAAATGGATTAATTTTAGATTTTTTTTACTGGATAGGGGCACCCGGCAGGATTACCCTCTTTCCCCATTATTGTTGGTAGGTGCATAAACTTTTGCTTTACGCAGATGATATTTTATTATTCATCTGTGACCCCATTAGATCTATGCCTTGTCTCCACAGGATTATTAGTTCCTTCTCTAAGTTCTTAGGTCTAAGTTCTTTAGGAGTCAATTGGTCTAAATCCGAAGCTTTGACTCTGACAGCGTACTGCCCAGTAATGGATTTTCTGCCGGGCAACTTCCAGTGGCTCAAACAGGGCATTAAGTATTTGGGCATACCCAGCTAATTTGTGTGATTTAGTTAAATGAGTTAATTCGACCCTGTAATGAAAAGGTTTTCGAGCTATGTGGACAGGTGGGCTTCATTAAATTTATCTATGATTGGGAAGGTTAATGTTATTAAAATGAATCGTATTCCAAAATTAAACCACCTTCTACAATCTCTCCCTATAGATCTCCCTCTCTCCTACTTCAAGCAATTTGATAGCATAGCAAAGTCCTTGATTTGGAATGGTAAAGATCCCAGATTGCGTTTCAACAAGTTACATAGGCCAACTGACAAAGGTGGGCTAGGCCTACCCAAGATTTTGTTTTATTATTATGCATTCAGTCTCAGACATTTGGCTCATTGGCCGCTTCCACCTGAGAGAGCCCCTCCCTGGTTTCATATTGAACAGGAAGTTCTTGCCCCTATTTTGCCATTGAAAAGCCTTTCTATCAAACTAACTAGAGAAGTCACACCCTGTTATCTCACATTTGCACTTGGTTTGGACAAAAGTGTCCAGAGGGACTAATTCGGACATTTCTTTTAATGTTGCCTCAAGCATATGGCTGAACCCAGTGGCGAATTCTCAGGGCCAGCAAAGCCTTCTCTGCTGGCCTAACATACCAAATAAATAAATATATTTCATCCTTTCATTCTCAATCACCTTTTTGCTTATGTATTTTTAATCACTTTCCACTTTTAATTAATCTACAAACAAATAGAGAAAAACAAAAAGTTTATCTAGTCAGAATCTATTCCTTGATACTTACAAGCGAAGTGTGACAAGCTAAAGTTAGATTGTCAGATTTTTCAGCCAATCTGATTTATTTGTTGGGTGTGATCTTCAGGTTATGTCCCAGTCGAGGCCTTCTAGCTGGCCTTGAGTGACACAATCACACTTTAAGTGATGTATGTAATTTGAAAGCGAAGAGCACGAGATCGTCATCACTGCCGCTGTTGCCATTGAGAAAGAGATCCTTATGGATTTAAAAACACGATATGTTCTGCATGACCATGTGATTGCTTAATTTAATAACAGGAAAGGAGGACTGATTTTCACCTCAAGTAAATTGGTAAGAACTTTTTGCATTGTTATAGCAACATCAGGAGTTTTCTAAGTGTAACTTAGGCTGCTTGAGCATTCAGTGTCAGATCAAGTTTTGAAAAGAAATGCTGAGTTCCATACAACTCAGAAAGTCGGATTTTACAATTTCCTACTAGGAAAAGTGCAATGGAATGCATCTTGAAGTCAGAATTACAACTTGTAGGTTCATTCAGAAATTCTCAACTCTGATTTCACAGAGATGTAGGGGCATGATGTCACACAAACATTTCGACAGGGAGATATACAAAGTAAGTGATTAACATTCACTTTATTAAGTAATATCGATAAATGAGTTTGTTTCCACATTACATGATATTAAAGCTTATTTAACAAATGTATAAAACATTATAATCTCTTTTGATAATCATACACCTGAAGCACAAATGTAGCACTGCAGCATTGTTTATCAGTTTGGTTGCTAAGCTAACGGGAGAGTTGCAGTTTTGTTTCCTAAACGTCATCTTCTGGATATCGGGGAATGGAATGCATTTATGGTCAGAGATATTAAGTAGGAATATCCCACATCCAACTTGAATGGAAAGCAGCATAAATGTGCACCCTGACGAAATGATATTTATTGCAAGCAACATCTAAATCGCAAATATTTTTAGATAGATTTTTCCAGGTATTATAGACCTCCTTGGTAGATTCATATGAAAAATTATAGTTTTTGGCATTCATTTCACAAAACATTCATGCTGCAGTTAAAAGTAGGCTTACTTGAGCATTAAGTGTCATTTCAAGTTCCGGCTTTCATGCGTTGACGTGTTTTTAAAATGTCAATTGGTATTATTATTTGACTGCCACGTAATGTATGATAGGCATAGCGTCTTATTCATTGTGAATATGTTTACTTAATGGCATAAATGGCACTGAAGGCCTAGACTTAAAATGCATGGCCTGTGGCTGGTTGAACCCTAAATTGTGTTTTAATAAGTCCCCTTTCTGTTGGTCAGAGTGGATTGTGAGGGGGTTACTACACTCAGTGACCTATATGAGAGTGGAGTGTTGAGATCTTTTGAGAATTTGGTTTATTATTTTGGGATTCCCAGATCTCAGTTTTATAGGTATTTTCAGCTGCGCCACCTGCTCTGTATTGTTTTTGAGAGTAGCACACACCCCACTAAAGCGGCAGATACTCTGGGAGAGGTGATTACTGCTTTTGGAAAAGTTCATGAGACATCAGTGTATTATTCCCTGCTAATTGAGAGGTTGGGGGTTGGAGCTTTAACTTCTATCAAGAGATAATGGGAGAAAGATTTGAACTTGGTATTGGAGGAAGGAGTTTGAACTAGGATTTAAAAAAATATCAAGTCTGCATCTAGAGATGCAAGGGTTCACCTATATGCAATTTAAGATTTTATATAGATTTAATTGGACCCCCTCTAGATTATATAGGCTTGGTCTTAAAGACACCCACCTGCTGGCGATGCAAATCAGAAGTTGGAGAGACAACCCATTTGGGGGTGTGTTAAGGTTCAAGACTATTGGTTGAGGGTTCAGATATTTGTGTGATGTTTTGGGCACTCAAGTTTTGCCTTTTCCCTGGACTTTGTATTTTGGGTGATGGTCATACATTTTGGGGACAAATATGTAAAAAATTGGGTTCTGACTAGTATTATGATTGGCAGACAAGTTATTTTAAGGGGTTGGAAGTCGGACAGAGCTCCATCATTTCATGGTGTGCGGAGAGAGGGAGGGTGGTAGATTTTGAAGAAGGGGTATCTAGAGGATTGGGAAATTTGGACTAGTTTGTGGGAAATTGGGGCAAATATCTGGTGTTTTTGGAGGGCTTTCGGGGAGGGACAGGGGAAAGAGGTTTAATTGTTATGTGTGTGATTATTATAATTATTATTATATTCTTTTTTATTTTTATTTGTTTTTGTGTGTCTATAATCATGTGGGACCACTGGGGTGTTCTTGTGCATGGGGTTGGGGATTGGGAGAGGAGGGGGGGTAATAGAGGGGGTTAAGTATTGATTCTGTTTGTATATGCTTTACTTTTATTTGCTTAATATATTAATCAATATAAATGTTAATCACAAAAAAACAGTTTCTTTGTGTTTTAATTTTTTTCAGTTGCCACAGTATGCAATAGACTGGCATCTCTTAAGGTCAATATTAGGTAAAAAAAAAAAGATGCACTGTTGTGAAAATCATTTTTTTTTAGATTTCATACAAAGGTGTACACTACTGTTTTCAAAGACAAAGGACAACTGGCTCTAACAAGGACAGAAAGAGATGTGGAAGGCCATATGTACATCTAAACAAGAGAATAAGTACATCAGAGTCTCTAGTTTGAGATGCCTCACATGTCCTCAGCTGACAGCTTCATTGAATTCTACCCGCTCAACACCAGTTTCATTAACAACAGTAAAGAGAAGACTCAGGGGTGCAGGCCTTTTCAGAAGAATTGCAAAGAAAAAGTCACTTTTGAAACAGAAAAACAAAAAGTGAAGGTTAGAGTGGGCAAAGAAACACAGATATTGGACAACAGATAACTGGACAAGAGTGTAATGGATCTTAACCCCATTGAGCTTTTGTGGGATCAGCTAAACTGTAAGGTGTGTGAGAAGTGCCTGACATGACATCTATGGCAAGAGCTACAGGAAGCATGGGGTGAAATGTCACCTGAGTATCTGGACAAATGGACAGCTAGAATGCCAAAGATCTGCAAAGCTGTCATTGCTGCACATGGAGGATTTTTTGACGAGAACTCTTTGAAGTAGTTTTAGAAGATCTGAATTTTTTTTCACATTTTATTAGTAATTTTTCAAGCTATTAATGTCCTGACTATACATTGTGATCAGTTGAATACCACTTTGGTGAATAAAAGTACCAATTTCTTTTCATAAAAGCAAAATCTGTACATTATTCTAAACTGTTGGCCACCAATGTATATACATTATTTTTCTTATTATTTATAAAGGCACTTTTCCCAATATAATTAAAACCGCTGTTTGTGAAAGTTAATCAACAATTCTTAGTTCACAATAATGTTCGGTTAATTCAGTATGCATCTTCATTTACCCTCATACATTTTTAAAGGAAACAAATAAACCCAAGAGAGATATACAGATTGCGGAAGAGACAGAGTACCACCCACTGGCTTCAGCCCTTGCAGTGAGGGTTTTTATAGAAGTGAAATATGTACCAACATTTCCCACCCTGTCCACAGCTACCAGTTCTACCTCCTTAGAACAACAGGAAGCATGGTAGGTAGCTACAATCCCATTTGTGCCATCCTCAAACAACACATTACTTGTGTTGAGGGAACCATTGCCACGGTTGATGTACACACTGGCGATGCCTGTACCGTTACCATCCGTCAAGTTGGCAGAAATTTCCCATGATGATCTGCTGCATTCCACAGCACAGTCAGCTTTGATGCTGACTATCTGAAAGACAGGTCTTGAGAAATCTGTTACCTGCCAAAAAGAAGGATACTTCTTTCAATGAGAATTTAGGTGTTATAACTCAGAGAACCAAACAAAGGGGCTGTTATACAGGAAATATTCTTGTGTCTTTATGCACTACCCTAACTATGCAGACATGCACTAGACTGACATTTTTGACTGTCGCAATGTGTCTCAAAAATGCATCTCAAGACTACTGCATTCTATTCCATTCCACTGTGCTGCATTTAGCTGTTTTTGAGCAAACAAACAACAAATAAAATGCATCCTGTGTACGGCACAAATACTGTTAACAAACTAATGACAGAGGCAGAGTGAAAATGATCATGTTACTCTCTTTAACAGAGATCAGTTACAAAATAAATATAAATGCATTTTAGGCAAGTTAAGGTAAAGCTTAATGATGTTAATCAGTTTTTTCCCCCCCAGCAGCTCTCAAAAAAGATACCTTTGCCATGACGGTGAGCCGCAGTGTCACATAATTGGAGTCAGTTGACCCTGGAGCTTCAGCCTCAATTGTGAGTGTGGCATCTGTCCCTGACTCTGTGTTTGAGGGTGTGATCAGTTTTACAGTTCCCTGAGTGGTGCCCCCTGTCTCCAGGCTCAGGGAGTTTGGGACAGACACGCTGAAATTGCGGTCAGTTCTGGCTCGGATAGTGTAATTTCCTCCAGAAGCATTATTGGCCAATGTAAAGTTGAGATTGAAAGGGATTCCAGGCTCTATATTGCTATATGATTTGACCTAAGAAGGAACAGATATGGTCAATGCATTTTGCATATCTCAAAAAGTTTTTGGATGTTCCATACTAGATATACTCTATACTATACCGTGATGGTAACTCTAGATCCTATCTGCTGGGTGGGTGACTGCCTCTGGAATCGGCTAGGCAAGGATCGAGATAAACTACTCAACAGACCCTTCAGTTGGACCACAAATGCCCCCTCTGGGATTCTTTCAAAGTCAACTAGGAACTCTGTCCCACCCACTGACTTGATGATTCCATTAACAGCACCAGATCCTGAAGCTTCGACAAAAAGCACTTCGGTCACTGTTACTGAGTCTCCTCCGGTCAGAGAGAGAAACAAAGTGGCATTCCTACCTGAACAGCAAAGAAAGAAAAAGTACCATATCATATTAAACCCTGTATTTTATTGCTTTATGGGTCATTCACATTGATGATGGTTAAAAATAATAAAAATTATAATATCCTGTCTGGATGAAGAATGCTTTCTTCAGAATTGATAAACAGGGGCTCTGTTGTGGTCAGTTGAGATTACTGATTTGTTATCAAACAAATGTATTCTGTAACTTTAAAACAAAAGTAATTTTTACGTTCAGTTTTACATAAGTGTATATTGATGATCAATATATATCATATGAAGAAGATGGTGTTGTACCAGTGAAAGGGCGATTGTCTTTCGGTGTAAAGTCACCTCGCTCAGATCGCTCCACAAAGTTAAAGAGAAAGTCCACAGAACTCTGACCTGTATTCAAAATTAAAAAATATTTAATGTTTAATTATAAAATGTTATTGATTAAATAAAAAAAATATATACTAGTTAGACTCATACTAACCAACTAGCTACTTAGACATAACAGTGAGATAATGGCAGATAAAAACCTTACCAATGACTTTAAGGGTGTAGGAGCCTATAGAGTTAATGCTAATCCTCCATTCCCCTGTTTGGTTGTCAGAGTTGAGTTTTACTCTCCACAAATTCCCCACAGACTGGATGCTACCCAGCAGGCCATCTGCCTCTGAATTTGACTGAGACACACCTGAAAGTCAGGGGAAACCATTTTGACAATAATTGTGGTGTCTGAAATATGCTTATATCTTGAGTTTTTTTTTACTGTAGCAAATAAAATTCCCATATTAACAAATAATATTTGATCATTCTGTTCAGAAATATTTTGATTACCTGTGGGACTGTAGATGGTAAAAACTGGGGAGACCCCAGTCACATACACAGTCACATTGGACAGGGACTCATCCAACACAAAAGAAAAGTTTTCAGCCCTGCTTGGATTTCTCACTACCTGAAGAATGGTCACCTTCAAGAAACACAGCAATGTGTCATAATTACATTCGTTTAGTAAGAAATTCATCCAAGTTTGAGAAAATGTTGCAAATAGAATGGGGTACATACTGCTCAAATCATTAATTCCAAAATATAATCTAGGACATTCATCTAAATTCTGACATTCTCCATGACAAATGAAAAATTATTTGGGTGTCGACTGACATGAAGGTGAGAAGATGATGACAGAATTTAAATTTTTGGGTGAATGCCTTAATTGGCATTATTGGAACATACTCGGGCTGAGGTAGATGTATCTGTAATGACTGCAGTGGCCTGAGACAGTGTGGTCTTCATGACCTCTATGGCTTGTCCACCAGAAACATAGGCCAAATCTCTGTACAACTGTATTTCAGACTGAAACATTGCTCTTGATGAAAACTGTTGAGAATCTGAGACACCCCTTCTTTTACGGAATGAGGAGGGGTTCGTCAGCAAGAAAGTGACCTGGTTAGTGGGAAGAGAGAGGACAGAGAGTAGATAGAGAGAAATGGAGAAGAAATACAATTTCAGACATTTTCAGCATCACTTTCACAAATGAAGCTGTAATGACACAAAAGTGTTTTGCAAAAACTCACTGTTGACTTGGTGCTTTCTATCATGGCCTCAATTGTGCTTTTTAATTCTGAGTCCTTTGCTGAAGCATCAGTGAAAACAAAAATCTCAGAAGATGGAGGAGCTCCTGCCAATGCCAACTTGAGAAACATGAGACAAAAGAATAACTTTTAAGATTCAATTTAATAAAATAAAATGTAATCTGGCTTTATAGTTCTTTCAGTGCTCAACCTAGCTGAGATATGCTTAACAATTTATTCCAAATTTAGGCATCTTATTAATTACATCTTACTATATTACTATATCAGTAATTTTCTCAATCTAAATGAAGGTTTACAACAATTTTCCAAATTATATAACTATACACACAGTCATGCACCCACCAGCAGTCCTGATAAGCACATCTCAGGAAGGTCTCCTCCACCAGATGCTGAAAGAGAATTTATTCTCTCTTTGAAAATATCTGCATTTTCAGTCCTCACCAGAGGTCCAAAACCTGTGGTCATAACACACACGCACGCACGCAGGCACGCGCGCACGAACGCACACACACACACACACACACACACACACACATCACTATCAAACTCTACAGGAAGAGGAATATCCACAGTTTACTTTTAACTTAGTTATATAAGGATTAAAAGCAATAGGTCTACCTGGATCATTAAATGGGACTAGAATGTACTCTGAAGGCTCTTCTGGTGTTCCTTTCCTGCTATCTATGATACTGAAGGACACTCTCTTGGCCTCTGCAATGTCATCAGACATACTGCCTGTGGTGTCAATCACAAAAGCCAGCACTGAGGTCTGACTGATGCCCATCAATCTGAAAAAGTAAGAAAGAAATCTCAAGTAAATTACATCCTTTATATTTAAATATAATTGTAATAAGTAATTCCACAATAGCTTTAATATGTGATTAGGAATAATTTTAATATCATTTTAATTTAACTGGACAAAAGTTTAAAGGGTCATGAAACCCCCCCAAATTTAGATGTTAACAGTTATGTACACGTGGCACACAACTGAAAACAATGATAGTGAAAGTGTTTTTTTTCTCGAGCCATTTTATTCTTCCAGTCATATGTTGTGACATTGAAGCAATGTCACAACATATGAGGTAAATGCATAAGTCTGAGATGTGAGTGGTTAAAGAGTACATGTCTATATCATTAAATTCTGACTGTTTCTCCACATTATTCATGAGAAGGAATGCTTCCATCCAATCACTGCACTGCCTTATGCATGAGATCACATTGCAGCAAATATTTAAAAAACACTCATGGAGTAATTGTAACAGCGTTTCTGGCGCAAGTTCAACACCACTCGTGGAACAGATAGGAGAGAGGACTTCTGCACTAAACACCATGGTGAGATCAAAATCACTCGTCAGAATGGACCGTAGTCCATTATATTGGCACATACAGTACATTACATAGGATATACATATAAAAGATTTTCAACTCAATTGCAAGTCTGGTGAAACCAAGGAGTTCTAGGGTGAAAGTTCTACCTGTCAATCAACCATCAGGTCAGAAAATGTGAAAACGCACATAGACTCATGCACAAGACTGCATGGAACTTCAGTGTACCTGATATCAACTTCAAGTGACACAGATGAGAAGCAACACATCACCTCATTTAAAACAGGTACTCCAATAAAATAACAGAATTCTGCTCTTAATGTCATGTTTGTACTAAGATTAAATGCTTAAGTTGCATAAACGGTGAGCAGATTTTTTCAAGCTTTTGTACTCATAATTTGCATAACATGCACTTTATTATCATGCAGTACACTGACATACTGTAATGATTGATGTATGCAATAGAGAAATCAGAGACACTCCCCTCAAAATCTGAACAGAAGTGGTCTAAAGAGATGCATATTATGATCAGGTGTAATTGAAGATGTGTCTATAAACGTTGATGGAACCTGTCTGCTTGTGATCGGATCGCCCTAAACGTATCTTTAATTCCAGGCAATAAACAGGGCTGGTCACACACACTGCCGAAGTGAGAGAGACAGTGTGAAATCAAAACTGATTAACTAGGTTTAAATGGTTTTCTTGTTTCTTTTTGATATGTCGAAAGGATGGAAAGCATTTGTAATTATCCATCAATGTTTAAAAAAATCTGTAAATGGTGGAGATTCACCTTGATCTCTCCTATCTTTTTAATAAAACAGTGATTAAAACTGAAAAACTCAGTCACGTCAGCTCTATTTTTGGTATCCTTTACATCATGCTAAATTATTGGCATTTAAGCCTACATAGTTTACTGGCTTAACATTGTTATGACAACAAAGTTGAAATACAGGATAACTTTACACAGACATGGGATGCGTTTCCCAAAAGCATTGTAAACCTAAGTAGATTTTAGAAACCATTGGCACCAATTATCTCTACGATCAACTTACTGTGCTTGCGATGCTTTGGGGGAAATGCAGCCCAGGTTAATAAGGGATTTTAGCACACTAGAGTCATGTTAACACAAATGATGTTTAAGTATTGTGGCTATGATTTTGATACAGTGTGTAGTTAGGGTTTCTTAAATAAAGAGTTTAGCTTTTTAAGTTAAATTTGAATTAAACCAGAAATATTCCTTGTAAGCGTTCCAATATCTAACTTATGTTAAGTCTCAAAGTAGTGCTGTTTTTTTGGCATTGTCTGCTCTGAATGCTGTTCTCACTATCCTCAAACACTTTCAAACAAAATATCCAAATCATTGATTTTCAAAGCATTCTATTAACTATCAACTTCACTCTTCATATGTTCACACTGTTGTCCCATGATTGATTTACAGCAAAATGTTTCAAAAGTTGTTCTCACATTTTGATGTTCAACCATGTTCAACCCACCACCACCCACTACTATCACACCTTCATAAAGCTTTTTAAAGTCTCAGGTGTGAATGACTGGTGCTGAACTAGGGGTGTTCCATGACACTTTTAACAGTTTTCAAAGACCAAAACATGTATGGTCTAAAAAAAAAGGTCCCATACCGAAGAAAGTCTTGGTTGCCTGTGGCCAGTCGGATGTCGTCCAGTAGTTCCATGGTAGCGTTGATGGCCATGTCAGCAGCACGATTGTGAAGGAAGCCATGATTTGAGCTGATCTTATCCTTATTGATGCCTCCAGTGGGTTCACTTGAACTAGTCCTGTCAAACCAGCCACCATGGCTACACTTGCCTGAGAAAGAGTTTAATGTACATTTTATTTTTTTAAACAAAAACAACTTTTTGTGCATGAACGGCTTTGTGGTCTGAATTCCAGCCATCAAGAGCTCTATAATGATGTACAGGGGTGTCATAACTGGATTAAACAAAGTTTGCTGGCTGGCAATATCCTGAAAGGCTACCTATGCTTATGCATGGCATGATAAACTTCTTTACCTGCAGGTTTTTGGGAGGAGAAATAGCCAAAATATCCTGAAGTTAATTTCTTCTGCAGCAATATTTCTGGCAGAATGTTGTCACCACAGTTTGTCCCAATGCAGTTTCTGCATGTCTGTGTGTTGGGGCCTACATGCAGATATAATATAACTGTATGTGAGTTTATACAGTTTTCACAGTGTGGCAAAAATTGTTGCCTTTCATAGATGATAACGTAGCTGAAAATAAAAATTAATGCAATACAAAGCATTTTTAAACTTTTTTTCCACTATACCTGCTAGGTTGTCGAGGGGAAGGTCAGGTCTGATCAGATTTCTGAATGGCGCAGTGTTGGCCAGTTCCACCCAGTTACTGTGGCTATAAAAATCCTGTACACAAACATGTATTTACGTTGTTTGTCTTAAAGTATCCAACAATACAGTGCATACTTGAAAAAGCTTGGAATTCAGTCATAGTGTTTTAAATCTTTTGGTATAAATGATGACCAACAGTGGAAGCTCCAATGACACCACGTCTGTCCCTGACAGATGTCTGCTCAGTTCCACCTAGTTACTGTGGCTATAAAAATCCTGTACACAAACATGTTTTTGATTTGCTGGTCTTAAGTTATCCAACAACACAGAGTGTTTAGGTGACAGACAGGTTGACCTGTGATCAGGCTCCATCCTACCGATATAACACTGCAGTTGACAGCTTCTGATATAATTCTAAAGAGGTTTCTTCCCATAACTGTGCAAGGAGGGAAGTTTTGGTGAAAAACCTCACTCTGTTATCAAAGAACCTTGGGTTAAATGCATTACCCGTCATTCTTTTTTCATCTTTGTTTTGGTGTTTCACTATGGAAGATATAGACCACTCCTGGATTGCACTGCATAGCTCAGATACATCCAACCTGTATAACCGCACAAATATATGTGGGGTAGACCAGCTAGCTGCAGGAGCTGCCGATCTCCTGGACAAAGACACAGTTAAGCAGAGCCAACCAGCTAGTGGTTGAGAGACCTTACACCTGAAGGCTAAAAATATAGCATCTATGATCCAATAGAACAGCCACAGATGGGACAATGGCTTCCCTTTATGGGGAGTGGCCCATGACACAAACAACTGGTCATGTTTTCTGAAATCCGCTGTTCTGTACACATATTGTACATACGAAGAGCCCGAACTGGGCATAAGGAATTCAACCTCTGTCCTCCGTTGAGGAGAATGGAGGGGGGTGGAAAGATGCCAACTCCGCAGTTGAGCACCAATAATCCAAATTTACTACCTTCTGCACGAAAGCAGGTTTGGTCATAAACAAACCTTGGTACACCCCGAGACAAATTGCAAACACAATGGACTTATAGACAGAGCATGCAGTTCACTTACACGTTTAGGGGTCGCCAAAGCTAGTGAAAAGTCTTTAGAGAGAGAGAAACTTTAACCTAACCCCCTAAAACAGTTCAAAAGGGTGGTAAGAATGGGCATCTAAAACTATAGACGTATAGACGTTGTTTATAGTTAAATTATAAACTATAGACTTTTGTGATGTGCACCCTTCATACAGCAGCCGATTAAGGGGTTCTGACCCACAGGCTAGTTACTAAACCCAACATAACAAGCCAAAATAGCAGCCTAGTAGTCTTTGATTGTGGAAAAACCTTCCCTTTGTCCAACAAATCTTGCAGAATACATAGTATGTCCAGAGTTCGAGTTATGGGGCAATGCGGGGGGGATGAAAGAAATTACACAAAGCATCTCCATTGTAACACCTACCCCCCCTCCCAACATCCCCTTAAGTTTAATCTTGTCATATATTACTGTGGCAGGGCAGAGTGCAGGGCCGGGTTGTGATCATACACACCCGGTCCTTTATCAGGCTAATCAAGCCTCCGAGAGGGATAAAGGTCAACTGCGGAGGATTGTGTGGGAGAGAGAGATAGTTTACGGACATGTCCGTCATGTGTGTGTTTGTCTTTTTTAAGTTTATCATTAAAACTATTATTTATATTGTGAAGCCGGTTCTTGCCTCCTCCTTTCCATTGAATACGTTACACTGGTGCCGAAATCCAGGAAGGAGGAGGGATACGCCGTAGTAGAGTTCTCGCCACAACCGTCCACCCCAACGGAGCAGCCACGGCCATCTGCCAGGGGACGAGGAGCCTGGCCGCCTGGAAGAAGACGTCGGCCGCCGACCGCGAGGGAAGAAGGGGCTCCTAACTGACCACCTGGAGCGGTCAGGGGCGCTGCCAGGGGCGGAGGAGTCACCTACCAGCCGCTGAAATGCGGCGGAGTCTGAGACCGCCGACTGCGAGTGGGGAGGGGCTCGCTGCCAACCACCTGGAGTGGGAGAACCGCTGCCAGGGGGGAGACCCCTTCTGTTCCCCGAGAATGCGGCGGGGCGTTCCGTCTGCCAGGGGCTGGAGGACTGCCTCCGATCCGCCCAGAGAGGCATGGCTGTTGTCCGTTAGAGGGTGGAGGAGTGGCCGAGGAACAAGCTACAGCGTATCGGAGAACTGGCGAGTAAGTGTTTTTTTTAATCTCTCTCTCCTCTCTCTCTCACTGCCACTCCATGTTGGCCTTTTCCCTCTCATTTAAATTTTACAGTGTTTTTTTTTGGGGGGGGGGGGGGGTACTACACTGTTACAGGAAGTACCCCCCCATTTCATTATTTCAGTTTCCCTCCCCTTGTCCCCTCCCTCGTCCAGGTAGACGGGGATGACCTGCCGGCAGACGGGGCAAGAGGCACGCACCTCCCAAGGGAAGGGGGATGTACATCATGCCGGGGGCTCCCCTGCCTGAGAGAACGAGGGAGGAATGTGGCAGGGCGGAGGGCGGGGCGGGGCGTGATCATACACACCCGGTCCCTTATCAGGCTAATCAAGCCTCCGAGAGGGATAAAGGCTGACTGCGGAGGATTGTGCGGGAGAGAGAGATATCATGTGTGTGTTTGTCTTTTTTAAGTTTATCATTAAAACTATTATTTATTTTGTCAAGCCGGTTCTCGCCTCCTCCTTTCCATTGAATATGTTACAATTACTTATATATTTAACTAATCAAGTAAAATATTTTAATTCTCTAAATAAACATTAAAAAACATTCTTTAAATTAGCTGTTTTTTGGGTTGCCAGATATCAAGAGATCTATCTACAGGAATCTGCAGTTGCGTGTAAGTGTGTGTTTATTTCATTGTTTCACTTTGAATTAGAGTAGTATTCATTGCTAGACTTGTGCTGTTTGTTTGCTGTGTTGTACTGTGTTGAACAAGCGTCGGTTAAGCGTGTGTGTGTGTGTGCTACATTGTTCCTTATGTCTACTTCACACATAACATGTGCCCTCAAGCTCATCCCTGTTATCTGTTACAGAAAGTTTACATGATATAGATGCAGGACACAACGCAACCCACACAACCTACGACCACTTTGTACTTCAGCACCTGCTCCAATCTATTTTTCAGTTGGACTCTGGAACTGCCAGTCAGCTGTGAATAAAGCTGACTTAATTTCAGCCTTTGCCACTCAGTCCGCCCTCAGCATCCTCACACTAACAGAAACATGGATACATCCAGAGGATATAGCAACACCTTCTGCTCTCACCCCTCGACATGCTGGTAGGGATGGGGGAACAAGTTTGCTCATTCCAAACAACTGCACATTTTCACCGCACTCCTCTCTATGTAACAATACTTATTTTGAATTCCATGCTAAATTCCCTATGGATGATGCACAAACATGACATAGATTTCTATAATTGTATCCAACTATATTTGCTGATTTGGATTAAAACATCCCATAAATACTTACCAGTATAAATTGTTAAATCTTTCTATTTTATTTATTTATAAATAAAATTGGAGAGGTGTGAATCTTAACTAAAGAAGTTTACAGACGTTTAAAGTAAATATATTAAAAGTAAAATAGTTATTAAAATAACTATTGTAAATAGTTAAATGCAATCATTTATTTTTTTTGTTTTGTAGCCTAAGCTCTGTATTTTTTTTATTTCAGAGAATAGTGCTTTCATATTGCTGACGTGTTACACATTTCTCCAAGTATTTTCTGCTTATTTATTTATTACAGCTTTTTATATCAAATTGAAAAGTGCTTGAGTAGAGTGATAACTGGGCACAAATTTTGCTATGGTGGTGCAAAGGCAGAGCACGTTTCTTTCCAAGTGAATGTGCGAGAGAAGAGCGGAATATTTCATCTGGCCGTCATAATAGCAGTTACACTATTCAGCTGCGATGCAAAATTTCTGACACTGCCCAATCTTCAGAGGCTGAAGATCATAGCAAAGGCTATTTGTCGGCCGTCTGTGAGCATATCACACTGAACATTTTAAGATTGCCGATTTTGCCTGCGACTAGTGAAATCTTTTAGGATTACCGAAATTCTTCTCAGATGGCAGAATCATGGCCAAAATCGTACAGTGTGCTCCCGCTGTCATAGTCTGTCTGCTCCACGTTCAAGGACTCTTATTTTGAAGTTCTCTCCCTCACTACATTTCCCAGAAGTCACTGCACTAATCACTCCATCATTATCCCCACCTGTGGGGATATTCCCTTGTTTAATCCCAAGTGTATATTAGCCTTTAGTTTTGCTTAGTCCTTGGATTGTTACGTTTGGATTGTTATGTTTGTAGTCATGTATTGTTATGTTTGATGTCACTCCAGTGTTTGCTGTACTCCAGCTTGGTGAATAAAGGATTTAAAGTTCCTACTCCTGTGTCTCTTGACTCCTAGGACACCAGGCGTTACAGAAGGACTGACCAATACTACCTGTCTCCAGGCCTTGCACAGCCCCTGTCTCCAGGCCTTCCACGGCCCCTGTCTCCAAGGTAACTCCACTCCATTCAACAACCCTAAAAAAAATTTTTTTTGGGGGGGGGCTCATCCTATCCTGTTTCCAGTGGTCGATTCACTGCTGCAGTCAGCAGTAGCGGCCACGGTCAGCGAGCCAGAGCCCATGCCTGCCACGGTCAGCGAGCCAGCGCCTGTAGCCTCGACCGTCCCAGAGCCGGTGCCTGTAGCCTCGACCGTCCACGTAACCACGCTCCCTGCTGGCCGAAGGAGAAGGAGAAGGAAGAGGGCACCTTCTCTTCAGTTTCTGCCAGTGCTCTCCAAGGCTCTAAGCCCCGAGTCTTCCATGGCTCCGCCTTCCACTGCTCTGCCCACAGAGCCTTCCATGGCTCCGCCCACTCCCAGGCCTCCAGAACCAGTCCTTGCCCTGTGGCCAACTCCCAGGCATCCAGAACCAGTCCCTGTCCTGAAGACGCCTCCTGAATCAGTTCCTAACCTGTGGCTGCCTCTCAGGCCTCCTGATCCATTCCCAGCCCTGAAGCCGCCCCCCAGGCCCCGATCATCCTCCTGGGACCTTTCTTCTGCGTTTCCCTACCGTCATCTGTCTTGGGGCGCCAGGAGTAACCCATTAAAAGAGGGGGGGGTAATGTCATCGTCTGTCTGCTCCACGTTCAAGGACTCTTATTTTTAAGTTCTCTCCCTCACTACATTTCCCAGAAGTCACTGCCCTAATCACTCCATTATCCCCCTATATACCATTTAGTTTAGCTTAGTTGTTGTCAGTCCTTGGATTGTTACATTTGGATTGTTATGTTTGTAGTCATGTATTGTTATGTTTGATGTCACTCCAGTGTTTGCTCATCCTATCCTGTTTCCAGTGGTCGATTCACTGCTGCAGTCAGCAGTAGCGGCCACGGTCAGCGAGCCAGAGCCCATGCCTGCCACGGTCAGCGAGCCAGCGCCTGTGGCTCTGCCTTCCACGGCTCAGCCCCCAGAGCCTTCCATGGCTCCGCCTTCCACACCCAAGCGTTACACCCGCCTTTCACACCCAAGCGTTACACCCGCCTTCTGTATACGTTGTTACTCAACGAGGATAGAGCTGCTTCCATACATTTGCAGGAAACCTGTGTGGCTAAAGACAAAACAAATTGCTTAGTTTGAAATTCGAAGGCTGTGCAACCTGAGGAATTTCCAGTGTGAGGGGTAAAAGTCTATGAGAAAGTATGCGTCTGACAGATTTGTTTAACACCCGTAGAGCCAGGATCGGGCGAAGTGATGTGCCCTCCTGTTTTGTAATTACAAAATAATGGGTGTAGTTGTCTGGCAGGGGCTGCACAGGCTGCATATTTTTCCCATCATAAAGGTCCCTCTCTGTCCCTTCGGATAGCAGAGATCATAGCTCCACATGACGATGGACAAGGGCAGGATGCATCCTCCTTATCTTTCGACACATCCCCTTTATTGGGGTGATGGCTGTCAGCATAATGGTTTAAGAGCAGGATTAAGGTCCAGAAGACTTGACGCAACATGTTAGCCTTTTGGTGTGGGAGGCTCACTTTGACGCATAACGCCTCGAGAAATGAACAGTTCAGCGAAATCTGAAATGTTTTCCTGATGTGCTGAGGAAGCTTGATGTAGTCCCTCATGGGAAGAAAGTGCGAATGACATCAGGAGCATTCGACTGCAGTGATATAGGTAGGGCGGAGCATGATCACAGGTTGGCCTTTCTGTCAGGGACAGCTTTTGAGTTCCCGTAGTTGGTCACGCCCAAAGCGGTTCCCGAAGTGAAACACTGAACGTAGTTAGAAAAAGAACCACTGAGACTTAGAAAGTCTTATTTTCAAAAGTGCTGACATTGGTCCACATTGTCATACACAATATTCTTCTCTTAAAAGTTAAAAATCACACTCCTACATTTCACTTTTAAAATTTGGTATTTAGGTTAGGTTAGGTTAAGCTAAATTACCTAATTTAGTTACGTTGTATTGAGTTTTTTCCCTGCAATTTTATTATACTTATTCTGATTCCTCTTTTTAATTATTTTTCTTTCCTAGAAGAGACAGAGACTGTAAGTGTAGAGACACTACAGACATCCCCTAATACAAGGTTATGTTTAAATTACGTTTTTCTTGTAACTCAGGAACCATTTGGTTTAGAGTAAAAATTGTTTTTACTTCTGAATCGTTTGGTGTGAATATGTCAAATGGTCATAAGGTCTTCTGTGTATGCCTAGAATAAATATTTTCTATTTTAAAGTTGCACTCTGTAATTTTTTCCCCAATTAAAAAGTTTTATTCCTAAAAAATTAATAGTTATTTTAAAGCATACTGTATATAATTATGGCAACTCACATGCAATGAAGACACCAGTCATTTAAGAAATCATATAAAAGCGGTTTTATTCTACATGGAGAAGGTCCTGCGATGTTAGGATCACATGACCAGCCAAATATTACTCGCCCTGTTATGAAACAATTTCACTCATGAATTAATCATGGCTGACTGGAAATGGTGAATTTCTTCAATGACATCGGTTGAAAACTATTGTGTTTGAATGATGCTGCATCCAGGCCCCTTTAAAGGTGCACTCAGTCGCTTTTGTGTTTGTGTCTTCTTGGACTAAGACACTGGTGTGTCCAGGATTTTATGCACATGGTGGCAAAGGAGGGGCAAGAGTGTAGTGAGGGGCGGCAACCAGAAATTGTGTCCGAGTTGGTGTGGCAAGTGGGGTGGCAAAGCACATTGTCTGGCCATGCCCCTGCTTACACTGACTCCTTTTAAAATCAAAAGTTTTCAGTTTCAGATGCCAATGTAGATATTAAGTGTTCACAGTTAGCCATGATTACTTTAATCAATGAGTGAGTGTCAAATAACAGGACAGTTACTGAGATTAAGCGAGTACTATTAGGCTGGTCATGTAATTCTTAAATGGCAGCCTCCATGTGCGGACCCTCTCCATGTAGAATAAAACAGCTTTTATAAGGTTACTAATATGACTGGAGTCTTCATTTTAATGTGAGTGGTCATGATTTACAATATATATTGCAAAATTACGATTCATGTCTTTAGGAGATAATCTTTTTATGAGGAAAATATTACTGAGTGCACCTTTAACTTGCTGACAAATCCTAGTTATACAATGAAATTTCAGCAATTAGAATTTTGGATTTTAAATGGATTGTGAATGTAATTGATTATCAAGAAATCTGGGGAAAATGTGCAGGGTGTTTTTCAGAGGCTGTGCAATTGTGAGGCTTTGTGATAATTGACCACATGTGAATTGTAAAGTTAATTCATGCTTATATTTCAGAGGATATTGTGAGAGACTAACATTGTCATTGTGTGAGGTATTGTAGAACATAATTATTTATTTATTTGAAATAAATAAGGGAAAGGAAAATAAGCACCTCATAAAATTATACTCGTGCAGATTTACAATAATAAGCCATTTTGATAAAAAAAAACCCTGCATTTTCAAACTTCCAGGAATTAGTTCACTTGTGAAAAAAAATAAGCTGACCCATATATTGTATCCTACTGTATTCATTTGTAACATACCTGTAAAGTATGACATACAGCCCCCAGACTGATACGAGCATAGATGTAGCTCCCTTCCGCATGTTGGCTTTCACTGCAGCCACGCCCTGAGTGATGAGGTCCCGCCCCTCTCTGAAAGACTCATTATCTATGTGATGTTGTGCACTCAGTATGAACTGTCCATCAATGGCTGCATTGCTTAGATAAATCAGAGCAATAGCTGAATCAAAACTGAGTGCAGAGAGAACAGAAGATGAAGCATCTGATTGTGAGCAGGCTCTTTTGACAGCAGATGCAGTCAGTCTATTGTTGATCTGGAGGTGAGATGAGAGGAAGTGAAGAAAAGTTTGGCACCACCAACCTTTCCACAATGTTGTGTTTTTAATTCTGTATAATTTTCTACCCAATATACTGTATTTTGGTTACATGAAGAGTTGGCCCAAACATGAAGTCCAGACATAGTTTACTCACCCTCAAGTTATTCCAAAACTGTATGACTTTCTTAATTTTGTGAAAAACAAAAGGAGTTATCTAGCAGAATATCTAAGCTGCTCTTTTCCATAAAATGAAAGTGAATAGTGACCACAGCTGTCCCTGGTTCTCATTCCAACATGATAGCATGGGATGTTGGCATGTTACTTCAGACAGTTCCAGTACATTAGGCTTAGCCACATTATGCTGACACACCGACAATTTCCTATCAGAAATCTTTGCATCGGCTTCAGCATATTTACCTTCCCCTGTAGCGTGACTGGAAATAAATTACATCAGTAGCGTAGGATACCCCGGGTCAGATCATAGAAACAGAATAGAAATGCATAGAAATTGAGGTTGCAATTTTTACTCCACAGATGGTAAGGGTTAACCATACCATGCTAACCTAACCAGCTTGTACAGCTGAAAACATCTTGCTTTTGGCACCCCTCTGTGGACATTTCACCTGGAAAATGGAACTTACATGTCCCCATATTTCCAACATTCTGCTAAATATCTCCTTCTGTGTTCCACAGACAAAAACAAAATAAAGTTTGGAATGACACCAGGGTAAACGATCACAGAAGTTTTGGGGAACTATCACTTTAATATTAAATACTGACTTGGTAAGTGGTAAGACAAAATAAATTCATGTTATTCAATCCTAGTCACAATTAAAATAAATAATAATAATAAAAAAATAAATTCTGGTTTACTCCTCTTACAGCTAGTGTGAAGACTTGCCCCTTGGCAGTGGCTATGTCACGACACACTTCTGCAGTTTTGTAGAGGATGGCCATCTGAGTGATTTTTCGGTGGGTGATGGATTCAGAAAATAGTGGTATAAATGCTGCTGCCTGGGGGGTTTGCAAGAGGATCCTCCAAAGGAAAAATATTGCCACTACAACAAGTGAAACCATGACTCTCCTCAATCATTGATGCTATGGGAAAATTCACAGTATGAGAATTTAACATCTGCAGATTAAACCTCTTCGCTGGTCAAGTCCATTGAGTATAAGTTTAATTATGAAAACTGAATAGTGAGAGAAATCTCTAATCGGATCACATTAAGGCTAACAGAGTACAAGTTGGATGAGAAACAACTAACAAGAATTGCAGAAGTAGCAAAGAGATAAGACAGAAAGGAGAATTTACAAGCATTTAATGAAACGTTTGATTTGAATATAGAATTGATTCTGCAGTGAATTTAGCCATTGTCTTTAACCTCACAAAATATGACATATTACACAATCAGACAAATATTTCAAATAAAAAGTGTTAAATTTAGAGAAGAATTTGATTACCTTTTCACAGATTTTGTGTGTGAATAACTTATGCAGAGCCTTTGTCAGAATATTTATACTTCTGTATGTCACATCTTGTGACGTGACATAAGGGAGTGCATGAATGATAATATTTATAGTAAGTGTGTGTGATTACAAGAAAGGTATTAAGTCAACTTCCTTATTAAACATAATGGTTGATTGTGCTCTTTTCAATATAATGTGTACCTTTTGTTTGGTCAAACAGTCAACAAACTTGACTCGCCTCTGTATCCTTGACAACACTTAATGGCCTGTATCAATGCAAGACACAGTTAACAGCAAAATATTGCAAAACTTATCTTGCATAAACTGTCTGTGACATCCTTTCTAGGAGTCTGACTGATTCATGAGACAATAAGTAACTGCAAAGTAGTTAATAATAAAAACTTGCACAGAACTTGCTTAAATATGTTCTGTGTGCATGTGCTGTAGAGCAGAGATAATTGGGTAACTTGTTTGGTCTTCTCAAACTTCTTTGACACTTCTTTGGCATTCTTTAGCAATCATTACCTGTGTCATAAAATTTATAACTTTTGAATTTAGCAATTCAACTCAAATAACAATTCAACTAGAAGTACTTGAAGGCTGATATTATATTCATAACATCTATGCTATTTAATTGTAATGGTGTTATCTGATAATTGTAAAAGTAAATTAAAATGCTCTATAATGTGAATTATATTTTCTGTGAATATAGTAATGTTCAATATACAGCACATTCCCAACACTATCTTAAGACTATGAAGGATAAACATTAACATCAGGCCAAACTGTACGCACAGTAACAAACCAGTTGGTAAATACATATTTTAATAAACTTCATACTCCAAAGATACGCCTTTTAAATGTGTAACAACCAGTGTTAGAAACTAACTTTTACATTAAGGGGCAATAATCACAGTTTTTATGTTTATGAGGACAGTTTTTTTTTCTAAATGTATTAGAAAAAAAAAAACATATTCAAATACTTCAATTTAATCGTAGAATACATTTCCAATCTGAATTATTAGATTGATTATATATTACCTCCTAGCCTTAAATAAACATCAAATCACAAGATATGTGGCTTAAAACTAGGCTTAAAATAAACTTTGAAGAAATATCAGATATTACGAATAAAAGAAACAGAACAGCTCCGTAGGCGGAAATCGCGGGGGGTCGGCAGGGTCAGGACCCCCCCTATCTGAGGGTTGTCCCCCCCTAAAATATCATTAAAATATGTGTATTGTAAATAATATAATGATATATTCTTAAAATAATTGTTTAAAAAATAAAATAATACAAATGCAAATGGGGCAACAACAAAAAACCCCTTGGTGTCCCCTTCAAAAATTGCTCTTGAGAATTGTTATGTTTATTGTCCCCCCCAGCATTTTGATGAAATTTTCGCCCCTGAACAGCTCATAACGGTGTAATTTTTTGGCCCCACGTTTTGACATTTTTTCCACTTTGTGACATTTCTTACCCTGATAAAAATGGTAGTAAAATAGAATAGTTGAAAATCTACCTTTCACCCACACTTTTATATTTGCTTATGACAAATTTATGCTGTGCATGGCATGTGCCAGTTTCAGCAGAACATGACTTTAGTCACATTTCCACTGGCCTAGAGGCAGTTGTTAAATTTAAACAGACATTAACATCATATTTTTTGTAGCATAGCTACAAATTCAGGTTAAAAACAGCACAAAACATAACCTTATACCCAGAGAGAACTGTTTAAAATGATATATGATTTGATTTATAAATTTTTAAATTTACCTTTAGACTTTAAATCTAAGAATCACATTTTTACTTTTTACTTAACTCACTGAGTGTTTTTTATATCTGCCAGTGTCTTTCGTTATGGAAATACCCAGATAGCAAAAAATGTCTGCACGGCTTCTTTTTGCCGCCGACCCTAAGCTGTCGGCTATAGGTGCGTGCCACTGGCGGGGATGAAACGTTTGCCGCCGAATTCGTCACTCCCATTTCTTGCGAGATGCTAATGTTAATTTTTGTGATAATTGTAATATCAGTTGTATTAATTTGCTCTCCTCTCAGTTTCTAATAAAGATCAGGGCACAGGTGAAGTCACTGTCAGGGCATTGTGCTACAGGTCCATGAGAAAAGCAGAGTGTGGTGAAGCTAGACTTGATAAGACAGCAGTTATAGGCTTGTTACTTTAATAGCCCGATGTTCCTAGGGACTTGGCTAAGGTTATTCATGTTTAATGTAACTCAAATCAAATGAAAACAGTTATTGTAGGCAGGTAAGTTTCCCTAGCTGGTCCCCTCCGGGTAAAATGCGTTCTTATTCAAGTTTTCAACTCAGTCATTCGTTTAAGATGCAGTCTTGTGTTATAAGTATTAGGCTATCATGATTATACAGTGAGCAAGCTATATAAATAAGTATTTAATATAATAAAAGTGTAGAGCAACAACCAAGGGTGTAAGGTAAAGGCTGAATATTGTAGATTTATTACATTATGTGGCATGTTTGAATTAAAATACCTGTGGATATGCAACTTCCCACTCATGAAAGTTTTGTTATTCAAAGGAACACACACTCTACAAAGGCCTGACTGGAGATTTGCCTGATCTATCCGTCCTTCAGGTGAGTAGGGATATAACAATATCAAATTTCACTGTACAGTATGAGATATCAACCAAAATCTGTATACCAATATTTCATTATTTTCTTTTTCCTCCCCTTTTACAAACAAATATTCTGCTTCAAAGAAAAAAAATGAAATTGATGTTCTCATAAGGGTCCTTCATTATGAACTTGTATGCCATGCATAACATACTGTGGATAGAAATTACAGGGAAAGTTACTGGTATGATAATTGTGGTTATATTATATTACTATTATATTTAGTGTATTGCTAATCAATATATTGTTACTTCCCAGGTGACAGCGGCTCACTAGTAGAGCAGGTGAAGCAAGTTGGGACAATGTTGAAGACGTTTGCTCGCACTGGGCAATCAGGTACAACTTGCAAACAACACCTGTGGTTGTTGGTTTAATTCCCACTGGGGCCACCTGTACATGTAGTAGACCTAGATATAAATGTCATAGTTTAGTAGTTGAAGGACCAGGACTGACTACTTTATTCTTTTATTCTGGGAACCCCTGTAGGTGCAGATCAGACCCTAATGCTGAGCCGTCTTGGAGAGTTTGGCGATGTTATGCGTAGCATGGACAACAAAATGGACGCTATGCTGCAACATTTCAGTGCCAATGTGTCTGTTGGAGAGTTATCCCTGACAGGGGATATGTTACTCCCCCTAGACACCCAGGAAGATTTGGCGTTGCTTGACAACAGTTAGAGGCAGGATAAAGGGCTCCAGCAACGATTTGTAAGTGTGTTGATTTCGTTTATAACGCCATAGAGTAATCTAAAATGTAAAATTAAGATTGTACACTGCATATTCTACAGTCTGAATCCACAGCCTGTCACATTTTAAATTTATGAGAAGCTTCAGAGAAATGTAATTTGTAACACATTTTTTTTTTGTATTTTCAGCTTCAGTTTTTGGCAATCAAATGTGGGAGGGACCTAAAGACAAACGTGTGGCGAATGCTTCAGAGTATCTTCTCTAATCACCTTTCCATCAATACAACCTGGACTGGTGTAGGGGATAAAGCATGTTTTAGAGACATGTTCCTGAAGACCATTGTTCAAAGTAAGTTGGATATTTTTTTTATATTTAAGTAGATGTGTATGACCATATGCCATTCAAATGGAATGACAGATCTTTATTTTCTACAGGAGCCATCTGGAAGAACCCGGCAACCCAGGATGCCACTGATGAGGCGATCCAGGTTAACGTTACGCATTACCTGAAGGGAGCATCTGAACATGAAGGTGGAAAAAGGCGCCGCACAGCTTAGAGGGACCCACAGCCGACCCCTTAAACCTAGGCTGACTACTGACACCCCAGCATCACTGACAACTGGAACCCTTTCTTTATCCTGCAGTCAGTAACATCAAGACCCCTAAAAAAGCCTGCTAAAAGTGTCAGACTACACTCACCCAATCCACACTGTTCACTGTGGAAATTGCTCTTTTTTATATATATATATATATATATATATATACAGGTGCACAAGGAATCACTGAAGATATGCCAATTTGCACTGCCTCATTCTGGAGGTCGGGAAAACCGGTGATTCTTAGCCCACTACGCCACGCAGACCCCAACCACTCCAGACATTCTGATTGGCTGTGTTCTCTACAGCCAGATTTTCTGCTGTTAATTGTATTTGTTCCCACTTGTTGTCATGTGTAAGTTGAATGTCAAAATTTATATTATACCTGTTATCCTGCACATTCTTTGATACCAAAGATCTCAATTATTTAATATACAATTTGCTGCTTATTTCATTGTTACAGTGCTTAACTATTCTATTTTTAAATATAGCTTGTAAATCCTAGATTATACATCTAATACTTGATATCTGCACATTATCTGGTATCAAATATTCTACTTACCATGACTTTAGTATTGGCTTATTTCATTCCATCAGTGCTTAACAATTCTATTATAGTTTGTAAATCCTATTTCATACCTCTGATACTTGATATTAACATTAACTAGTACCAAAAATTCTACTTTCATTCCATCACAGTGCTTAACTGTTATTCTATTGTTAAATATAGCTTGTAAATCCTTGTGCCACAGTTCAGCATTGCAGTTATAATGGTATATTCTACTCCAGAGCTTTACTCTAAATTATTACCACTTATCCTATTCTTAGAAATGACGTGTAAATATGATGTTATACCTCAATTTATTTGGTATCCTGCACTTTATTTGGTACCAAATATCCTCATTGCTTATGTTTACTGGTAATTCTTTTCATCCCAGAGCTGACCTCTTTATATTATTAACAATTATTGTAAGTGTTACAATAGTGTTCTTTAGTGTGTGTGTGTGTGTGTGTGTGTGTGTGTGTGTGTGTGTGTGTGTGTGTGTGTGTGTATATACAGTATATAATGTTTGTATTTTTCTGTTATTTATATTTCAGTGATCTGACATATTGTTTCAATGACAGTTACTGTATTTTGAAATGTGGAATTAAAACGGCAAATGGAAATTTGTCTGGTTTGATCAATCATTATATACAATAAGCGGCGGCAGATCGCTCGAAAATAGCGTTTGCCTCCGACGCCCTGCAGAAGGTCCGCCTTCGATGGAACGGCGGATGGCCAGCGGGCCGGCCGCGGAACGAAGGCGGTAGGAAGGCTGCTGCCGCTTTTAAAAAGCGGCTGCCGCCGGCGGTGCGCCGTCAAACGTGTTTGCGATATCGCCATTCTGCCGCTTCTACTGCCTCCAGAGCACCGCCAGCGGCCCGCCGACTCATTACTATCTGGGTAAATACAAATGCCTAAAATACATTTACATTGGATTAAAGTGTCAGCTAAATGACAAAGTGACTACAATGATTAACATAAGCAATTTGTCATACAAAAGTCAACAATATCTTCAGTATCTTACTGCCAAGTTCTCACAGTGGCTGGAGTAGTAATGATTCTAGCACAGAAGAAAGAGACAGACAAGGATTTTTTTTTAATAGTAAGTGCATTTAGTGTGGTTAAGTTCTTGTAGAACAGTTGCATTTTCATCTGGTTCTTGAATGCTGAGATGGTATTAGCAGATCATGTGAATTTTGGAAGCTCATTCCACCTTAGAGGAATAGAGAGAGTGAATGATCTTGAAATGGACTTTGCACCTCATTCATTGAGTGAGTTGGGGAATAGACCTTGAGAAGTGAATTGAACAGGGTCCCATTCCATTGGCTGCCCTGAAAGCCAGATTCAAAGCCTTGAATTTGATGTGGGCAACTACTGACAGCCAGTGGAGTGAAAGGCATTGAAGACTAGAAACGCTCCAGCATTCTGGAGCATCTGCAGCGGCTTAATCTTGCTAGCTGGCCAACAGGGCATTACGGTGGTCTAGTCTTGTAATGACTGGAGCCTGGATCAGGAGCTGTGTAGCATATTCCGACAGGAAAGGTCTGATTTTCCTGTTGTTGTAAAGCCTGTACCCGCAAGGCCAGGCAGTTGATGAGATGTTGGCAGTAAGGTCACTCCCAGGCTGTCATGGTTGACATTAGCGTAGTTGAACAAAGATAAATAGAGAGGTGTTAAAGCTTCACTACATATCTTTGTGCTCTCTAGAGACATCTATGGTTGAAACTTACAATTGAAAGCAATTCGAAGATTACATTGCTGTTCTGGCAGATGATCTCCCAATTACTGACATCGTCTATGTGTATTCATGACTTTGTAATATATGATGAAACAATTGACACATTACATGCTTTGAAGATAAATGCTCTTATTTACATATTTGAATTAATTTACACATAAAAATAGCTTTTCTGACACTACACTCAAAAGGATATTTAAATATAGAGCAGGGGACTCTCCTCAGCCACCACTAGTATAACTAAATATGATTATTCAAGCATTTTTTCTACTATTAATGTTTAAATTGTACTACAATTTTCAGTTAAAGAGGTTTAACTCATGATATGGCTGAAACAAGTTCAATAGAAGACATTATTTTGATACTATATTGTCCAACCTCAGTTACTATAATAGCATGTCTATGCAATGCACACAATAACACCCTAAACCTAAAATGAGGATTAAATAATGATGGGTATAAAATATACTTTATTAAACATAAAATATGCATTAACAATTACAAGAAGGACATGTAATGAGGCAAGGATGAATGTCATAAGCCAGCAATTTCATGCTATATTGAACCAGACAGCTCAAAATACAATTAATTTTTATAGGCTTATCATAGTTATTCGGGGTAAGGACATTGAACACTGATTGTTTATGTACTCAAAATCATTAATGATTCAAATATTAACCAAATAAATAATCTTACATATAGTGTAGCTTTATCAGAAGGGTTGTCTGGGATCACAACAATTTCTGTTTTGGCAAGGTTGAGTTGAAGGTGACGTTCTTTCATTCAGGCCAAGATCTGTGATAGGCAGTCAGAGATATGAGCCAAAACGGTGGGGTCATAAGGCTGGAACGACAGGTAGAGCAAAGTATCTTCTGCATATTATAGTGAAATAGAGTAGATTGAGAAGAGGAGGGGTCCAAGCACTGATCCCTGAGGAACACCAGTGATCAGCTAGTGTGACTTGGACACCTCTCCTCTCCAGGTAACCATGAAGGATCTGCCTATGAGGTGTGACTCAAATCATTCAAGCACAGTTCCTGTGATGCCAAGAGTGAGAGAGTGGACAGGAGAATATAGAATGATTGATATAGCCATGGTGAGTGCATTGTGCATTAGACGTTTTCTGTGTAATTTGCTGATCATGTTCATTATGAGTCCCAGACTACTCAGGAAAAGCACAAAGAGGAAGCAATGACTGAGATTTCTTGATAAATTAGGTTGGTCCTGATAAATGAGAAAGCTTGCAAGAGGGGAGGTTCTCTCTTTGTACTGGTTTAGCCCTCTTTGACAATACTTCTGTCATACTCATGAACCTGACCTCATGAAAACTGTTAGTTTTACACAAGTGGTAATAACCTGTGGGACTATTCACATACAAATGAATCAATGCCCCCCGCATGATCAGTGGTCATGCTTGACTTTTGTGGTGCTATGAGATGTGAAATTGCAATCTGCAATTTGGCAAACAATGTCTTTCTGTCAGTCACACACAAGCTATTTTACTCTTCCAAAATAATAATTCTGTCACCGGTGTTTTGCTCCAGTCCAAGTGAAAGTGAAACAGACAACTCTTAGTCTTCTCCCACACTCCTCGCCTGACTGGGTTTGTTTATTTTCATAATTTGGAAATTTGCTCCTCATCTCTGCAAAAACATATCCTTAGATCTTCACACAATTACGGTTACTCATCCTTCTCTTGACATCTATAATAATCCTGGTCAATCAGGCTACTTCATGTGCTAAATGTCATCCTCTTTTTCTGAGAAAGACAGTCTGCTGGTAGATCAATAAACACACAAGGCCTTGGACAACATTTATATGGGTAGGGCCTCTCTCCCCTGGGTAGTTTATACCAACGAAGACCTTACTTATCACAGGGCCCAGCACAATGTATACCACTCACCCCTTTTTACACACACACACTTCCTTGAGAATGATGATGCAACAGATATTTTTTCCTCCTCTAGATTCTGTACCAACTTATTCTTGAAACTTGCCATCACGACACTGTTAATATTGTTGGCGCTTATATAACAAATGGCTTTGGATGTTCCTCATTTGTATGCAACTTTGGATAAAAGATAATTGATTAAAAGTAAATGGAAGAGGGAATATTTAGGTTAACCATTCTCCTAAATGCCAATATTGAAAAATGAATCCACCTAAACCATCTATGATGACAATGCCATTTCTGACAAGTAGCTTGTATCGCTCCAGGAGCAGAAGTTTAGTGTCTCACTAAACAAAGAGGAGAGGCTGAATAAGAGGGAGCGCAAATACAAGAAAAAAAATGAACACAGACCTTAAGCTTGCACAAACTACAGCGTAGACTGAAAAACTAGTACATAACACATCTGTCCAGATACTATATTTATTTATATTATGATGCCATATCAGCAGCATTGGCTATATTGATGGCAAAGACAACAGTGTTCAAATTAAACAATGTTTACAATAGTTTGACAGATACAAAAACCAAATAAATACAGTTGTAGTAATACAAATTATATAGAGTTTTTCAGTTTAGTATGTGATAGGAATTCTAAACATTTTCCTGGAGAGACCATTTTAAAAATATCCATCCATGTATTTTCTGAATAAAAGCGTTTTCTAATATCATTTAGATATGGACATTCTATCAAAATTTGTTTTATACACAAGAAGTTCTTACATGGATCACAAACTGGTTCCTGTTCCCCTTTCAATAAATATGAATGAGTGAGTCTTGAGTGACCAATTTGACATCTCGTATATACAACCTGGTCATATCCATTTTCAAAGAGGAAATAATAAACTCCTTGATTTAGTAACTTCATGTAGTTTGCTATAAATACATTCATTCCATTCGCTGTGAATGTACATATTCAATATGGGTTTGACATCAGATGCTGGTATATTATATACTCTCATGTCCAACTGAAGTGCTTCCTTAGCCTCTTTATCTCCCTGTTCATTGCCAGCCAATCCCATATGACCTGATATCCAACAAAAGACAATATTAAAATCTTGTTTTTTTTAGGGAGTCGACTTTTACTATTATGCTAATAATTGTAGGGTGTTCTGTTTTCAAAGCTTCGAGTGCTTGCAGGCAGGATTTAGAGTCTGTACAAATAAGAAAGTGATGTTGCGGTTTGTGGCAGGGCGGAGGGCGGGGCCGGGTCGTGATCATACACACCCGGTCCCTTATCAGGCTAATCAAGCCTCCGAGAGGGATAAAGGCCAACTGCGGAGGATTGTGCGGGAGAGAGAGATAAAAAACATATTATTTGTATCGTCAAGCCGGTTCTCGCCTTCTCCTTTCTATTGAATACGTTACATGGTTCCTTTTCTATTTGTTCTAAAGCTAGTAATAATGCACAAGCCTCTGCTGTGAAAATGGAACTTTGTCCAGGAATACATTTGCCAAAACATTTTGGACCAATCACTACTGCTGCAGATACATGATTGTCTGCATTTGATCCGTCTGTGTACACTGGTACATGAGATGGTAAACTACATATTTGTCAAGGAATTTCTCCTGGTAGACGTTTGGATGGTTTATCTTTTTAGTATACTGAGCCAGGTTCATCATGATAGTTGTTTTTTTAATATTCCAAGGCGGTATAGGGCACAGATGTGTCGATGTTAGGATATCCAGAATAATGTCCATGTTCTCCAAGTGTGGTTTTATGCAAATTCCAAAAGGACTGATGTACCTGGGTCTGGCTTCATACAGGTGTGAATGTTGAGGATGAAAGACTGAAAGATATGCTGGGTTACTTTCATTAGCTTTTAGTTTAACTGCATAGTTAAGGGACAATTTCAGCCTTCTGTTATATAGTGATGAATCTCTTGCTTCCGTATACAAGCTTTGGATTGGAGAGGTCCTAATTGCTGTCCAGATACTATAGAAAGGGAGTAAGTGAAATATATTTTCGTGACCATCACACTTTGTAATCGTCCTAAACAAATTGTAGATTTCTTATTTTACTTGACACACACTTTAAAGAAAATGCATTTTAATAAATTTCACAACCGTTATGAGTTTGCCATCTATAAAAGGGGTAAAATAAGAAAATTCTGAGCCAACAAACAATAAGATGACAAAGAAAAGGTGCAAACTGAAATGTGGTAGTGTGTACAAAACTTTAAAATGTGTTCAAGGAATTCCCATACTTGCTTGGTGTAAGGACACCAACACAGGAACTGAGATGAAACCAGATGCAGTAGTTTATTGAACAGGACACAGAGGAAACAGATAAATAGCCAGAATACTCACCTCACGCAGGTATGGAGTTTTTAGAACACAGTCTTGGATCAAAACAGGAAACAAACTTCAAAACAGGGCTTAAGAGTTGTAACTTCCATAAACTGAGGAGCTGGTCAGTATTTCTAGGCATAAGGTAAATTCAGAGTTCTCAAGGTCACTTATCTTGCAAATCCAGAGCAGATTGTTGATTAAACAGGTGAGATACATGTATGTAGGTACACTGTAAACTCAAGAGTTCTCAAGGTCACTTATCTTGCAAAGCCAGAGCAGATCATTGACAAACAGGTAAGTCACACACTGATAAGTAATTCTCTACTGCAGCAGAGCGAAAGGTTAGTCCAAGGAACCTTCAACAAGGTTATATGCTGACTGAGTGAGTGTGAGGTTTAAGAGCCGATGACTGACGTGAGGGAGAGCCTAGTGCGCTCATGACACTGGGCACCTGTTGGATGATTTTCCTTCTCTATCCGGTCCAACTCATCCATTTATAAAATCATAATTTATAAAAAAAAAAAGCTTTTGAATTTGTAATTACCAACAAAAAAAAGAGTTTTTTTTTAAATCCTTTGATTTTTGTCCTGTGATTTTAATTCCAATTCTGTTGTATATATACAGGCTCTTTTGTCTGTCATAATTCATAGCGTAATTCATAGCATAGCGAAGTCCTTCATTTGGAATGGTAAATATCCCAGATTACATTTCAGTAAATTGCATTGGCCAATTGACAATGGTGGGCACGGCCTACCCAAGATTTTTTATTTTATTATTATGCATTCAGTCTCAGACATTTGGCTCATTGGTCGCTTCCACCTGAGAGAGCCCCTCACTGGTTTTGTACTGAACAGGAAGTTCTTGCCCCTATTTCACCAATATAAAGCCCTTCTATCAAACTAAATGAGAAGTTATGTTACACCCCGTTATCTTGCATTTGCACTCGGTATGAACAAAAGTGTCCAGAGTGTTCAATTCTGACTTTTTTTTTAAATGTTGCCTCGAGCATATGGCTGAACCCAAAATTATGTATTAGTTAGTCCCTTTCTGCTGGTCAGAGTGGATTGTGAGGGAGGTTAATACACTCAGTGACCTATATGTGAGTGGAGTGTTGAGATCCTTGGAAAATTTGGTTCAACATTTTGGAATTCCCAGATCTCAGTTCGTTAGCTATTTACAGCTGCGCCACCTGCTCTGTACTATTTTTGGGAGCAGAATTTTGGTTGAAGATTCGTGAGGTATTGGGCAATCAAATTTCATTTTGCCTCAGACTATATTTTAGTTGATGGGGCGGTCAACAATATTGGGATTAAACACATAAAAAATTGGGTTCTAAGCAGTATTATGATCGCCAGATAAGTCGTTTAAGGGGATGGAATTCAGCTAGAGCCCCATTTCAGGAGAGGTACATGGAGATGGGGAGGGTGGTGGCTTTCGAGGAAGCATAATCTAGAAAACTGGGGAACTTAGATGCGTTTTCTGGGAAATGGGGCAACTATTTAGCATTCTTGGAGGGCTCTCTGGGAGGGGCAGTGGAGAGAGAGGTGTAGTTATAAATGTGTGTGATTATATATATATATATATATATATATATATATATATATATATATACACACACCTAAAGGATTATTAGGAACACCATACTAATAGTGTGTTTGACCCCCTTTCAGCCTTCAGAACTGCCTTAATTCTACGTGGCATTGATTCAACAAGGTGCTGAAAGCATTCTTTAGAAATGTTGGCCCATATTGATAGGATAGCATCTTGCAGTTGATGGAGATTTGTGGGATGCACATCCAGGGCATGAAGCTCCTGTTCCACCACATCCCAAAGATGCTCTATTGGGTTGAGATCTGGTGACTGTGGGGGCCATTTTAGTACAGTGAACTCATTGTCATGTTCAAGAAACCAATTTGAAATGATTCGAGCTTTGTGACATGATGCATTATCCTGCTGGAAGTAGCCATCAGAGGATGGGTACATGGTAGCCATAAAGGGATGGACATGGTCAGAAACAATGCTCAGGTAGGCTGTGGCATTTAAACGATGCCCAATTGGCACTAAGGGGCCTAAAGTGTGCCAAGAAAACATCCCCCACACCATTACACCACCACCACCAGCCTGCACAGTGGTAACAAGGCATGATGGATCCATGTTCTCATTCTGTTTACGCCAAATTCTGACTCTACCATCTGAATGTCTCAACAGAAATCGAGACTCATCAGACCAGGCAACATTTTTTCAGTCTTCAACTGTCCAATTTTGGTGAGCTCTTGCAAATTGTAGCCTCTTTTTCCTATTTGTAGTGGAGATGAGTGGTACCGGTGGGGTCTTCTGCTGTTGTAGCCCATCCGCCTCAAGGTTGTGCGTGTTGTGGCTTCACAAATGCTTTGCTGCATACCTCGGTTGTAACGAGTGGTTATTTCAGGCAAAGTTGCTCTTCTATCAGCTTGAATCAGTCGGCCCATTCTCCTCTGACCTCTAGCATCAACAAGGCATTTTCGCCCACAGGACTGCCGCATACTGGATGTTTTTCCCTTTTCACACCATACTTTGTAAACCCTAGAAATGGTTGTGCGTGAAAATCCCAGTAACTGAGCAGATTGTGAAATACTCAGACCAGCCCGTCTGGCACCAACAACCATGCCACGCTCAAAATTGCTTAAATCACCTTTCTTTCCCATTCTGACATTCAGTTTGTAGTTCAGGAGATTGTCTTGACCAGGACCACACCCCTAAATGCATTGAAGCAACTGCCATGTGATAACTGCATTAATAAGAAATTGAACAGGTGTTCCTAATAATCCTTTAGGTGAGTGTATATATATATATATATATATATATATATATATATATGTATATGTGTGTGTGTGTGTGTGTGTATTTATTATTATTATTATTATTTTATTTTTTTGTAACCACAAGAATGTTTGTTGGGGGTCAGGGTGGGGTCAGGGATTTGGAGGGGTAGTGGTGGGGGTTAAATGTTGATTTTGTGTATATATGTTTTGCTTTTCTTTGTATATTGTATATTTACATTTGTTTACAAATATATATTTCAGGATATTGTGTTAATAGGCCCTATTTAAAATATGTCATTGTTTTAACTTTTATTCACTTTGCACACATTGTTGCCAACTTTTTGTTTTCATTGATTTTATTGCTCTAAATAAACTTTTACGCATTATGAGGGTAGATAAAATGGAATTTCAGGCATTGTCAGCTGTGCTCTATACTATTAAAACTATATAAATTATTATTATTATTTTGTGTAACTTTAATAGGTAACACCAATAGTTGTATTTGTTAATATTAGTTAACTACATTAACATTGAAAAATGAAAACAAATACTTAATAATCAATTAAAAATGAAAAATACTTAATACTCTTGTTTAATGTTCATTTGTACATATACTACATTGTTAACATTAAAAATTGTATAAGTTAACATTAGGTAATACAATAGGAACTAACATGAACAAACAATAAACAATTTTATAAATTGACATTAGCAAAGAATAATACATACTTGAAAATTGTATAACAAATTGTTAATGATCCCTAATGAAAACCATATTGTAAAATGTTACACAATAAATATTATACTAGCAGTTTCCGTGACCTCATATTTATTGAGACATTGGTTTATTTGTACTTCTAGAAAAAGGTTGAAAGGCTATCAAAATAAGGCAATAAAATGGTGATGTGTCACAGCACCTAAAATACACATATTCCCTTATGCTTGTACATTTTAACCTAACATCTTCATGTTGGGGAAAACAACTATTGGCAGGGGTGGAAAGAGTACTGAAAAATCATTCTCAAGTAGAGTAAATGTTGCTGTCCTAAAAACTACTCAAGTAAGAGTAAAAGAGTAGCTCGTTTAAAAGTACTCATGAGTAGTGAGTATTGAGTGCTGAGTTGCAAAACCTATGTCCCTTTATAATGAACACTGTATGCCAGCTTTTAAAATACATCACTTATCTATGATACTTCATGAATCTGATTCCCAAAAATAAATTACATTCTCAAATGTAATTTGCAATACACTGATCACCATTTTAAATCGTAATGTATGAAACAATTACATTAAAATCAGTTTATGTGTAGGGTCTAAATTTCCGTTAATACCGACAGTGTTATTGTTGTGCATAAAACATGTTCAAACAATGCAAGGAATGCCAAAAAATAAGCAGGATCACTTGGCACGTCATGTCCTGTGCAATAGAGGAGGTAGAGCAGGCATGGGAAAGGTTGTTTGGTAGAGGAGTTACATCACGCTTAAAAAGGAATAATTCACCAAAAAAAAAAAATGCCATCCTGGATGTTTATGACTTTCTTTCTTCTGCAACACACAAATTAAGTTTTTTAGAAGAATAGCTCAGCTCTTTTGATCCATACAATGAAAGTGAATCGGTGCTAAAATATTGAAGCTCCACAAATCACATAAATCATCATAAAAGTTGTCTAATCTATGTGTCTCCAGTCATTTAATCCATGTCTTCAGAAGCAATATGATAGATGTGGTGATTATATTCATTCTCTATTCTACTATTTATTCTGCTCAGTCAATCTCCACTTTAACTTTCACTTCTTGTGTTTTTGGTGATTCACATTCTTCATGCATATCACCACCTACTGGGTAGGGAGAAGAATTATTTACTTCAAAATGTATCTGTTTCTAAACCACACCTGTCATATCAATTCTGAAGTCATGGATTAAACCACTGGAGTGGTATGTATTACTTTTATGCTGCTTTTATGTGCCTTTTTGGAGCGTCAACATTTTGGCACAACTTCACTTAAATTGAATTGACCTACTGAGCTGAAATATTCTTCTGAAAATCTTAATTTGTGTTCTGAAGAATGAAAGTCATAGACAGATGGCATGAGGAAAATTATATGAGAATTTGAATTTTTGTCTTAATTATTTCTTTAAGTAGCACATGGTGGCCATATTGCCCTCCTTTTGAGATACAATGTTCAACATTTATTTATTTTTTGTATCTTTTCAGCCAAGAAATTGTTGTGTTCTCATTCTAATGCATGAGGCACAATTTTGTCTAGTATTGCTCTGCAAACGTTTATCATTTTCTATTGTAAACATTCGCTTAATTATAAATTATTTGATCATCTCTAATTTCCTGGTAATTTATTATACCAATTAACACAGTCTCTACATCAGGGGTCAGTATTATTAAAAAATTTTTACAATATTATTAATAAATATTATTATTAAAACTATCACTGTTTTCCATTACATTAATACTTTTAAAGCTACTCAAGTTAATCAGCCAAAAGTTGTGAGTGGTTTTCTCGTTTCCTTGTTATTGTTGTTTGATTAATATGCTTTATATGACTTAGCCTACTAGACAGTGCTCAATTTGGTTACATGTACACTTAAAGTCCGACTCTTTCTGTCCCACAGTTTACATTGACTTTAGACATAAACGACTGCGTTTACATTAAATCCTCATCAAGAAGGGCACTGGTGGAATTATAAAGTGTATTTGATCATTTAGGTGCAAACCTGCATTAGAGCTCAAAGATTAGTCGCCAAACCGCGCGCAGCTACAGATGTCAGGAAATAAAAAGTACATCTTTTATATTTCATCTAGATCAACCAACCAGTGGTGCTCTTGGTATCTTGACTGATGTAATGAACACCCCTGTTCTAGATATATAACATAGGCTAAATATAGAAAACTACTCTCTCTTTTTTTTTGTTTTTTTTTGCAGATAATCACCAAGATTGTTTTATCACCCAGACTATTGATAACATTGCATTAATCTCACACACAGCCCAATAATCTCAGTGATAGAAAGTTAAATTACAGACTACATTATAGACACAGAATCTAGTAAGCAGAAATATTAAATTTACCTCGATATGTTTCTTCAAATTAGAGGCAGGATAAATGCTGATATATGGCTTGAGCAAGGTAAACTCACATGACACGATCAAGCAATTGGCCTTTTTCACTGCGAAAAGCCCTTTCAGGTGCTGCTGTGATGTTCAGGTGTTGAACTGTGCTTGAGGCATCCTCCACATCCATTACAGTTAGTGCCTGATCTACAGCTGCCATTCAAGTTTTTTACGTGCGATTTGATTTGATGGGAGTCATGAGACTCTCTCTCTAGCCAATCATGTTGATGGATAACAATAAAATCAGGACAGGGAAGTAGCAAACACAGATATATAGCACAGTAAAAGTACAGTTACAGCACTTAAAATGTTCTCAAGTAAAAGTATAACATTTTTTATCTACTTTAGTAAGTAAAAGTACAATTCTTGGGAAATGTAGTTAATTACAGTAATGTGAGTATTTGTAATTCGTTACTTTACATCCCTGGCTATTGGACAAGTTATTTGTCATCTACCTAGCTATACAGTAGTGCTTCTTTTTAAGTGCTTTCTATTCAAATAAAAAATCTCCTCATCAAGTTTGCAGTGGTTCTATGGATGTTTTAAAGTTATGACAATTTTCACACAGGGGGGCCATGTTCATGATTTCGCCAAGGGCCCCACAAGCCCACGGGCCGGCCCTGGGATACATAGTTTTACACCTTTACACCCAGGTGGCACAGAATCTGCATCTGAAGTGGCATTTGGTCTTATTGACTTTAAATCTGATCAGAGCAGGCATAAATACATTTACACAGCAGTACAATGCTAACATTTTATGAGATAAAAATTAAATGATAAAAATAGAATGTTTACTTAGCTGTGTAAAGGCGCTTTAGGCAATTTTCAGTGATCGTTTCCTTATTCACTGTATCATGCTATGAATTCATGCATATCTGGGCTCGCTTAAATGATTGGAATGGTTTAAAATAATATGACTTATTTGATTAGCCTACTACTTCCCCCAATTTAAAGATGCAGCTCTTTGGCAGGTTGGATATTCAGACTTAAGCGATCTATAGAATGGTCGGCGAATCTCTTCTCTTTCCCTGGGAATAAATCTTTCACGTTTTGAAATCTACTCCATCATTATCGTGTGTCTGTGAGGTGAGGTATGGCAAGGCAAACTAATCATCATGTATGTGATATTCAAGCATAGTCAATATTATCATAAAGGTCACTATTTGATTTCCTATATCAATAGTAGTGTCGACTCAGCTGGACTGCATCATTTATCTACCAATTTAGGTTAATAATAAGATCACTGGTACCTCCTAAATCTTCAATTCATGAATACTGCTGCCAAATATGAGGTCAGTTTGGCTAAATTCACACTCATATTATGATCTGCCAGAGCTATTCCTATCCTCTGTGCTGGTTGTGTCTGTTCCTGATTCCAACAACTGCCATTATATTTGCATATAGTCACATGTTTTAACTTGTAATTTGCCCAACTCTTCAGCCCTCCTAGCAGGTATTAATTTCCATTTACGACTGAAGGATCCCAACATCATTAGTTTCACCCATCCATCATCTGGCATTCCTGATTGGGGGTTGTTTTTTATTAGTTTTTGGTTTTTTTCTTGAATTGGCTTGCTTACCTTGAATATACTAATGATTAATTGAATTAATTAAGTTGGACCTACATAAGAAAATTTGTCCAATAAATATTAGCAAATTGAGCCTTAAAAACTTATAAAGTTGAGTTAAAACTACTATAGCATATTATTTTGACCTAATCAACTAAATTATGTTGCTCAAAGAAACTGAATTATTCTGAATAAAAGACATTACATTTTGCATAAACATTTTCTTTAATTCAATTAAGTATGGTTAAAGACTTTCTGAGTATAAAGTTTGAGGTGTTGAGCTGCTGTGAGAACAGGTTGATCACATGGTTCGTAGAGAAGTGCCCTGCAAGTCAGTCACACCTATGGGAAGTGCGGAAGAAAGCTTACCTCAATATCTTAAAAAATTTACTACCCAGCTGTCATTGCTACAAGTGGAGGATACTTGGATGAACAGAAAGTTTAAGGAATACAGCATTTATTTAAATAGAATACATTTTAAAGTCAGTTGTAAAAAAAAAAAAAAAATGAAAATTTCATAGTGTTTCAAAACTTTTGAACAGTAGTTTATTTGTATTAAAAGCACAATGGTACTACCTGGATCATTAAATGGTACTAGAAAATATTGTGAAGTTCTTGAGGTGTTCCTCTCCTGCTATCTGTGATACTAAAGGACACTGTCTTGGCTGCTGCAATATCACTTGACATGCTGACAATGGTGTCAATTACAAAAGCCAAAACTGAGGTCTGTCCGAGGCCCATCAATCTGAGATGGACAGTAAAAAACAAAGAATGATTTATTTTCAACAACATTTTTGTTTAGAGAAGATGATGACAAATACTATTGAAATTATTTTTGGTAATGGAAAGGAATGTTTTGTTTTTAAAAAAAAAAAAAAAAAAGACACAACCTTTGCCCAGGACTAATTTATTGCATTTGTACTTCTGCAAAACTAAACCTTGTATGGCATACGTCCTGGTTACTTTCATAACCTCCGTTCCCTGATGGAGGGAATGAGACTTTGTGTCCATGTTGTGACACTAGGGGTCACTCTCGAGAGCCCAAGACGCCTCTGATATTTGATAAAATGGGAATTGGCGAGTGGTATTTGCATGCCCCTCCCCCGGACATACGAGTATAAAAGGAGGGGGCGTGCATACCGCTCATTAGATTTTGTACTGAATAGCCGAGAATAAGGTCCTGGCCATTTCAGCAGGTAGTTCAACGTTGTGGCAGGAGAGACACAACGTCTCGTTCAGGTAATGGAGGTTACGAAATTAAACAGGACATCCCCTATCTGTCACTCACTCGACATTGTGTGTATGTAGTGACACAAGGGGTCCCCTACAAAAACGCCACAACTCGCTGAACTGGGTTACGTGGATCGGTGGTGTGAGACTGGCAGCCTGCTGTGTGCCACATAGCCAGCGCACCGGGCCGGCCCGTAAACTCCCCTGACGCTAGTGCGAGTGTCAAACAGCCCTTCAGGGGATGAGACACCTACCCAAAAGGATATGGACAGGCTTGTCCTAGTCGTGCCTCTTTTCACATTTTTTTTCTTTTTCTCTCCTAAAAAAGAGAGAATTCACTAACCAACTGGGACGCGGTTTCCCAAGGGAAATGAGCCCGACTCAACCCGGAGATTGTAGAATCTCGCAAAGGTGTTGGGTGTAGCCCAGCAAATGTCAGCTAGAGAGGCGCCACTGGTCAGAACCCAGGAGGCCACCACACTCCTGGTGGAATGGGCTCGTAGCTATACGTGCTGGGCCTGGTAGGCAACAGCTATGTTATCAATGATCCAGTGGGCGATCCTCTGTTTGAAGACAGCGCTTCCTTTCCTCTGTCCACCAAAGCAGACAAAGAGCTGCTCATAGATCCTAAAGCTTTGCATACTATTCAAATAGATGTGTAAAGTGTGCACCGGACACAGCAATGCTTAGGCTGGGTCTGCCTCCTCCTGGGGCAGCACTTGCAGGTTCACCACCTGATCCCTGAAAGACCCAGAGGTCTGGTCGTGGGTACCAGACCTCTAAATGATCTGCTGAAGCACCCATTGGCAATCTCTGTAGTGCACCCTTGCAGAGAGGGGAGAAAGCCGCTGTAATGCCCCGTAAGGATCCAGCAGAGTTGAGGGATGGAAATTGTTTAACTCAGCTTGAACCATCAACCGTTTGGCTCCGAAGAGAAAATCTAATGAGCGCTATGCACACCCCTCCTTTTATACACATATGTCCAGGGGAGGGGCATGCAAATACCACTCGCCAATTCCCATTGGCCTTTTATCAAAGATCAGAGGCGTCTCGGACTCTCAAGAGTGACCCCTAGTGTCACTAAATCGACACAACATCAAGTGAGTGACAGATAGGGAAAGAAAAGTTCCCATACCAAAGAAAGGCTTGGTTACCTGTGGCCAGTCGAATGTCTTCCATGTTTGCACTGATCAGTTGCCAAGTCAGCAGCACGATTGTGAAGGAAGCAATGACTTGAGCTGATTTCATCCTTATTGATTCTTCCAGTGGGTTCACTTGAATTCGTCCTATCGAGCAAGCCACCATAGTAACACTTGCCAGAGAGAGAAGAGGTTAAATACAGCAGTAACCATTCAGTAAGAGAATCCCTCTTATACCCTCTTACTGAGTCTATGTGAGGGTAAGGCTTTGTTTTCAGCCACCCTGGAATATTATAAATACATTCAAGTATTCCACACCACTTTCATGCATGAAAGCCTTTAAATTGTAGTAAAATTGCCAGATTATCCTTTCCGGTAAGAATGCCACACATGCAACAGCTTCCGTCTTTTATCCATATTGCTGTAATTCACACATCAAAACCAAAATGCTTTTAAAATTCTATGATCTCATTTGCTCAAACCACTAATCTTAGGGCTTTGTTCATGGACATAGCATCAATACAACACGTATTCAATATCAATAGAATTTTTCCAACAGTGTTACAACTTTTTAAGATGGCAAAATGCCAGAGTTTATATTTTTGGCAACAGGTTCCAGTTCACACATGATCACTGAACAGAAAAATTGTGTTACATTTACAGAAAGGGCTGCATGTGTGAACTCCTTTTATGTAATGACCATTACAGGGTTCCCATGGATCCGTAAAAAGTCTTAAATTCAGTTTTCCAAAATTTTAGGTCATAAAAAGTCTTAAATATCTTAAATGATACAACAAAAGTCTTAATTTTTTTATTTATTTTAAGAGGCCTTAAATTTTGGGGCGGAAAGACAGGAATCGTGATATGGCATAATGTGATTATCAAACTTCAAATGAATATGATTTAATTAAATAAATGCATGCGCTGTATTCTTCAGAGTGAAAGTGGCAGTGGGGGCTTATGAGCAGCTTTTGCAAAGCAGTTTGCAATCATTAAGCCATATCAGAAATATATGACAAGCGATCACTAATGAATCATTCTTGGGGAGGCGCTGATCACGGCAATGATTTACTCACCCGTTCCACCTGCTTCACTCTGATTGCACTCCTTACTTATTCCTTATGTTTCCCCTCTTTCTTTGCCAGTTTATTGTTTACTGTCAATTGTTAACTATGCTCTCTTTTGTTGTTGGATCTTGCTCATGTGTCTGTTGGTTGCCTGTCTCTAGAGGTGTGGTTACCTTCCACTTTGCCTCTGCCTTCACTTGTACTGTTGCCCAATTCCTGTGGAGGAGGATTCCTCTGTTTCTGCCTGCATCTCAGGGGAGAATATCGTCTGGGCTTTGCTTTGCACCACACCAGCTTCTACGGACTCTCTTCAGATTGCTCCTGACTTCCACAATGCACACACACTCATCATAATAACACACACATCCCTTAGCCGTTTAAGCATATTGTTTGACTCTGCTCTCTGCAGCTGGTTCCCAGTGCGACTGTCCTAATTTGAGCGACTGATATAATAAATTCAATGAACTGTTTCCCTCTGCTTTTGGGTCACTTTTCTCCCCTCCCCCTTTGACACTTTATGCTGGCTTTCACTGCCATCATGCCACGAGCGATGAAAGAGGGTCCTCTAAAGGAGAAATACAGCCACCACAACCAGTGAAACCATAACTGTCCACAATCACTGGCACTGTGGAGAAAATTCACACTGAGAATTCAATATCCATCCTTTAGGCATGTTCTAGCAATATGGCTGTTTAGATTGAAATGTGATATTTTTTCTGTTCTGACAAATTCTTAACTATAATAATTTGCAGAGAGTGAAATAATGTATTAAATCTGCAGAATCAGTCATATTTATTCTTTCCGAGAAGGAAATTGTTTAATTTTGTATTACATTACATAAGTGGTCAATTTCCTCTAATATTGGTATTAATATTAGATCACACATTCTGGCAAACCACTGGAAATTTTCAATTAGAAAATATGATTATGTTAACTTTTGGCACATTGACAGTAACTTCTAAAAACTGTCTGTGGAGTCCCTCCAACTAATCTGACTGATTCATAAGACAAACAGGAAATGTGTTGAATTCCTGGAGTTACGTTAAATACTCTATATGTGTGTGGTAGAGGCAGAGTTTAATGTTAAACATTAAAATCATCTCATCTCCAGTATGCAGGGTATTGTTTTGATGTATTTTTACAGTTTTACTTTAGTGTTTAGCCTGAATTTTATACAGTAAACATTACTGTACAAAGTGTTAATTAATTGTTGGATAAATACAGTATTATGTTAGATATAGTTAAGGTTATTCTATTTATAATTTATGTATAATTGTAACAATGTTGCTGGCGCTGGAAAGACGAAGACAATGGAGTGAAGAACCCAAGTGCAATATATTTAACAAAATGTGAAATCCAAAAACCCTAACTATAAACATGAAACATAAACATGAACTTGACTAAAACTAGGCTTGACATCAAATGATAAAACAAAGTTACATTCACACACACAATACCTGACAATGGCAAACATAAGGCTTAAATACAGTAAATGTTATGGGAGAACAAGACAAACAAGTCAACCAATGATAACGCAGAACTGATCACAAGATAACTAGACAATAAACCAATGAAAACAAGACACATGAACATGGAGGAACAGGAATCACATGAACAGAGAACACATGACATGAAACAGAAAATAAACATGAATCAACAAAATACACATGCCAATAATTCATTTATTAAAGGAAAATATACAACCCAATTTTAAAAAGCAGTACAGTAGGCTCATCAGGAAATAGGTAGATACAGTTAAGAATCTCATCCTTTATAAGTATTTTACTAGTCCTCTCCAGTCATTGTATAGACATCAATGTAATAGCTGATTTACTTGTTAGAACTTGTGTATTTGGCTTTTTTTATATTTCTTTTTTTTTCTCCATGATTATAATGAATCAGGCACAACACTTTTGACTGGTTAATAAGGCCCAAATAAGTTTTAGCCTATCAGGATGAAGCAGGGTAAAACTTCTGCATTCAAGGCTACTATGACCTAAAAGGGTCCCAACAAACTTCCTTTTAAAGAATCAATATATTGGCATTATTAAACCCAGTGGAGAACTCTCATGTAAAGTCAAGTCGACTTTGTTGTTTGTTTGTTTTTGCCTATATGTTTTGGTTATTTCAAGAGTTTATTCCTTTATGTTTACAAGCAAAGCATATAAGCTCCATTCCTGTGGGTACTGTAAAGGATGTATGTAATTATATAGTAAATTTATTAAACAGGAAATTAAAACTTGATTGTTGGTACATGACTTTATAGGGATTTATATATTTTAACATTCTTCAACTCTGTCCAAGTCAGACAAAATGTCACTGCAACCACTCATTCCCATAATCATACCCTAGATTTAATTTTGTCATATGGAGCTGATTTTGATTATTTTGACCTGCTTGAAAGATTACTTAATATGAAATCTTGAAAATGTAATCATTCTTCTAATAAAATATGACCATTAATACACAAAAACATGACTATTATGTACACATTATATAAGCAGAATATATCTGGAATATGCACATTTACTGTAATGCTTGAGGTACCTCTGCTACCTCCTAATGTTTTTCTCCCTCAACAACTTAAAGCATGATTTTCTGCAAAGCTGCATTGAAACAATATCTATTGTTAAAAACTCTATACAAGTTGACTTTATTTATGCCTTTTTGCACAGCCTCAGTAATCATTTACTTTCATTGATTAGAAAAGAACAGCTTGAATATTCAGCTAAACATCTCCTTTTGTGGGTCTGTATAGATGTATATACACAGATCAGCCTCAACATTATAAGATAAGCTTCAACTTTATTGTCATTGTTCAGAGTACAGGTACAGAGCCAATGAAATACAGTTTTTTCACATATCCCAACTAAGCTGGGGTCAGAGCACAGGGTCAGCCATGAAACAGCACCCATGGAGCAGACAGGGTCAAGGGCCTTGCTCAAGGGCCCAACAGTGGTATCTTGGCGGTGCTGGGGCTTGAACCCCCGCCCTTTCGGTCAGTAACCCAGAGCCTTAACCACTGAGCCACCACTGGCCCTATAACCACCTGCCTAATATTGTGTAGGTCTCCTCATGCTGCCAAAACAGCACCAACGCGCATCTCAGAATAGCACTGATTGTAGTCAGAGTAGTTATCCGAGTTACCGTAGACGTTGTCAGTTCAAACCAGTCTGGCCATTCCCTGTTGACCTCTCATCAACAAGGTGTTTCCATCCACAAAATTGTTGCTCACTGGTTGTTTTTTTGGTTTTGGCACCATTCTGAGTAAATTCTAGAATTCTGCAGTAACAGAAATACTCAAACCAGCCCATCTGGCACCATCAACCATCACAATGGGGAAAAATGTGATCCAAGTAATTTCGACCATGGCATGATTGCTGGTGCCAGACAGGCTGGTGGTTGATGTTAACATTATCTGAAGTTCCTGACCCATATCTGAATGATTTTATACATTACACTGCTGTCACACGATTTGCTGATTAGATAATTGCATTATTAAGTGGGTGTACCTAATAAAGTGGCCGGTGAGTGTATATACACTTCTATACACTGATGAGCCAAAACATTATGACCACTCACAGGTGAAACAAATAACATTTTTCATCGCCACATGTTAAGGTCTGTGTAGATGGTAAGCAAACAATCAGTTATTGTAGTCAACGTGTAGAATGCAGGAGAAATGGGCAGGAGTGAAGACCTGAGTGACTTTGACAAGGGCCAAATTGTTTTGGCCAGATGAGGAAGTCGCATCTCTGAAACGGCAAGGCTTGAGGGGTGCTCCCGGAAGTGGTGGCACCAGGATGCACTGTGGGAAGATGACAAGGAGGAAGTGTGATGCTCTTGGGCAATGTTCTGCTGGGAAACCCTGGGTCTGGCTATTCATGTGGACGCCAATTTGACATGTGCCACTTACAGTTGTGGCGAAAAATATTGGCACCCATGGTAAATATGAGCAAAGAAGTCTGTGAAAAAAAAAATACTGCATTGTTCATCCTTTTGATCTTTCAATATAAAAAAAGCACAAAAATCTAACCTTTGATTGAAGTAAAACAATTAAAATACTTATTGGCACCCTTTTATTCAGTACTTTTTGCAACCTCCCTTTGCCAAGATTTCAGCTCTGAGTTTTCTACTATAATCCTAATGTGGTTAGAGAACACCTGACAAGGGATCTGAGACCATTCCTCCTCACAGAATCTCTCCAGATCCTTCAAATTCAGAGGACCATGTTGGTGGACTCTCCTCTTTAGTTTACCCCACAGGTTTTCTATGGGGTTCAGGTCAGGGACCTGGAATGGCCATGGCAGAACCTTGATTTTGTGGTCTGTGAACCATTTTTGTGTTGATTTTTATGTTTGTTTTGGATCATTGTACTGCTGGAAGATCGAACCACGGCCCATTGTAAGCTTTCTGGCAGAGGCAGCCAGGTTTAGATTTTCTATCTGTTCGTATTTGATAGTCTGTGATGCCATGTATCCAAACAAGATGCCCAGGACCTCAAATAAAAACAGCCCCACAACATTAAAGATCCAGTATTTAATAATGAGATATTTCCCCTCTTTCAATTGTTTTTCTTCAATTAAAGGTTAGATTTTTTGGAACTTTTTGAATGAAAGATTAAAAGTATAAACAATGCAGATTTTTTCACAACCTTCTTTGCTCATATTTACCAAGCGTGCCAATATTTCTGGCCACAACTGTACCTAAGCATTGTTGCAGACCAGGTACACCCCTTCATGTCATGGCATGTCTTAAGGTCAATATTAGGTAAAAAGGTTGAAGATTTTCAAAAAGAAATCAGTCAATCATTGTTTTGAGGAATGAAGGCTATATAGTGCTTGAGATTTCATACAAAGGTGTACACTACAGTCTTTAAAGACAAAGGACAACTGGCTCTAACAAGGACAGAAAGAGATGTGGAAGGCCAGATGTACAACTAAACAAGAAGATAAGTACATCATAGTCTCTAGTTTAAGAAATAGACACCTCACATGTCCTCAGCTGGCAGCTTCATTGAATTCTACCCGCTTAACACCAGTTTCATTTACAACAGTAAAGAGAAGACTCGGGGCTTCAGGCCTTATGGTAAGAATTTCAAAGAAAAAGACACTTTTGAAACAGAAAAACAAAAATAAAATGTTAGAGTGGGCAAAGACACAGACATAATGGACAACAGATAATTGGAAAAGTGTGTTATGGATCTTAACCCCATTGAGCTTTTGTGGGATCAGCTAGATTGTTGGGAAGAAATAATAGTAAGATAATAGTAAAATCATCACAAATATGGAATAATAGAACTGGAAATATGGGAAATATGTTGCGACTACAAAAATCCAAAATAAATCAAAACTATATTATATTTAAGCATCTTCAAAGTGGCCATATTTTGCCTAGAATTTGCAGACATGTAGTCTTAGCATTTTCTCAACCAACTACTTGACGTATCAGCCTGAGAAGCTTTTTAAACAGTATTAAAGGAGTTCCCTTTTCTTAACCTTAAAGCTTTTCTTAATTATTCGGTCCAAGTCATCCATTTCAAAAACATTATTTTGTTTTTGTATAAAAGTTTAGTTTTGTAATAAAATAAATTAATATGTTGGCAAAATTATATTTTTGTCTACAAAACTAATTTCAAACATTTAAGCATACACCTTCAGACCAAAATGTTTTTAAGATCATGAGAAACATTTCTGGCAAGTGTTTCAAAACTTTTGACCAGTAGTGTGTGTATGTGTGTGTATTTATATATATAATTTGGTACTTTTAGATAGACTTATTTTATATATATATATATATATATATATATATATATATATATATATATATATATATATATATTAGGGCTGTCGATTTAACACGTTAATTCAGTGTGATTAATTTTATTAAAAATAACGTGTTAAAAAAATAACGCAATTAATCGCCCCGGATTGTAATAAGGAAGATTCCTGAGAAATGCAAGCTTGTAGTACCACCTGTTTATTCCAGAGGGCAGTAATTGCAATTTCAGCTGTGTGGCATCATATATAGCAACATATAATCAATATCACACTCACAATCATGCTATATGGCCCTACATCAGCACTGCTGTAATTACTTACGGCACTCAGCCTGTGGCCGAATCACAGCAGTGCTGATGTAGGGCCATATCGCACTCTTGCTTGTGTGATATTTCTTAAATATATAATTTTTTAATATTTAAAGATAATATGTATAATTATTTCATCATATATTGAATTATTGTTATATGAGGGGCTTTCTCAGCAAATATTTGTATATGCTATTAAATGCATTAATCCGATTAATTAATCGGGACATCATGCAATTAATTTGATTAAAAATTGTAATCGATTGACAGCCCAAATATATAAATATATATATATATATATATATATATATATATATATATATATATGTGTGTGTGTGTGTGTGTGTGTGTGTGTGTGTGTATACATACACACACACACACACACACACACACACATAAACTGAGTATACACTCACCTAAAGGATTATTAGGAACACCATACTAATACTGTGTTTGACCAACTTTCGCCTTCAGAACTGCCTTAATTCTACGTGGCATTGATTCAACAAGGTGCTGAAAGCATTCTTTAGAAATGTTGGAACATATTGTTAGGATAGCATCTTGCAGTTGATGGAGATTTGTGGGATGCACATCCAGGGCATGAAGCTCCCGTTCCACCACATCCCAAAGATGCTCTATTGGGTTGAGATCTGGTGACTGTGGGGGCCATTTTAGTACAGTGAACTCATTGTCATGTTCAAGAAACCAATTTGAAATGATTCAAGCTTTGTGACATGGTGCATTATCCTGCTGGAAGTAGCCATCAGAGGATGGGTACATGGTGGCCATAAAGGGATGGACATGGTCAGAAACAATGCTCAGGTAGGCCGTGGCATTTAAACGATGCCCAATTGGCACTAAGGGGCCTAAAGTGTACCAAGAAAACATCCCCCACACCATTACACCACCACCACCAGCCTGCACAGTGGTAACAAGGCATGATGGATCCATGTTCTCATTCTGTTTACGCCAAATTCTGACTCTACTATCTGAATGTCTTCACAGAAATCGAGACTCATCAGACCAGGCAACATTTTTTAAGTCTTCAACTGTCCAATTTTGGTGAGCTCTTGCAAATTGTAGTCTCTTTTTCCTATTTTTAGTGGAGATGAGTGGTACCCGGTGGGGTCTTCTGCTGTTGTAGCCCATCTGCCTCAAGGTTGTGTGTGTTGTGGCTTCACAAATGCTTTGCTGCATACCTCGGTTGCAACGAGTGGTTATTTCAGTCAAAGTTGCTCTTCTATCAGCTCGAATCAGTCGGCCCATTCTCCTCTGACCTCTAGCATCAACAAGGCATTTTCGCCCACAGGACTGCCGCATACTGGATGTTTTTCCCTTTTCACACCATTCTTTGTAAACCCTAGAAATGGTTGTGCGTGAAAATCCCAGTAACTGAGCAGATTGTGAAATACTCAGACCGGCCCATCTGGCACCAACAACCATGCCACGCTCTAAATTGCTTAAATCACCTTTCTTTCCCATTCTGACATTCAGTTTGGAATTCAGGAGATTGTCTTGACCAGGACCACACCCCTAAATGCATTGAAGCAACTGCCATGTGATTGGTTGATTAGATAATTGCATTAATAAGAAATTGAACAGGTGTTCCTAATAATCCTTTAAGTGAGTGTATGTATATATATATATATATATTACATTTACAGTATATATACTGTCTTATATTATACTAAATGCATGTTTCAAAATTCTGAGTTAAACTCCAAAATATGCCAAGTATGCCAGATCAGCAGAAAATTACTCTTTAACAAATCCATGAGAGAATGTTAATTCATGAGTAATATTGATTCCATGACTAGAAAAATTGATGAACACATTCACAAATTTTCAGTATTTAGACCTTTCACAATTCTGAAAATTACTGAAATACTTGAAAGGGTCAGAAATAATATTAATTTCATTTAGAGTGGCACATACTGAATCAGCTGTTACTTGATCCTACCATATACCATTAATAAACCTGTATATACACAACAATAACGCAAGTACCTTGTTGAGCTACCTTAAAGATATGGAGAGTTAAGGCCCCAAAATACTTGATACGGAATCGAAGAACAAACGATTAAGACATCATTTAGAACAAAATCTGGCCAAAAAGAATGTGTTTTTGCATTTGTTTCGGTGCTTGTGCGAAGATTTAGCAAAATTACTTACAGGTTGCTAAACATCATATTACTGCCATTGGTCCACGTCATCGATAGGTGTGACCTGGAGCTCCACCTACTTTGAGACAGACAAATAATTTACGCTCATGGCTTTCAGTCAGTTAAGATCAGTCAACATGAACACACCGACATGCAGTTATTAGCCAGATGGTGCGAATTTACCTACATCTGTACAATTGTTCATGTAGAGACACTTTCCAAGAACATGTCATGCATTTTTTTTGTTTATACAAATGGAGTCAAATCTAATCAAATACACTTAAGTGCCCATTCACTCATTCGTTTTATTTGCTGCTTCATTCATGTGCCTTCTGCAGTGAAAGCCATTCACACATCTGCCCATAGTAAGGTATGCCTATTATTCTTTTGTCTGTATTTTGCCCATTATTACTCTTTAACACAACAATCTTTGCAGATGTATCCATGTAATCATAAATTACAATTACAGAGTGTAATTGGTGCATATCATGGCCGCCTATAGTGTGTTGGCACATTAGGGTCATAAATTCAGAATGTAAACAAGACAAATTGTGCATTTTCTACTACTTATACATGTATTTTTCTTTAAAATCATCATCGAGTGGTTAAAATAGCATATTTTACTGATCTAGTAGGAATTCTACTCATTGGATGAGTCATAAAGTCACTTTAAGGCTATACAGTCTTATGAAGGATTCCTACAAACTTCCCGCTCATACTAGTGAATATTTAATCATGAACTTTTATATCTTGAAAACGGTGCGATACATGGCATTTGTAGTCATCAACATTCTTTATGTAAACAAGCAAGCATTTACATACTAAATATGACATACACGTATAATAATCACGAAAGTAACAAAACATGAAAATCTGATCACAAATCATACTGGTTAATTAATTGGTTTCACAACATGGATAATACAATACATGTCATGAGAAACCTGATTGTCAGGGTATATTAACAGGTTAAGCTTTGAATAGTTACCATTCCTAGTAAAATGAGATAATACAAGATTAAATGTATTGATTTGTCAGTTATAAGTGATTACAAATCACTACACATATTTTAAAAAGGTACATCAGGCTATAATTATTAATTTGTCAGTTATAAAAGTAATCAGAGGTCAAAGTATTTATCTAGCAAGGCTAGATATTGTGTACATTTTAGAGTGTTAAATCACACGTACTGGGACTTTGTGTGAAATGTTCATTCGTTCCTTTTTAGCAGCTGTTTGTAGGATAAATGATCAGGAGGATGATCTGATGAGTCTTAAGCGTAGCAAATTGGTTTATATCGAAGGACAAACAGAGTTTGCCTTTCCCGGGTATTCCAGGGAGTGTGTTCTGTCTTTTATTGACCGTAACCTTTGTACTTAAGGTCTCTTTGCAGAGAAGTTCCAAGTCATGCGTTATCTGAACAAGAACCTTTTGATAGTTTTATTGGCCAGATTTGAGACTTCTTGGTGCCTGGTCAAGCAGAATCTTTTAATTTATGACGTTGAGGTATTCCAGGGTTCCAGGGTAAAAAAAGTTTTTTTTTTTTCTAGATTAAAGTCATATTGCCAGCAATTGTTTGCTCTTCTGCACCTATTAACCTACATAAATTATTTAATCACACCACACACACACACTTTGTCTTGTGGCTATACTTTTGAAACAGTGGGTGTTATAATTTACAGATTGGCCCCATTCACTTCCATTGTAAGTGCCTCACTGGAACACAGATGTCCACTCTGAATTAATTATAAAAGATATACAAACCATTTAAAACTGTAAATTAATAAAAATGTTCTAAGGAAATTTAAATAAGTTGTTTTATTAAGAATAAGCATCTCAATTCCACCTGGGTCTTTTTTGACCCACATATGCAGTTTAGGGTTAAATTCATTTCTATTTATTTTCTTCTTTCAAATCACATGCATGGATGAATTGTTCACACAAAAGAGTAGTGTATTAAGTAAATGGGGTAAATTATTTATTCATTTTGACATCCATAACATACCGCAGACAGAGAATTGAGCCTAACAGAAATAAAACCATTTGAATTTCTGCAGGAATTCACTGTTGACTGTTTTCAATCATGGCCTCCATTGTGCTTTTCAATGCCAAATCCTTTGCTACAGCATCAGTGAAAACAAATGCCAAATAGAAGGCCCATAAGACAGTAAAACACAAAAGACAGGGACATTTAAGATTAACATCATAACATTCTTTTAGTTGGGCTTCATTGTGGCCCTCAAATCTGAGCCCAGTATAACAACTTATTCTAAGATTTGGTAGAGAGTGTTACAATAACAAACATCATAACATCTTAATATATTAAATGTTTAAACAAATATTTAACAGACAAAGACATATGTCCTGATAAGCACATCTCTGGGAGGTCTCCTAGACCAGATGCTGAAAAGGAATTGATTCGCTTTTTGAAAGTATCCACTTTTTCAGTCCTTATGAGAGGTCCAAGATCTGTAATCATAAGATACACACATCACAACTTGACTCTACATTACCTACAATATCAAAAACGATATGCACAGTGCACTTTGAATAAAAAAAAAAGGTGCCCTAGTCCATGCATCTCAGCCAGCAACAGCAAATATAGTCGATGCATTTTTTTCTTAGTTTGGAAACAAGAGAATCAGGTGTTGTAATTTCCTAACAAATGTAATTAGTTCTTAGTTATAGTAATTGTTTTTTTTATATGGTTTGCTTTGCTTTCCAGTTTCAAATTTTGACTGCAATGGTACTTCCTCTACAATCTTCTGTTCCCACAGTCCTATTCTGCATCCAAAGCCTGCCACAGTTCATTTTGGGCAATAGGTTGCTGCTGGATCCTCCATGGCTGTGCTCTTGTGTGAATAAAATCTTAAGACAAGACTCTAGGCCTGTACCATCAAGTGTTCTCGGACAGAAATACATCCAATCGGCGATAGACAACACCAGTTTGTAAGACCAAACAGAGGTTGCTTATGCAGATCGCAGCCCACATCTTAGAATCTCTTTAAGGGAGTGTGCAGGATGGTACATGCAGGATGTTTGTGCATTCGTGAATAAAGCCATTTTAGTGGTTTCCAAGGGAACATTGGAAATAAAAAGGTTCTCCTGTGGCATTAGGCTGGAAAAAAAAACAAATTCTCATTCTAAGTGGAACCTTTCTTTTCAAAAGCATCCATATTTCAGTCATGACAACTCTCGTAATCAGCTTTCAACATTTTCTGTTCCTGACAGAACTTCAGGTCATTATCAAACATATAATTTAATTATCATTTTCATTAAGTGAAATTAAGCCTACCTAGATCATTAAAGGGACTAGAATGTACTCTGAAGGTTCCTCTGGTGTTCCTCTCCTGCTTTCAATGATACTGCAGGACCTCTCTTGGTCTCTTCAAAGTCATCCAAAAAACGGTCTAAGGTGTCAAAAACAAAAGCCAGCACTGAGGCCTGTCTGAAACCCATCAATCTGAAAAGATAAGAGCCAACCATAAAAGTAGTCCATACAGCCCATGTGCTATATATTCCAAGCGTTCTAAAAGCCATACGATATTTGTTTGTGAGGACAATTCCAAAATTCCGATTATTATTAAAAAACACAAATTGTCAGTTTCACTTAGATTTTGGTCTGTTCCTCACACAAAGCTATTATATTGTTTCCAATGAGAATATAGAACATTGATATGTTTTTTTGGGACAGCCCCAGTTTCTATTAACTTTCATTGTTTGAAAGAGCTGCCAGGACATTGCTAAATAACTTTTGTTTTTCCATAAAAAAATAAATAAATAAAAAAGGTACTATAACCGAAGATAGGCTTGGTTGCCTGTGGCCCTTCGAATGTCTTCCAGCAAGTCCATGGTAGCAAAGAATGCCAGGTCTGCAGCACGGTGGTGTAGGAAGCCATGACTAGAGCTGATCTCATCCTTATTGATGCCTCCACTGGGTTCACTTGAACTAGTCCTGTCAAACAAGCCACCATGGCTACACTTGCCTGAGAAAGAGAGAGATTTTATTAAACAAGCATTTGTGAATGTAGCTTTGTGGTCTCAACTACAAGCATCCTGAGCTTTGTGATAGAGCCCATTAAGCTTCCCAACCTGCAGGTTTGGTGGAAGAGAGAAGGCTAAAATATCCTGAAGTTAATAGCTTCTGCTGCAGGATCTCTGGGAGAATGTTGTTACTGCAGTTTTCTCCATCGCAACTTCTGCATGTTGCTGTGTTGAGGCCTAGATATGCAAACATTTCAGAAGTGTGCGAGGGATCACAGAATATGCAAAGTGTGCCAAAACTGATTATTTTACATGTGTGGAAAGTTTTACAGAAATTTAAAATGGTCATTTGTTACCACAGACAGAGATAAAGAAAATACACAGCAACTATTTCAGAAACTACTATACCTGCTAGGTTGTTGAGGGGAAGGCCAGGACTGATCAGGTTGCTGAAAGGAGCAGTGTTTCCCAGTTCCACCCAGTTACTATGGCTATAGAAATCCTGCATACAAAAGCACATATATTTGGCCAAACTGTTCCTAGTATCCATTGTTACTTGGGGGTGGGGGCTTCTCATTTTAGTGCAACTGGAATCTTTAAATAATTTAAAGAATAAACACTGACTCCAGTGGAAATTGACTATTTTTAATGGTTCAGCAAATGTGGACATTGGTTCAATCATAGATATAAATACACAGATGTCTCAGCTGTTCCAATGGACCGCAATATGTCAACATGTCCACCATACTGGAAAGGTCAAGAGCTATTTGTAAACACATGACAGTGATTGGACAGATGTGGTCTGCAACAGTCTGGAATCTTTACCTGCTAATTTTCACAAGATTTGATTTGCCATAAAAATTGGTCAATATTGTAGATTTGAAATGTCCAAATTAAACAAAGTATTGGTGAAACGCTCTCATGAATAATGTTTGATCAGAGCACTGCTTGATGCCTTAAGCTTCTTATAGAAGCTGATGACTTTTGACCATCAAAGCAATGGGATGGACAGGTCATAACAATAAATCAATATTTCTCATACTCAATAGCACCAATAGGAAGTTCATATAGTAAGTCCTATCCATATATATTATAAATGATAACCTGGGATATAATTTAACCAAATTATTAAACTGAAATGATTGGTGTAATTTATAGTCTATAATCTAAAATTACATCTACACCGTTCAGCCACAACATAAACACCACCTATCTAATAAAGTCTCGCTCCCACCTCCTGCCGCAAAAACAAGAGGTGGCAGCAGGTCACACATGTTCAAGTCACAAGCAAGTCTCGAGTCTTAACCATCAAGTCAAGTCTCAATTGCAGCGCAGACAAATCAAGTCCAGATGAGTTTCATGTCGAGTCAAGCCACCGTACTAAAATAAATAGATTTAAATTTTTTAAATAAATATAGATTTCTTTTTTCCTCTGAAAAGATGTACTTACAGATATCTTTAAATAAATTTTTATATTAAATTGTATAGTAGTAATGCAACACACACACACACACACACACACACACACACACACGCGCACACGTAATGAACATGCACAATATTTTTGTCGTGGGCACTTAAAAATACTGTGAATACTTCTAGATACAATACAATCGATTTTTTTTAATTAACCGGATAAAATGTATGACACTGCGTGCATGCTGTGTAAAAATGCGGTCAGATTTTCACATTGATCTAACAAAAACGGCAGACGGGCTGAATGAAAATGCAAATTCGCTCTGACAGTAGGTGGCGCTGTTATATACAGTGGTTACGCCCGTTTCACACATACTCCGTTTGCAGTGCGTATGCGGTGCGTATACGGTACAGGAGCAGCACGTGCGTTTGCAGTGCGCTACTGATCCGCAGTTTCTGTGTGCCACAAAATCAAAAATGTGTAAGGAATTTTAATTTTAAATCCAAACGTTAACTTTGACATGGTTTAAGACATTGAAACAGTATGAAAATTAATTTTAATTATTGTGATTCTTAGTTTTACATGTAGTTTGAGTTGAAAAGCTATCGCGCTATATATGTTGCTAAGAAGGAGAATGAGACGCATTTGCGTTCACTCTGTCTTTTTTGGGGGGTAAAAAAAAATCATATATGATGGCATTTTGCAACTTTTGGGACTATAATCAAACTTTAGTTTTTCTTGACCCTGTAATTTAGTAACTGTAGAACACATTAACTGTAATTATGCGTATATGATGAAATTACTACAGTTTCTTGACAATCTATGTCTATTTTAATGTGAACAATGCGCTGCCACTTTAATTCAGTGCGGTGCAGCACAGCAAAAATAGACTCGGTCCGTAAACCAACGCACCACAACTGGAACGGATCGACGGACTGCATCCGCGTGCAGTGTAAAAGCTCTAACCTGTTAACATGGGTACGGAAAAAATAAAATTACGCACTGCAAACGGAGTATGTGTGAAACGGGCGTTACCCTGGTATCGCCTGTACACAAAGCTGCCCTGCGCTCCTAAACAATACTTCATTAGGCATTATACGGAGGGAAGATGAAAAGAAAATGCCATTGAAGCGAACTGACTATCTTCAGAAAAGCTTCGGAGATACATTTATATAAAATTGTCAAAAGTAATGCATTCAAGGGCTTTCGTTTAAATCTTCAGAATCACTATGAGAGGACTTAGATTTCATCACGAGTCATTCTGTATATTTTATACTAGTCACGTTTTAAAGTGTTGTGACTGCAAATCTGCCTGTTACGTTTTATTGCCAAAAGATTGTTATGGTATATTGTTGACTGTTGAGAACGAATTTCAAACTTGTCCCGCTACAAAACATTAGTAATCGGGAATCATTTTAATTACGGACAAGCCTCAAACATTTGAACAGTAATTTTACATAGGAATCTTTCTGGATTCATAATGTGGTTTTTTTAAATGCTTGATGAAATCTGTTGCATCTGATATTTTTGCATATTGTGCATCTGGCAAATCTTTTTTTATTCACACTGTTCAATTCGAAAACTATATCCAAAGTATATTATTTTAGGAACTTCATCTGTCATTTTGGCACATTGTGAGAACAGCGTTAACTGCGCAAATACAGATCAGTGGTGCTGGCGGGCTTATTGCATATTAATTAATTGAGGTTGCACTTTTTTTTTTAAACATTTCATTACCATTTAGAAGTTATTGAAAATAACAAAAAACACTCCAGTCATTGTTGAGTCATGCAGTTCAAGTCAAGTCAGCTCTCGAGTTGCTGGTTCTCAAGTCAAAGTTGTAATTTTCTTCATTTAGTCAAGCAAGTCACAAGTACTTAAATTTGCCACTAAATCAAGTCATGTAACTCAAGCCCCCCCACCTCTGCAAAACAGTGCCAACCCACATCTTAGAATAGCATTTCGAGATGCTATTCGTCTCACCACAATTGTACAGAGTGGTTATCGGAGTTACCGTAGACTGTCAGTTCAAACTAGTCTGGCAATTCTCTGTTGACCTCTCTCATCAAGGCATTTCCATCCACAGAACTGCCGCTCACTGGATGATTTTTGTCTTTGGCACCATTCAGAGTAAATTCTAGAGCCTGTTGTGCGTGAAAATCCCAGGAGATCAGCAGTTACATAAATACTCAAAAAAGCTTGTCTGGCACCAACAATCATCCATGCCATTATCTAATCCAATTGTGTGGCAGTATTGCAGTGTATAAAGTCACGCAGATACGGGTCAGGAGCTTCAGTTAATGTTCACATCATCTATCAGAAAGGGGAAAAAATTTGATCTCAGTGATTGACCGTGGCATGATTGTTGGTGCCAGATGGACCAATTTGAGTATTTCTGTAACTGCTGATCTCTTGGGATTTTCAAGCCCAACAGTCTCTAGAATTTACACAGAATGGTGCCAAAATCAAAAAACACCCAGTAAGCAGCAATTCTGTGGACAGAAATGCCTTGTTGATGAGTGAGGTCAACAGAGAATGGGCAGAGTGGTTAGAAGTGACAACATCTACGGTAATTCTGATAACCACCCAGTACAATTGTGGCGAGAAGAATAGGGTTGGCGCCGTTTTGGTGGCACAATATTAGGCAGGTGGTTTTAATGTTGTGGATGATCAGTGTAGATTACCATTTCATGAGTTTAAGGTTTACACATTAAGGAGTTCAGTTTTCATAATTTACATTATTTCTGAGAACCACATATGAAACGCTTTCAGACTTTCTCTTGTAAAACAGCCATTTTTTTTTGTTGCAAAATCCAAATAAATATATCATGGCAAATATATCCTCCACTGACTTGCATTCAAACAGGTCTCCTTGTTGACCATTCCAAAATGGTGACGCGGTTGACATTTCCAAAACAAGTGAGGTATCTACCCATGTCATTTATATCAATGCATACAATACAGTACACAGGAATTTTAATCCGTAATGATTACATATTTTAAATATGCCATATTGATTGATTGATTATTATACATAATTTTTATTATTTCAAGCCTTGCATGAAATTTAGATGTGCAGAGTTTTTAATAAAGTAAAACGTACTCCACACATATTTTCATAGACATCAAACAACAATCTCCAGTAATAACAATACCTGTACAGTATGACACACAATCCCCAGTCTGATGCGGGCGGATGAAAAGCTCCCCGCCTTCATGCTGGCTTTCACTGCGTCTAGGCCCTGAGTGATGATTTCCCGTCCCTCTCTGAAAGCCTCATTATCAAAATGATACGGAGCACTAAATTGCATCCCATCCACTGCTGCATTGCTAAGGCCAGTCTCAGTAAGAGCCAAATTAAAACTAAATAGTTGTAATTTACCAGAATTTGAACTGGAGCAGGCTCTTAGGACAGCAGTTGAATTCAGTCTGTTGTCGATCTGGGAGGTGAAAGGTAGGAAGCACAGAAACAATCTTTAGAAGTTAAAAAAAAAAAATATCACAATTTAATTTTGCCACACTTGCAACTCGTTATTGATAACAAGGAAGTACCTCTTTGGTAAGACATTAACCAACAATTTTGGTCATACACAAGAGGTCAAAACGGTAAATTAAATGGTTCACTTAGCACTGAGAGGTGCCCCAATGGTCAAAGACATCCATCTAAGGCAGGGGTTCTAAATGGGGGTGGTACCACCCCCACCCCCCAGGGCGTTTAAAGGATGCAAAGGGGCGGTATGTTCATTAGGGCGATATGGGCGACGCACTGCCAAACGGGAAAAGGAAGGATTTTTTTCTAACCAATTCTATCACTGCAACAATCGTTATCAGTGTTCTAATCTAGACGTCTGATCTGCCAATCAGGCTAAAGTCGTGCTTAAAATGGCCCCGCCCCTTTTGGGGCGATTTCAGTCAGGTTGAAAATCGCCCCAGAAGTCTCTCATAGACTCATGTAAAATATTTTTTTTTTCAAATATCAGAGCATTCAATTCAATCTCTATGGGTTCCGGGAGGGCTTGCACTTACGCGCTTTCCTCATACGTAACGTAACCATGAACGTAACTTTTTTTTTTTTTTTTTCATGAACGTAACTAAGAAAAGAGCGGGTAGCAGCGTCAATCAATTCACGTACTACTGTCAAGATGGCTAGCGTTCAGTGACTCTAGATTGTCTCTTTGAAAGAAGTTCCTTTTGTCGGCGAACAAATCAAGTTAAATTGTCAACGAAACAATTAGGACCTCCCAGACCAAATTTAATCATTCAACAGGCTTCTACTAAAGGGGGAAAGTCCTACATTCAAGGATTTTCCAAAAATCGGTACAAATGAAAAACCTGGCTAGCAGGCTGCGACATAGCCAATGCAGTCTTCTGCTACCCCTGCCTCTTTCACCCTGAAGGCGGCACGGCAGACAGCACCGCTTTTGACAGCGACAGGTGTAACAGACATGCACCATCTTTCAGAAAAGATAAAGAAACATGAGCTGTCAAAGACCCACATTGATAGCTGTTTGAGATTGTCTGCTTTGGGGAGAGTGAACATTGCCACACGTTTCTACACAGACACTGCTGGTGCTGAGGTACATCGATAGCAACCATAAAGTGCAGGAACGCTTTAGTTTCTTCCCATCTCGGAATCAATCTCAATTGCCAGTGTGTTTTAGGAGAGACTGAACGGTCTTTTTGCCGACAACGAGAAATTTAAACTCATTGTGCAAGCTTACGATGGAGCCAGTGTGATGAGGGGAGAGAAGGCTGGTGTGCAGCAAAAGGTGCGTGAGCATTTTAAGAATGCCCATTATGTTTATTGCTATGCACATCTGCTGAATTTGATCATGCAGTAAGCTACTTCTCTTATCAAAAAAGTTAATATTTTCTTTTCAGATCTGAGTGGGATTGCAACTTTTTTTTTCCCGGTCACCCAAACGGACCAGCATTCTTGACCAGACTGTTGCACGAAGACTGCCCAGAACTTCATCCACACGGTGGAACTTCAACAGCAGAGTCGTGAACACTGTCTACGAGAATCGAGACGACCTCATACAAAGTTTTGAAGCCATCAGGACGGCTTTATTGGGTTCATTTGCCCAGCCCACCATGAGAGAGGCATATGGCTACGTGAGGATGCTACATGAAGATTTCATTTTTTTCATGTGGCTTTTTCACAAAATCATGCCCCACGTCGATAATCTGTACCAGAAGCTCCAGAAGAAGGACATCAATACCGTCTTCATCAAACGTGCCCTCGACAGCTTCACAAACAGTGTGCAGGCCATAAGTGTTTCATGTTCATAAAGGAGACTCATGATGGGTCAAGCACTAGCTTTTATTTTAGCTCCCTTAACATAGCCATCCTCGTGCATTTTATCTTTTTTACACACTTCTTCTCCTCGCCTCGCCCCCTTCCTAATATAGCTCCCTGGTGCACTCTATTGGCTGACCTATATCGTAACATCTCCCTTCACATAACAAAGGAAAGTTCTTGAAATTGGACAACAGAACATAACCCAACTTAATCAGAAAACCCCTTATACAGATTAACAGGTTTAACAAAACTATCTGTTATTCTGTGAATAGCTTAATGAATAGTTCAGTATTTTTATTTTTTTTATTTATTTATTTTTTTTACATAACATAGTCCGTAGAGTATCTAGCAGGCATTTTTATGTTGGACCTGGTTCTTGTGTGTCTTAGAATTGGGACTGTGGGTGGTACAGTATCTTCTTTGTTTGTTATTTGCTGTGCGTTGCTCTCTGAAAACTCTCCTGTCCCCCAGTAGTCATCATTTATGGTGGGTTGGTCTGCTGGTACGGTGACTTTGAGCTGTTCAGGCACGGGACGAATGTCTTTTCTGTTGTGACGGTATTTCTTGCCTTTCACTAGCAGTATGTAGGAACGGTCACTGAGCTGATCGATGCAGATGCCAAGCGCCCATGTACTGGCTGGGTTATTGGGGTGAAGAAGGACCCGCACTGTCTGCCCTTGAATTATGCTTGGCATGACGCGTGCTGTAGTGTCATACCGTTGCTTCACTGCTGCTTGCTTGGCTGTTTTTCTTGTGACAACTTCTTGCACCACTTTGGGATGCAGAAGGGCCTCTCCAGTAGGCAGTGTAGTGCGTGTTCTCCGTGACATGAGCCTTTGAGTTGGAGAGCTATCAAGGCCTTCTGTTGGGGTGTTTCTCCATGCCAGAACTGCTTTCCAGAGGTCTCCCCCTTCCAAGGTAGACTTTTTTATCAGTGTTTTTGCTATTTTTACAGCTGACTCTGCTTTACCATTGCTTTGGCTGTGATATGGTGATGATGTGACATGGTTAAAGTCCCATTCCTCTGAAAATTCTTGAAAGTCCATGCCACTGAAAGGCAGTCCGTTGTCTGTGAAAACCTCAAGGGGAATGCCATGTCTGCTGAACTGCCTTTTGCAGCACTCAATGACTGTGGATGATGTGTAATCTGGCATGCTGTCTATCTCCCAGTAGTCAGAATAGTAATCCACCATAATTAGGAACATGGAGTCGTTTGCAGTAAATAGATCCATTCCTATTTTAGACCATGGAAGGTGAGGTATTTTGTGTGGAATCAATGTTTCATTTTGCTGTTTCACATGGATAGTGTTGCATGTGGCACAAATGCTGACAAAGTTTTTGACTTCATCTGTGATGCCAGGCCAGAAAACTGCCTCACGAGCCTTTCTCAGGCTAGCCTCAATTCCAGAGTGTCCAGTGTGGATTTTTTCTAAAAAGGCAGGCCGCAGAGCTTCAGGAATGAGAATCCTCTGTCCTTTGAATATCAGGCCACTGTCACTGGCTAGTTCCTCTTTGAAAGTCCAGAATGGTCGCAATAAGCCGTTGACAGCACGTTTGTGGTTGGGCCAACCGGTTTTAATGCAGACATGTAGTTTTTGGAATAGCGTGTCTTTGGCAGAGTGTGTTTTGATGGTTTCCAATGTCTTTGTGGAGATATTGATACCGCTGGAATGGCTAACTTGTTCAAAGTCCTGTGAGGTAAGACCCATTGCGTATACGGAGGCTGGTGTCTGCATTTGTGAGTGTGTCATGCTCGTCTGAGGTGCTCTAGAGAGGAAGTCGGCGACGTGCAAATCCTTGCCTGGTTTGTACTGCAGGTGTATCTGATATCTCTGTAGCCTCAATAGCATCCTCTGTAACCGCTTGGGTGCTGTCAGCAAGGGTTTTTTGAAGATTGCTTCAAGTGGTCTGTGATCACTATGTACAGTGATGTGCTCTCTTCCATGTAGATACTGGTCAAATTTATCACACGCAAAGACAATGGCAAGGCATTCTTTCTCAATCTGAGCATATTGTTGTTCTGTAGGGGTCAGTGTCCTGGACGCAAATGCTACAGGTTGTCCATTCTGTAGGAGGGCTGCCCCTAAGCCTTTCTCGCTGGCATCACATTGCAGTGTGACCTCCTCTTTGATGTCATAGTATTTCAGTACAGGGTAGTGAGTGACTAAATCTTTGATCTTCTCCAGAGCAGCATCATGCTTTTGTAGCCACGTCCAGTCAACGTCCTTGTCTGTCAGCCGTCTGAGAGGTTCACATATGTCTGACAGACGTGGCAGGAACTTTGACAAGTAGTTTACAAACCCCAAAAGCCTTTGGAGGGATTTTACATTGGTCGGTGTTTGCATGTTCTGGATTGCAGTTATTTTCTCGTGGTCCGGGCGTAAGCCTTCATTTGTGAGGAGGTGACCCATGTACGTCACACTAGGGAGCCTCAGCCGAAGTTTCTTTCTGTTCAGCTTCAAATTGACTTCCCTTGCTCTCTGTAGTAGGGCTGAGATGTTCTTGTCATGATCTGCCATTGCCTCTTTTGTAGTGTTGCCACACCCATAGACAAGAATGTCATCTGCAATCACACTGACTCCTCTAAGACCCTGCAATGCTTCATGTTGTCTCCTTTGGTACTCTTCAGCTGCCGGTTTTATTCCGAACGGCATCCGAAGCCACCTGTATCTTCCTTCAGGCGTCCAAAATGTGGTGAGGTAGCTGCTGGCTTCATCCAGCTTGATTTGCCAATAGCCATCCTTAGCATCGAGAACTGTGAATATTTTTGCATTGGTTATTTCTGGAAGGATTTCTTCAATTGTGGGAATCTGGAAGTGTGATCTGAGCAAAGCTTTGTTCAATGGGGTAGGATCGATGCATATGCGCAGCTTGTCATTCTTTTCTATAACCACCATGTTGCTTATCCACTGAGTCGGTTCCGTAACTTTAGCGATGACCCCCTTTTGTTCCATTTCCTGAATGGCTTTGATAATTTTTGATTTGATGGGAATAGGAATCCGTCTTGGTAACTGCTGTACAGGCTGGACTGTGGGGTCAATCTCAAGGTGTAGTTCCCCTGGGAGGCATCCTAATCCATCAAACACATCATCATACCTGGAGATGATTTCATCCGTTGTATTGGGTGCGCCTGACATCTCTTTCGTGTCATTATTGTGTATTACATGGTTGGTGTTTATTTGAAGTAGATTGAGTTTCTGGCAGGTTTCAGCTGAAAGCAGTGGTATGTGTGATGTCTCCATTACTTGAAATCTGAGGATGTATTTGTGCCCTTCATGGTCTGTTTTGAGGTCACATTCACCCTTAGGCTTGATTAGCGTGCCATCATACAGCTTGAGTGTGGCTTTGCTGGGCATTAAAGCTGGATTGCCGTCTTGCAGTAAGCGTTGGAGGTCACGAAAACCGATTACATTGACTGTGGAGCCTGTGTCTAGCTGGCACTTCAGGGTATAATGGGAATCGTCATTGAATGACTTTACATTGTGTGGGGTCAGCTTCAGATTTATAAACCATTTACTTTGGTTGGCTTGCATACAGTTTACATGTGAAATGTACCACATTGCATCTGCTTGTTCTTCAGACTGGACGTCTGCCTCTACTAAGTTCAGCTGTGGTTTGTGTTGTCTTTGTTTGCAAACACGTGCAAAATGATTTCGTTTGCCACATGTTTTACAGGTTACACCATAAGCGGGGCATTTGGCTTTTGCATGCAGTGATCCACAGTAATGGCATGAGTTGTTATGTTGCCTTTTTTTGTGATCCTCAGATACGTTTGTCTGTTTGTACCCCTGCCTGCCGCGTTCAGAATAGTTTTCTCGGGAAGTGAAGTTGATGACGTCATCCCGCTCCGCTCCGCTTATTTTCTGTATTTGCAGTTGCGCCTGTTCACTCGCGCGACACATGTCTATAGCTGTGTTCATTGTGAGCTTTGGTTCGCGTAACATCCGTGCTTGTGCACTTGAATCCTTTGTGCCTATGACCAGCCGGTCACGGATCAGCTCTTCTCTTAATTCACCAAATTCACATGTGTCTGCTAACTTCCTTAGCTTTGCAATGAACTGTTCTGTTGTCTCACACTGAGTTTGTTTACAGTCATTAAACACAAACCTTTCGTAGATTACGTTCTTGCATGGTTCGAAATGTGACTGTAATGCATCTAGTATCTTAGTCGGATCCTCCCTGTCTGCCGACGGCATGTGTAGATGGCGTTGAAGTTGATGGCACTCTTTACCCATCACTGTCAATAGCGTAGCAACTCGAATATTTTTGTCTTTTTTATCCAGGCCCGTGGCAATCTCATAATTGTCCCATTGTGCACGGAAAAACGTCCAGTTGCTGTATGCGTCACCTTTTATGTCCATGGGTTCTGGAACCGGGATGCTGTATGCCATGGCTGCTAGCTATTGATCTGACTTGACTGAACGAGTAACTTAATTAACAAATACGTTGTCCGTCAGTATGTCTACTATTTACTTGCTTGTTCGGCTTGAGCAGTCTTTGTTGGTTCTGACTTCTGACACCATGTTTCATGTTCATAAAGGAGACTCATGATGGGTCAAGCACTAGCTTTTATTTTAGCTCCCTTAACATAGCCATCCTCGTGCATTTTATCTTTTTTACACACTTCTTCTCCTTGCCTCGCCCCCTTCCTAATATAGCTCCCTGGTGCCCTCTATTGGCTGACCTATATCGTAACAATAAGGTAAGATTAAACAATACCATTCGATCGTTCTCAAAAGCAGAGCTTTGTCATTTGAAAATGTTTGCATGAAAGGAGACTGCATTTGTGTTAGAAATTACATTATTCTCATTATATATGGCCAGTGGTGTAATCTAGCTTACTTTATAAACTGTATACTGTGCTGAACATCCAGGCTAGGTGAGACTCAAAGGCTAACTTAAACACTAAAGACTTTATGCATCCCTGCCCATTTTAAGTGGAACTGAAATCTTTGTACTATACGTGGATAAATTGCATATACCTGTGCATCACATAGACTACAGTACTGTACATAGCATAACAAACACATTGGTCTGTTTGCCTTAAGGGACTCCTGTCTACAGCAGCTGCAAGTAGCAACAGGAGCCAAAAGACCCAGAACGGCTTTGAGAGAAGAGAAGCAGAGGCTGTCTGAAGAGGTCTGCAACACCATCCTGGATCACACCAAAGCAAGGTTCTCTTTCACTGGCCACCTTGTGAGTGCTACCTTACTGCAAGCAGATATGTTTGAAAGGTACTGCCATTAATTTCTTGATGAGTCTCTGAATGCCACTGTGAATGCATACACCATGCTGAACAAGGCAAAGCTCAAGACAGAACTCTCTCTCATCTAATGAGAATCCTGAATTCAAGGGCTGCTGTGGTGCACTGGCACTGTACCAGGTTCTCATGAGCTACAACCTCCAGGAGACATTCTCTGAGACTGTGACTCTATTGAACATCCTCATAACTACTCCCATGACAACAGCTGAAGCTGAGAGATGTTTCTCAATGTTAAGACATTCCTACGAAATTCAATGGGCCAGTAACATCTGAATGCACTGGCCATGCTTTCAATGGAGAGGGAACTCGTCCTCAACATGCCTGATTAATACACGCACAAACCAAATCATTTCAAAGTTTTAAATAGTTATTTTTCATTCATTAAAAAAAATAAAAAATAAATAAATAAAAAATAAAAAAATATGTTCATGTGAATTGGCCAGAATATGGTTGTTCATATTTACAAAGCCATACAAATAGCGGTTTACCTTTCTAGAAATTATTTTCAAATGCTGTTTTCAGGCAAAATGTCTATCACTGTTCATGTTCATTTTCACAAATCTATACAAGAGGGCAGAATATGGAAGTCTATACAAATTGCTTATTACCAATAACTTGCATCAATGTTTTCAGTGGTCTCTATCAAAAGCTCCTGCTCGCTTGTTGTGAATTATGCTCTGGTGCACATATTTCCAATTCAACCATGAGGCCTAAGTAATTAATGTGTATAGAATTATTTAGTTAAACTTTGAAGACCAAACCAGAATGATGAGGTGCTGCCATGTGTAAAGCCAAGATGCACAGACCACACTAGGTCAAGCTTCAGTTATTCGTTCACTTATTTGGGACAACGTTACTTTGCTTTTATTAAGTAGCACATTGGTGATATCCTACATTCCAGAAAATGTAGTTCTAAAGATCCACTTCTCTCAACAATTTGTCTACTTGTATTTTCAGCTGATATTGAATTTGTTTATGGAAATGCAGATTGTTTATGCATTGAGGAATGTGAAAAAACACCCTGTGATAACTTATTTTGCTTTTGTAAGCCAATACTTTTGAGATCAGTTAATAAATGCTTCTGGTATTGACTTATATGCTGCCCCTGTCTTTATGTTGTTGCTGGACATATCTTTTTGAAAATGTGTCCTGTTTAGCTATTTTACATTACATAAAATTGGATTGCTTTTGGTAAGTAATGAAAAAGTGGAATAATTAATTGCGGAGCCATGTCATTTTTGCTTATGAAGGCTCCTTGATGCTAATTTCTTACATAGCTTTCCACCTGTAACTTATGTAGCTAGAGGGGAAATCGGTACCCATTGAATGGGTCACCTTAATCATTATCAGAAAAATTGCCCCCCCTAAGAATTTTTTCAGGAGCCGCCACCGGTGCTGAGAGCAAATTATTAGAGACGGGGGTGTAAGGTTACAAATGGGGGGTATTTACCAGTCATAATTATCAAATTTATCATTAAGTTACTCTTTGCATCAAAACATTTATATAGACTTTGAGTATATCAGTTGGTTCTCAGTAATACGGGTTGGTGCGCATTTGTACCGCATTTCATCTGAAGTATCTGATTTTGCAGCTTCAAATACACAGCCGGAGGCACAACCTCCGCTAATACGCCTGTATGGCTCTGTAGATGGATTCAACACAATGGAGACAGCAGCACGAGCGCAAAGGTGCATTTTTACACGCAGACCTGCAAGGTGCAAGAAGCGGACAACATTTGAATTCTACATCACCACCCTTGAATGTACTATAGTATCATATCTTTTTTTCCCTCTTATTGTGTATTCTATACTTTATTTTCTATGAAATATTTTATTATTCATGTCTTGTTGCGGTTTTGTATTGTGCACTGGAAGCTCCTGTCACAAAGACAAATTAATTGCGTGTGGAAGCATACGTGGCAATAAAGCTGATTCTGAACACGAACTGTATTTTAGGCAGACATAGATTCATAATACATATTATATCACTACTTCAGCTCTATTAAATTTCTCATAGGGTACATTAGGGGAGTGAGGGTTTAGAATGACTAAGTGCCATTGTTTGTTTTATAGAAATCATGTTACATCGATCCATGGTAGTGAAGATCTGTGCTTCCATGTGCTTACTATGGTATGGTTACAAATAAATGCAATTTTCAAAAGGGCAAACACAATTTTCTTTAAGACGAAATAGAAATACATAAAATAAATAAAAGCTAAAATATTTTGGTTTGAGTGTCAGAGAAAATAACAGGTTTACTTTTTCTATATGTTAGAGATAACCTTACTGTTGTTGATACAAGTAAATTTACATCTGCATCCAACTCAATGTTGTAATGTGGAATGAGCATTTCAGTGGGACATAATATGCAATATTATTGGTCTTTTCACTTATTTTTGATATCACTTTTATACATTTCAGTCTTCACATTTTCATTTTATAGGTCACAGATATAGCCCTCCATCTGCATAAATAAAAAATAAAAAAACCAAGGTTTGGTCTCACATTCGAGATGCATAACCTGCTGAATTTATTAACAAAATAAATGTGGGGTTGTTTGTTTGGTGGTTGGGGTAAGGGAATGAAATAGGAGGGCGTTCACAAAAATAAGGTTGAGATGCTCTGATCTAAGGCAAGTTTACATAGGCCAATAATTTAAAAAGGTGCAATGTCAATAACAGCATGGATATTCCCAGTGGTGAAGGTCATTAAACAAATCAGAAATAACTTCTGTTGTCACACTTGACAATGCAAGACATATGAATCATGTAACCTGAGGTATATTCATTTAATTGTGGGATTAGAATACTGTCTAACATTATAAAATGTTTTTTTTTTTTTTCATTGATTAAGAGCTGCAAAACATGGTTATTGTATTATACAGTAACTTTAAATCAACAGATAAAGTACCGCAGACATTTGGTCACCTTGTAAGTGTGAAATTTCATGCTTACTGATAGTGGCACCTGGTGGCCTAGAAAAAAAAAAATGCACAAATAATAAAATAAAAAAAGGAAAACAATTATAATTGCCAAAGCGAATTTTTTTTGAAGGCTATGAAGACACATAAAATAATAATAATAATAATAATAAAATAAAATAAAAAACACAAGTGAATTATTTTCCAACTTCTGGAAATTACTTTGAGGTGGGCCTCAGTAAAATTGGATGAGCCAAGTTTTTGTCCCACTTTAATATATATATAAAAAATTAACCAAATTTTCCATAACAGAAAAGAGCCACATTTCACACTTTCTGAAATGAGAATTTATGAATTTTTTTTAAACGGTTTTATAAATATATATTTGAAGTCAAAGAATAATCAGAAATATTCAGGGTGGGACAAGGTCTAATTAATTAGCTACATCAATGGTTTGAAGGCTCAAACAAACAATCCTGACTAAGCAAGTATTAGCAAAGAGTCAATGGAAAGAGCTGGGGGACAAAATGCAAAGGGACTGAAGATAGGAAGACCAGGCAAGGTCGAGTGTGGTACAGGAGGTATAGGAGTGTAAGAAGACTAGATGCTGATGAAAGCACTTATATTAGTGCAAAACTATTTAGAACAAAGCGAAATATGTCAGTTATGGAACAAAAATTGTTAACTACAATTCTTAGTTGCCAGAATAGCTCACACCCATGTCATTTTCTTACTGTTAGTGTAAAGTCTCGTCCCTGAGCGGTGTTTATATCTCGGCACACTTCTGCAGTCTTGCGTAAGATGGCGATCTGAGTGATTTCCTGATGAGTGAGGGAGCCATTTGATGGGATGACAGGAAATGCTGCAGCCTGGGGTGGTTGAAATAGCGCATCCCAGAGGACAAATACAGCAACTACAGCCAGTGAAGCCATGACTGATCTTGGAGCTGCTGGACAATTCACCACATGGGTATAAATCATCCATTTAACCCAACATTGAACATCAGTTAAATGGTTTAATGATTAATTTTCAAAATCATAAAAAAAGTAAATACTTATGTTTTGTATGAAATATGATGTGTTGTATTTTTCTTGACTAAAACTGTAGTAAAGTCACAAATCTGCAGTTTAAGTCATCAAGTCCAGTCTTCAGTCAAGTGCTTGCCTACAAGTAAATTAGCATCTGTATATATATATATATATATATATATTACTAAACTCTATGCTATAGTTCAGCTCCCGGAGATCAACATCTCTCTAATCAAACACACCTGAACACCTTAGGTTCACTTGAAAATGGCAGGCAGGTGTGGGAAGTGTTTGAAGTATAGACGTGGCCAAAAGTATTGGCAGTGACATAGATGTTGTGTTTCACAACGTTTTCTGCTTCAGTTGTTATGGTGTTGATTCACATTGTTTCCAGATTATTGTGTAGAGTGATCAGATGCATTTTAATTAATTGCAAAAAGCTTAATTGGCCAAAAATGAACTATCACAAAAAACAAAACGTCATTGTGCCCTGGCACAAAATGACCAGCTAACATAATTTCACTAATCATATCAGCAGCACCTGAGAAAGTGTGAAGAGTACTAGTCAGGTGAAATCACTCTATCATTCTGATTGGATTATAAGAGCAGACCGTTTGCAATAAAAGGAGGGAAGAAGTGCTTCCAAGGATTGTGTCCTTTCAAACTTATGAAATGCTTTTTTTTCTCCTCCTCTCTCTCTCTCTCTCTCTCTCTCTCTCTCTCTCTCTCTCTCTCTCTCTCTCTCTCTCTCTCTCTTCTTTCTCTCTCCTTCCCCAGTATGCTATAGAATCATGATCTACATATACTGAAGCTGCAATTGATGTCACTGACAATCATTTTGGCCATGGCTGTAGACTGCACAGTCATGCTGTTCACCAGCAAATAATCTGATCAACAAGCATGGTCTTTATAATGAAGCTAATTTATCATGGAACTGCTGGTTTAAACACCTGGTGGGGACACCAGCAAACCAGCATCCAAAACACAACATATGTTGTTGACCAGCAATGCTTCTCAGAAAGATAGTGGGGTTGGTTGTGCTTGATTAAACTCTGCAGGAGGGTTGATCTCTGGGTGCAGAATTGAGCACTCCAGATACATGATTTACAATACTGAGGGATCTTCGATTGGCTCCCGTTACTGCTGACAGCAGAGCAGATTTAGAGATAAGTTGAGAGATTTGTAATAGGAGTACAGGAATTTTATAATTGCATGTAGATATTTTCTATTATTAGTACATTTAGCAAAAGTTACACAAGGCCTCTGTCAGCGTATTTATACACTTTTACAAACTATTCACATCAGTGCCTTTTGTAAATCTTGTTATCAGGCAGGTAAATCTGAGACCCCATAAATAACAAACAAGGATGAAAGTATGTTTTCATATTCACCTACATGGTTTGCTTTTTGATTAAGATTTAGAGAACCCATTCCCCTTAATGTCATTTGTTTTTCTCCACTTTTCTCCCCAATTTGAAATGGCCAATACCCAATGCACTAAGTCCATGTGGTGGTAGAGTAGCTCGCCTCAATCCAGGTCACGGAGTTTGAATCTCAGTTGCCTCACCGCCCTAAGTGTCATCTTTAAAAAATGAATGCACCCAAACTGTGATAGCTAGACTTTCTGCTGCAGCAGGGGATTCATGAAGCCCCCTGCCCCAAAGAGGAGGGACCAAATCAGAATAAGGGCAGAAAGTAGTAAGCATTTTCTCTTTCACACTAATACTTGCAACAGAAAAAATAAATAACAGACACTACAAGCAAGGTTTTTGAAAGAATATCGATTTAAATATTGTAGCAATAGATGAAAACCACAGCTAACAAAAGTGAAAGTACATACTTAAAGCAGGCACAAAGCTAAGGATTGCCCTGATTCTTTATTTGCATTTAACACAATTTGCATTGCTATGCCATGTGTGGCATTAATCTTGCTTTTATTCTGAAATTAAGTAATATGTATGTACAGTACACTGGTCTAGAAAGTACACTGCCTAGCCAAAAAAAAAAAAAAAGATGCATACTCTACATTTCTTTGACTGCCTTTAGCTTTGATTGTCACACATTTTTTCAACAACCTTGTGCAACTTCACAACATTTTCATCCAGAGTTGCATTTATTTTTGGCCAAGATCTTGTATTGATGACGGTAGAGTCGAACCACTCCATATCCCAGAGCCATATAGAGAGAGAGTTGCGACAACGGAAGTTCTAAATGCTTGATCGTCACGTGAATCACGTAGACTTCAGATAGTTCCAGGAAGTGCTTTGGCGGGCATTTCAAACTGTTAGAGTAGAGTGACAGAACTGCGATTTCTGGTAATTAGTAGTCAATAAATGCATTTATTTTATATATTTATGTAACACACCGACATATGTATGTAGCATGAGTATGTTGTTACAGCGATGTTGTTTTTTTAAAGATCAAATCAGCTAATATTTGAGGATTAGTGTTCGCTTACCGTTATTTGCCTCAACTTATTTCAGTCTAGGGTTTCTGTTGCCGTTTTATGTTACCTCATGTTCATTGTTTTCACTAATCTCATGGTAACTAATCTCATATTTATGACTTTTCAGATAGTACAGAGACAGGCTGGTGACAGGTGATTTCCAGCTTGCACCGCACAATGGGTCAATGAACTATTAACTATTAGCAGCAGTTACGTAAATGTAAAATTTAGTGAAATGAAGCTTATTGTTTACAATTCTTACAATTCTATATATAGTAATATAATTATTTATGTATTATAAATATTATATATCTAATGTATAATTCTTACAATACTTATTCATATACACAATATATTCAGCATTAAAACAACTTAAGCATACTCATATATAAACTGCCGTTCAAAAGTAATGAGGCTGAAAATTCAGCTTGGCATCACAGGAGTAAATTACATTTTAAAATACATTAAAATAGAAAACAGTTATTTTAAATTGTAATAATATATTACTGATATTATTTTTTTTTTAAAACGATGGATGAAACTAAATCAAGAGAACAGATTTTACAATTAATAGGGTGTTCGTTACTAACTTTATCCAGCTCCAATCCTTGCCTAATCTGTTAGTTATCCGATAACATCCCTTATCTCCTAATTTAATGAGTAATACTCAACTATAAGGTTTTAATTTACAAGTTATTTTTATTTAGATGTACTGATAATATACAGAATAAGATAATATTATTCTTTAAACGTCTCACCTTTTAAAAGTGCGTCGCAAACGGTTTGTTTGACAGGCCTCTCGCTGCATCCTGTGGTGGACATCCAACCCGGCCACATCCAAGTGTGACGTCAGAAGCCACCACGCCCATGCCCAAATTGGACACATTCTCAGTAAAATAAAATCTTGATTTTTCCTTTTCAGAATGATTGACCGATTCCTTTTCGATTTCTTTAAATGTTTAACTAGTCAACGTAAAAATCACATAGCCCTACACTGAAGGGATGACGATGTTGTTACGTTTATTTATCTATTTCTGTGTTTTGTTAAACTTACTGTGTTCACTCTGTTGAACACTCACGTCACACTTGGATGGGCGTGGCTTCTGACGTCACACTTGGATGTGGCCGGGTTGGATGTCCACCGCAGGATGCAGCGAGCTGTACTTGGTTTGTTCTGCTGCATCTCTACGGTGCGGCATGTGTTTGCTGCTACTTCCGGGAACTATTGAGAGGCTCCACGAGCCGCCATTGCTGTAAAAAAAACGTTCCATTGGAGTCAATGGAGTTGTCGCAACTCTCTCTCTATATGGCTCTGGCATATCCCAAAGACTTTCAATAGGGTTAAGGTCAGGACTCTGTGGTGGCCAATTCATGTGTGAAAATGATTCCTCATGCTCATTGACCCACTCTTTTGCAGTTTGAGCCCGATGAATCTTGGCATTGTCATCCTGGAATATGCCTGAGTGAAGAAAGAGGCTGGAAAAATCGCTCTGGACCCCACTTACCCTGCCCAATACCTTTTTGAACTGTTGCCTTCTAGATGGCGCTACAGAGCACCAGAACAGTCAGGCACAAGAACAGTTTTTTTCCCTCAGGTTATCCATCACATGAACAGTTAAAACTGCCCCATTGAGCAATAATTATGTGCAATTCACAGTTTAGTCTTTTTATATTTATCCAACACATCCTATCTTTTTTCCACAGCATTCCTCTGCACTGTATATAACAAGATTTGTATTTGCACTACGTATTTATATATGCATGTGTGTGTATAATATATACATATATATATATATATATATATATATATATATATATATATTAGTCTTAATGTGTATTCTATATATACTTTATTTTCTATCCAATTTATATTTGAACAATTTTTTATTATTATTATAACTGCCTTGTTGCTGTATTGTATTGTGAACTGGAAGCTCATGTCACCAAGACAAATTCCTTGTATGTGTAAGCATACCTGGCAATAAAGCTGATTCTGAAATTTGGAAGAATGGGTATATGGAATCTGACAATTCGTATTAAAATACATAATACAAGTCTCTTTTTAATTTGAAAACTTTTAAAAGCACAAAAGTCAACATATTCTTCATGAGTGCAGGTTTCAGAAGACATCAAATTGTATGGAGTAACACATTTTCCGAGACACAATAACAAATACATTAGGATATTTTTATAATCCTGTTCATTTATTGACCTTGATCTTTGGGAGAGAAAAAAAACATTCGCCAAGTTGATAGTGAACAAAGTTTAAGGAACATACAGACAGAGGTAATTATTAATTATAGAAGTGATGATGACTGGGTAAGGCAGATTTTACAAGATAAAATCATTCTAAGAAAAACTTCATTTGAAAATAAAATTCAGGGGGTTGTTGTTAGTAAACTTGGAGATTGGGCTGCACAGGAAACCTATGGTCTCATTAGGCCTGATCATTTGTAGTTGTTCAACATCTCTTCCAGTTTAGCTTGGTTGGACCCAGATAAATCATTCACCTACGAAAGAGACAATGAAATCAGTCAAACAATAATTGGAATGAAACTAATCACTGTATATTGATAGAGATTCTTAAAGTTATCTGTATCTTTTACAAGTTGAAATTGTGTGACAGTTAATGGTTTAACACTCTGGGGTCAACGGATGCGCCGGCGCATCCTGCTGGATATTTTCATCATTACAGCGGAAGCAACTTAAAATACTCCGTCATTTTGGGGCATACAGATAAGTGTAAGACATCATTAGAGACTATAAAGGGTCTACTTTTATTTGTGTACACTCACAATAACAACAAAACCTTGTGCTTTTGTAAAATAAAGAAAATATAAAGGGTGAGCTTTCAGCAGTCTCCGTGTTCACGAGCATATTTCTGAAACGCGTCACAAAAATGAACTGAAACTCCGCAAATACTTATCACACAAACATGAAACATATGTCTAAAGAAAGCTTAAACTGTCTACTTTTAAATAAAAAATTCAAATTTAAAACAAATATTCTCCTGCAATGTACTCTGTATGAAACAATGCGAAGTACAGTTTTTACCGGTTCATCAAATTATCTCTAATGTGATCACACCCACCAGCAGAGCGAGCCATTCATACGCTAATGTGCTGAGACGATCCAGGCAAATGGTACATGCCCCCGACTATGAGGTTTGATGTAAACAATTAATTCACTTTACTGCTCGTTTGTAACGATACACAGGCGAGGAAACTCCTGGATAGTAAGGAAGAGTTAACATTTTCCTCAGAAGAAGAGTTGGACTCCGATGAACGTTTGTATTTTGAAGAGAGACTTGATCCAGCAGAGGCTACAATTTCGGACGAGTAAGTAATTAGATTCCTCCGTAAGGAGGGAATCTATTGTATTTGTCGGTTTTATTATTAGATTCCTCCGTAAGGAGGGAATCTATTGTATTTGTCGGTTTTATTAGATTCCTCCGTAGGAGGGAATCTATTGTAATTGATGGTTTTATTATTAGATTCCTCCGTAGGAGGGAATCTATTGTAATTGATGGTTTTATTATTATTATTATTATTATTATTATTATTATTATTATTATTATTATTATTCTTCTTCTCCTTGAGCCCCAATAGCTCAAAAAGTCACTGGTCAAAAATTTTCTAAATTGGCACATTGATACTCCATGCCAACGGGTACCCCCAAACCAAGAATGGCCCACATTCAGCCCATAGGTGGCGCTACAGGCCACGCCCAAAAAACAAAATTCAAAGTGATACAATTTCCATGCCATTTGTCCAAATCTTCTGAAATTTGGTGTACATGCCTCATTCCTCATGGGGAACAAAAAGCCTCAAGAACCCATAACTTCCGCCATGATGGATTTTCCCGTGCGTTGAAAATTTGCGAAAACCTACAAAACTCTTCTTCTCCTGAACCGTAGCTCAATTGACTTGAAATTTGGTACACATGTGTAGAATGGACATCCTTGAAAGCGTTACTTAGGAAAAATGAATACGATACAAAATGGCTGAAAGGAGCGTGTTTATGTAAATGTCCAAATTTTAACAATATATACGTGTCAATAAATCAAATGTAATTTTGACTGATGGTTTTCAAACCTAACATGCTTAAAGATGACATCACTCTGAAGTACTGTGCAAAGAATGGCCATGCCAAAATTCCCATTTTCTGGTCAAAAATGTTCTAATTTGGTAAATTAATAGTACAGGCCAACAGGAATCCACAAACCAAGAATGACTGACATACGCCACTAGGGGGCACTACAGGACAAGCCAAAATTCCCATTTTCTGGTCAAAAATGTTCTAATTCGGTACAAGAATAGTACAGGCCAACAGGAATCCACAAACCAAGAATGACCGACATTAGCCACTAGGGAGCACTACAGGACAAGCCAAAATTCCCATTTTCTGGTCAAAAATTTTCTAATTTGGTACTTTGATACTACAGGCCAACAGGAACCCACATACCAAGTGTGGCCCACATTAAGCCCTTAGGGAGCTACAGGCTACTCCAAAATTTAGTTTTCTGGTCAAAAGCGTTCTAATTTGGTACATTGATACTGCAGGTCAACAGGAACCCTCAAACCAAGAATGGCCAACATTCAGCCCTAGGGAGCACTACAGGCCATGCCGAAATTCCCATTTTCTGGTCAAAAATGTTCTAATTTGGTACATTAATAGTACAGGCCAAAGGAATCCACAAACCAAGAATGACCGACATTCACCACTAGGTGGCTAGAGGCCAAGCCGAAATTCCCATTTTCTGGTCAAAAAGTTATAATTTGGTACATTGATACTACAGGCCAACAGGAACCCACAAACCAAGTATGGCCCACATTAAGCCATTAGAGGTAGCTACAGGCCACTCCCAAAATTTCAGTTTTCTGGTCAAAAATTTTCTAATATGGTACATTGATACTACTGGCCAACAGGAACCCACAAACAAAGAATGGCCAACATTAAGCCCTAGGGAGCACTAGAGCCCTTGAAATTCCCATTTATGGTCAAAAATGTTCTAATTTGGTACATTGATACTACAGGTCAACAGGAACCCTCAAACCAAGAATGGCCAACATTCACCCCTAGAGAGCTACAGGTAATTCCCAAAAGTCCCATTTTCTGGTCAAATATTTTCTAATTATGTACATTGATACTACAGGCCAACAGGAACCCACAAACCAAGAATGACCCACATTTGCCCATAGGAGGCTACAGGCCACGCCCCAAAAAATATTTTCAAAGTGATACCATTTCCACGCCATTTAACCAATTCTTTTGAATCTTGGTGTACATGCCTCATTTCTCATTGGGAACAAAAAGCCTCAAGGATCCATAAGGTCTGCTATGGATTTTCCTGTACACTGAAAATGTTTAGTTTAGGATTCAGACAGAAATACATGTTTTTGGATTCATCCATTGAGAGGGTTTAACCCCAACCCTCTACTGATCAATTTTAAATGATTTGCCATTTTGAGGAGGAATCCGCATTGCTGCTTGCAGCTATATTTATTATTATTATTATTATTCTTCTCCTTGAGCCCAAATAGCTCAAAAGTCACTGGTCAAAAGTTTTCTAAATTGGCACATTGATAGTCCATGCCAACGGGTACCCCCAAACCAAGAATGGTCAACATTCGCCCATAGGTGGCGCTACAGGCCACGCCCAAAAAAATATTTTCAAAGTGATACCATTTCCAGCCATTTGTCCAAATCTCCTGAAACTTGGTGTACATGCCTCATTTCTCATGGGGAACAAAAAAGCCTCAAGAACCCATAACTTCCGCCATGATGGATTTTTCCGTGCGTTGAAAATTTGCGAAAACCTACAAAACTCTTCTTCTCCTGAACCGTAGCTCCAATTGACTTGAAATTTGGTACACATGTGTAGAATTGAAGTCTTTGAAAGCGTTACTTAGGAAAAATGAATCACGATACAAAATGGCTGAAAGGGCGTGTTTATGTAAATGTCCAAATTTTAACAATATATACGTGTCAATAAATCAAATGTAATTTTGACTGATGGTTTTCAAACCTAACATGCTTCAAGATGACATCACTCTGAAGTACTCGTAAAGAATGGCCAACATTAAGCCCCTAGGGACGCTACAGGCCATGCCGAAATTCCCATTTTCTGGTCTAAAATGTTCTAATTTGGTACAATGGTACTACAGGCCAACAGGAACCCACAAACCAAGAATGGCCGACATTAAGCCACTAGGGAGCTAAAGGCCACGCCAAAATTCCGTTTTCTGGTCAAAAATGTTCTAATTTGGTACATTGATACTACAGGCCAACAGGAACCCACAAACCAAGAATGGCCAACATTCACCCCTAGGGAGCTACAGGCCATGCCGAAATTCCCATTTTCTGGTCTAAAATGTTCTAATTTGGTACAATGGTACTACAGGCCAACAGGAACCCACAAACCAAGAATGGCCAACATTAAGCCATTAGGGAGCTACAGGTAATTCCCAAAGTCCCATTTTCTGGTCAAACATTTTCTAATTTGGTACATTGATTCTACAGGCCAACAGGAACCCACAAACCAAGAATGGCCCACATTCAGCCCCTAGAGGCACTACAGGCCACTCCAAAATTCCCATTTTCTGGTCAAATATTTTCTAATTTTGTACATTGATACTACAGGCCAACAGGAACCCACAAACCAAGAATGGCCCACATTCGACCATAGGTGGTGCTACAGGCCACGCCCCAAAAAATATTTTCAAAGTGATACCATTTCCACGCCATTTGTCCAATTCTTCTGAAACTTGGTGTACATGCCTCATTTCTCATTGGGAACAAAAAAGCCTCAAGGATCCATAAGGTCGGTATGGATTTTCCTGTACATTGAAAATGTTTAGTTTAGGATTCAGACAAAGACATGTTTTTGAATTCCTTAATTGGGAGGGTTTATCCCCAACCATCTACTGATCAATTTTAAATGATTTGCCATTTTGAGGAGGAATCCGCATTGCTGCTTGCAGCTATATTTATTATTATTATTATTATTATTATTCTTCTTCTCCTTGAGCCCCAATAGCTCAAAAAGTCACTGGTCAAAAATTTTCTAAATTGGCACATTGATACTCCATGCCAGCGGGTACCCCCAAACCAAGAATGGCCCACATTCGCCCATAGGTGGCGCTACAGGCCACGCCCAAAAAACAAAATTCAAAGTGATACAATTTCCAGCCATTTGTCCAAATCTTCTGAAATTTGGTGTACATGCCTCATTCCTCATGGGGAACAAAAAGCCTCAAGAACCCATAACTTCCGCCATGATGGATTTTCCCGTACGTTGAAAATTTGCGAAAACCTACAAAACTCTTCTTCTCCTGAACCGTAGCTCCAATTGACTTGAAATTTGGTACACATGTGTAGAATGGACATCCTTGAAAGCGTTACTTAGGAAAAATGAATCTGATACAAAATGGCTGAAAGGAGTGTTTATGTAAATGTCCAAATTTTAACAATATATACGTGTCAATAAATCAAATGTAATTTTGACTGATGGTTTTCAAACCTAACATGCTTCAAGATGACATCACTCTGAAGTACTGTGCAAAGAATGGCCATAGGCCACAAATTCCCATTTTCTGGTCAAAAATGTTCTAATTTGGTACAATTAATAGTACAGGCCAACAGGAATCCACAAACCAAGAATGACCGACATCGCCACTAGGGGCACTACAGGACAAGCCAAAATTCCCATTTTCTGGTCAAAAATGTTCTAATTCGGTACAAGAATAGTACAGGCCAACAGGAATCCACAAACCAAGAATGACCGACATTAAGCCACTAGGGAGCACTACAGGACAAGCCAAAATTCCCATTTTCTGGTCAAAAATTTTCTAATTTGGTACTTTGATACTACAGGCCAACAGGAACCCACATACCAAGTGTGGCCCACATTAAGCCCTTAGAGAGCTACAGAGCTACTCCAAAATTTCGTTTTCTGGTCAAAAGCGTTCTAATTTGGTACATTGATACTGCAGGTCAACAGGAACCCTCAAACCAAGAATGGCCAACATTAAGCCCTAGGGAGCACTACAGGCCATGCCGAAATTCCCATTTTCTGGTCAAAAATGTTCTAATTTGGTACATTAATAGTACAGGCCAAAGGAATCCACAAACCAAGAATGACCGACATTCACCACTAGGTGAGCTAGAGGCCAAGCCGAAATTCCCATTTTCTGGTCAAAAAAGTTATAATTTGGTACATTGATACTACAGGCCAACAGGAACCCACAAACCAAGTATGGCCCACATTAAGCCATTAGAGAGCTACAGGCCACTCCCAAAATTTCGTTTTCTGGTCAAAAATTTTCTAATATGGTACATTGATACTACTGGCCAACAGGAACCCACAAACAAAGAATGGCCAACATTAAGCCCTAGGGAGCACTAGAGGCCACTTGAAATTCCCATTTTATGGTCAAAAATGTTCTAATTTGGTACATTGATACTACAGGTCAACAGGAACCCTCAAACCAAGAATGGCCAACATTCACCCCTAGGGAGCTACAGGTAATTCCCAAAAGTCCCATTTTCTGGTCAAATATTTTCTAATTTTGTACATTGATACTACAGGCCAACAGGAACCCACAAACCAAGAATGACCCACATTTGCCCATAGGAGGCGCTACAGGCCACGCCCCAAAAAATATTTTCAAAGTGATACCATTTCCACGCCATTTAACCAATTCTTTTGAATCTTGGTGTACATGCCTCATTTCTCATTGGGAACAAAAACGCCTCAAGGATCCATAAGGTATGATGGATTTTCCTGTAGACTGAAAATGTTTTGTTTAGGATTCAGACAGAAATACATGTTTTTGGATTCATCCATTGAGAGGGTTTAACCCCAACCCTCTACTGATCAATTTGAAATGATTTGCCATTTTGAGGAGGAATCCGCATTGCTGCTTGCAGCTATATTTATTATTATTATTATTATTATTATTATTATTATTATTATTCTTCTTCTCCTTGAGCCCCAATAGCTCAAAAAGTCACTGGTCAAAAATTTTCTAAATTGGCACATTGATACTCCATGCCATGGTACCCCCAAACCAAGAATGGTCAACATTCGCCCATAGGTGGCGCTACAGGCCACGCCCAAAAACAAAAATTCAAAGTGATATAATTTCCACCCCATTTGTCCAAATCTTCTGAAACTTTGTAAACATGCCTCATTTCTCATGGGGAACAAAAAAGCCTCAAGGACCCATACTTCTGCCATTATGGATTTTCCTGTACAGTGAAAATTTTGGAAAACCTACAAAACTCTTCTTCTCCTGAACCTCAGCTCCAATTGACTTGGAATTTGGCACGCGTGTGTAGTATGTATGTCTTTCCAAGCGTTACTTAGCAAAAATGAATACAATACAAAATGGCTGAAATGGGCGTGTTTATGTAAATGTACACACAAAAGATGATCAAAAATTTTAAAATCCCATTGATTTACAATGGCTGAGCAAAAGTGCTCCCTCTACTGGACAAATATGGTCCACATGTAAAATCCCATTCACTTACATTGGCTGAGCAAAGAGGCTCCCTCTACTGGAGTAACTCTGTCTACCACATGCAGCTCTTCTGTAGCAATCTCTCTAATGAAGCATTTAGGTCTCCTAGTGGGTGGAGCTCAGACTTAGACTACAGAAGACATTTTGCGTCTGCATGGAGGTATGTCAAATCAATTGTGTGTCTTAATGCTTTCCAGTTTGAACATTCAAGCGATTTTACACTATTCAACTCAACAAAGGCAAAACAACTCAAATAAATGTTTCGAGCAGTTTGTGTGACACAGCGGCGAGCAGCGTCGCGTCTAGCGTTCACTGCGCCGATGAGAGTTAAGCTTTCCCTTCTTGCGTTTCAGCGGACAATTTCATACACCAAAATACATGATATATTGGGGTGTCTGCTATATCTCAAGTGAACAAACAGTTGATAAAGAAATCGGGTATCAATATATTGAATTATGAATTATTGAAGGGGTCTAGTGATGCGCTGTGATGTCCTGTTAGATTTTTCTCTATCGAGACAGCGTTAGCGTATCAAAACTTCCGAGTATGATGTTGTTTAATTGTCTCTGACAACACGCCAATCCTCGGCGAGATCATTTTGCTCGCATCTTCCACGAAGGTTTGTTGGTTGTGTACAATGGTTGCCTGCTTGAACATTCAAGCGATTTTACACTATTCAACTCAACAAAGGCAAAACAACTCAAATAAATGTTTTCGAGCAGTTTGTGTGACACAGCGGCGAGCAGCGTCGCGACTAGCCTTCGTGCGCCGATGAGAGTTAAGCTTTCACAGCTTCATGCGTTTGAGCGGACAATTTCATACACCAAAATACATGATATATTGGGGTGTCTGTTATGTATCAAGTGAACAAACAGTTGATAAAGAAATTGGGTATCAATATATTTAATTATGAATTATTGTGAACAACACGGATGCGCTGTGGTGTCCTGTTAAGATTTTTCTCTCGAAACAGCGTTAACAGCTTAAACAAAATACTGCGTTATTTTTGCACATACAGATACATTTAATACATCAGTCACAAACTATGAAAGTTGTACTTTTATTTGTTGTAAAATAAAGAAAATAAACCGTGTGCTCTTTGTCTAAGCGAATATCTTTCTGAAACACGTCACAAAAACTTACACAAACATGAAACATATGTCTAAAGAAAGTAGGGATGGGCTGATCAATCCTAGCGTTATCAAAACTTCCGAGAATGATGTTGTTTAATTGTCTCTGACAACACGCTAAACCCATGGCGAGATCATTTTTGCTCGCATCATCATGAAGGTTTGTGGGTTGTATACAATGTTTGCCTGTTTGAACATTCAAGCGATTTTACACTATTCAACTCAACAAATGTCAAAACAACTCAAATACATGTTTGCGAGCTGTTTGTGTGACACAGCGAGCAGCGTCGGCGTCTAACTCACGCACTCCGATGTCTTTCGCTGCTGCTTGCGTCTGAGCGGACAATTTCATACAACAGAGTGTCAAAATACATGATATATTGAGGAGTCTGTTATGTCTCAAGTGAACAAACAGTTGAGAAAGAAATCTGGAATAATTATATTTTATTCTGGCATTATTCCAGATGGCGTCCTGCTATATTTTCTCTCGAAACAGCGGAAACAACTTAAACAAAATACTGCGTCATTTTTGCCCATACAGAAACATGCAAGACATCATTCACGAACTATGAAATGTGTACTTTTATTTGTGTACACTTACAATAACAACAAAACCTTGTGCTTTTGTAAAATAAATAAACAGGGTGCTCAGTCTCTGTCTTAGCGATTATTTTTCTGAAACCGTCACAAAATTCAAGTGAACAAAATCAACCATTCCACGCAGTCTGTATTTTATCATCTCACAATGAATACAAATGCAACAAGCATGGCACAAAACGAAAATAATGATACTTCTCAGTTCTCAAAAGATTAAACTGAACTGTGCCTTAAGTATCGTATCATGCGATAAAAGCCTCTTAAAGAGACAGTAACAATTTAGCCTTAGGTCCTGAACATAGACATTCCCAAGTAATTGAGAAGTACAAATGGTATTATTTTAAGTTTTTTATTTCTCTCTTACCTTGTAAAATGCCACGTTTTTGAATGGCATGTAAACACAATCACTCCATTTTTTCACTGGATCTGTTGCTATTTTAATGATTTAAAAATCAAAGCACTGACCATTTAAAGTGTGAGCTTGTAGGCTACATTTTGAAATAGTTATAAACAGTCACAGCTATACAGTGTTATTATGTGCCTAGATAGTCTTTCAAATAAAATTGCTTGTGATATGCTTATGTAAATCACACAAAAAAACAGAAAAAAATCTTAAGAGAGAAGTGAAAGTGAAAGTAGAGATTTTCAAAGTGATTTTTCATTCAAAGTGATACAATTTCCATGCCATTTGTCTAAATCTTCTGAAACTTGGTGTACATGCCTCATTCCTCATGGGGAACAAAAAAGCCTTAAGGACCCATAACTTTCACCATGATGGATTTTCCCGTGCGTTGAAAATTTGCGAAAACCTAAAAATACTCTTCTTCTCCTGAACCGTAGCTCAATTGACTTGAAATTTGGTACACATTTGTAGAATGGACATCCTTGAAAACATTACTTAGGAAAAATGAATGTGATACAAAATGTCTGAAAGAGCGTGTTTATGTAAATGTCCAAATTTTAACAATATATACCTGTCAATAAATCAAATGTAATTTTGACTGATGGTTTTCAAACCTAACATGCTTCAAGATGACATCACTCTGAAGTACTGCATAAAGAATGGCCGACATTAAGCCCCTAGGGAGCTACAGGCCATGTCGAAATTCCCATTTTCTGGTCTAAAATGTTCTAATTTGGTACAATGGTACTACAGGCCAACAGGAACCCACAAACCAAGAATGGCCGACATTAAGCCACTAGGAGAGCTAAAGGCCACGCCAAAATTCCCGTTTTCTGGTCAAATTTTTTTTAATTTGGTACATTGATACTACAGGCAGACAGGAACCCACAAACCAAGAATGGACAACATTCACCCCTAGGGAGCTACAGGCCATGCCAAAATTCCCATTTTCTGGTCAAAAATGTTCTAATTTGGTACACTGATACTACATGCCAACAGGAACCCACAAACCACGAATGGCCAACATTAAGCCATTAGAAGCGCTACAGGTAATTCCAAAAATCCCATTTTCTGGTCAAACATTTTCTAATTTGGTGTATTGATTCTACAGGCCGACAGGAACCCACAAACCAAGAAAGGCCCACATTAAGCCCCTAGAGGCGCTACAGAGCCACTCCAAAATTCCCATTTTCTGGTCAAATATTTTCTAATTTTGTACATTTATACTACAGGCCAACAGGAACCCACAAACCAAGAATGACCAACATTTGCCCATAGGTGGCGCTACAGGCCACGCCCCAAATTTTTTTTCAAAATGATATAATATCCACCCCATTTGTCCAATTCTTCTGAAACTTGGTGTACATGCGCATTTCTCATTGGGAACAAAAAAGCCTCAAGGATCCATAAGGTCGGTATGGATTTTCCTGTACATTGAAAATGTTTTGTTTAGGAATCAGGCGAAGACATGTTTTTTGAATTCCTTAATTGGGAGGTTTATCCCCAACCATCTACTGATCAATTTTAAATGATTTGCCATTTTGAGGAGGAATCCGCATTGCTGCTTGCAGCTATATTTATTATTATTATTATTATTATTATTCTTCTCCTTGAGCCCCAATAGCTCAAAAAGTCACTGGTCAAAAATTTTCTAAATTGGCACATTGATACTCCATGCCAGCGGTACCCCCAAACCAAGAATGGTCCACATTACGCCCATAGGTGGCGCTACAGGCCACGCCCAAAAAACAAAATTCAAAGTGATACAATTTCCACGCCATTTGTCCAAATCTTCTGAAATTTGGTGTACATGCCTCATTCCTCATGGGGAACAAAAAGCCTCAAGAACCCATAACTTCGCCATGATGGATTTTCCCGTACGTTGAAAATTTGCGAAAACCTACAAAACTCTTCTTCTCCTGAACCGTAGCTCAATTGACTTGAAATTTGGTACACATGTGTAGAATGGACATCCTTGAAAGCGTTACTTAGGAAAAATGAATCACGATACAAAATGGCTGAAAGAGGTGTTTATGTAAATGTCCAAATTTTAACAATATATACGTGTCAATAAATCAAATGTAATTTTGACTGATGGTTTTCAAACCTAACATGCTTCAAGATGACATCACTCTGAAGTACTGCATAAAGAATGGCCAACATTAAGCCCCTAGAGGCGCTACAGGCCATGCCGAAATTCCCATTTTCTGGTCTAAAATGTTCTAATTTGGTACAATGGTACTACAGGCCAACAGGAACCCACAAACCAAGAATGGCCGACATTAAGCCACTAGGGAGCTAAAGGCCATGCCAAAATTCCGTTTTCTGGTCAAAAATGTTCTAATTTGGTACATTGATACTACAGGCCAACAGGAACCCACAAACCAAGAATGGCCAACATTCACCCCTAGGGAGCTACAGGCCATGCGAAATTCCCATTTTCTGGTCTAAAATGTTCTAATTTGGTACAATGGTACTACAGGCCAACAGGAACCCACAAACCAAGAATGGCCAACATTCACCATTAGAGGCTACAGGTAATTCCCAAAAGTCCCATTTTCTGGTCAAACATTTTCTAATTTGGTACATTGATTCTACAGGCCAACAGGAACCCACAAACCAAGAATGGCCCACATTAACCCCTAGGAGCGCTACAGGCCACTCCAAAATTCCCATTTTCTGGTCAAATATTTTCTAATTTTGTACATTGATACTACAGGCCAACAGGAACCCACAAACCAAGAATGGCCCACATTTGCCCATAGGTGGTGCTACAGGCCACGCCCCAAAAAATATTTTCAAAGTGATACCATTTCCACGCCATTTGTCCAATTCTTCTGAAACTTGGTGTACATGCCTCATTTCTCATTGGGAACAAAAAAGCCTCAAGGATCCATAAGGTCTGGTATGGATTTTCCTGTACATTGAAAATGTTTAGTTTAGGATTCAGACAGAAGTACATGTTTTTGAATTCCTTCATTGGGAGGGTTTAACCCCAACCATCTACTGATCAATTTTAAATGATTTGCCATTTTGAGGAGGAATCCGCATTGCTGCTTTGCAGCTATATTTATTATTATTATTATTCTTCTCCTTGAGCCCCAATAGCTCAAAAAGTCACTGGTCAAAAATTTTCTAAATTGGCACATTGATACTCCATGCCAGCGGTACCCCCAAACCAAGAATGGCCCACATTCAGCCCATAGGTGGCGCTACAGGCCACGCCCAAAAAACAAAATTCAAAGTGATACAATTTCCATGCCATTTGTCCAAATCTTCTGAAATTTGGTGTACATGCCTCATTCCTCATAGGGAACAAAAAGCCTCAAGAACCCATAACTTCCGCCATGATGGATTTTCCCGTGCGTTGAAAATTTCGAAAACCTACAAAACTCTTCTTCTCCTGAACCGTAGCTCCAATTGACTTGAAATTTGGTACACATGTGTAGAATGGACATCCTTGAAAGCGTTACTTAGGAAAAATGAATCACGATACAAAATGGCTGAAAGGAGTGTTTATGTAAATGTCCAAATTTTAACAATATATACGTGTCAATAAATCAAATGTAATTTTGACTGATGGTTTTCAAACCTAACATGCTTAAAGATGACATCACTCTGAAGTACTGTGCAAAGAATGGCCATGCCAAAATTCCCATTTTCTGGTCAAAAATGTTCTAATTTGGTAAATTAATAGTACAGGCCAACAGGAATCCACAAACCAAGAATGACCGACATAAGCCACTAGGGGCACTACAGGACAAGCCAAAATTCCCATTTTCTGGTCAAAAATGTTCTAATTCGGTACAAGAATAGTACAGGCCAACAGGAATCCACAAACCAAGAATGACCGACATTAGCCACTAGGGGCACTACAGGACAAGCCAAAATTCCCATTTTCTGGTCAAAAATTTTCTAATTTGGTACTTTGATACTACAGGCCAACAGGAACCCACATACCAAGTGTGGCCCACATTAAGCCCTTAGAGAGCTACAGGCTACTCAAAATTTAGTTTTCTGGTCAAAAGCGTTCTAATTTGGTACATTGATACTGCAGGTCAACAGGAACCCTCAAACCAAGAATGGCCAACATTAAGCCCTAGAGAGCACTACAGGCCATGCCGAAATTCCCATTTTCTGGTCAAAAATGTTCTAATTTGGTACATTAATAGTACAGGCCAAAGGAATCCACAAACCAAGAATGACCGACATTCACCACTAGGTGAGCTAGAGCCAAGCCGAAATTCCCATTTTCTGGTCAAAAAGTTATAATTTGGTACATTGATACTACAGGCCAACAGGAACCCACAAACCAAGTATGGCCCACATTAAGCCATTAGAGAGCTACAGGCCACTCCCAAAATTTCGTTTTCTGGTCAAAAATTTTCTAATATGGTACATTGATACTACTGGCCAACAGGAACCCACAAACAAAGAATGGCCAACATTAAGCCCTAGGGAGCACTAGAGGCCACTTGAAATTCCCATTTTATGGTCAAAAATGTTCTAATTTGGTACATTGATACTACAGGTCAACAGGAACCCTCAAACCAAGAATGGCCAACATTCACCCCTAGGGAGCTACAGGTAATTCCCAAAAGTCCCATTTTCTGGTCAAATATTTTCTAATTATGTACATTGATACTACAGGCCAACAGGAACCCACAAACCAAGAATGACCCACATTTGCCCATAGGAGTGCTACAGGCCACGCCCCAAAAAATATTTTCAAAGTGATACCATTTCCACGCCATTTAACCAATTCTTCTGAATCTTGGTGTACATGCCTCATTTCTCATTGGGAACAAAAAAGCCTCAAGGATCCATAAGGTATGATGGATTTTCCTGTAGACTGAAAATGTTTAGTTTAGGATTCAGACAGAAATACATGTTTTTGGATTCATCCATTGAGAGGGTTTAACCCCAACCCTCTACTGATCAATTTGAAATGATTTGCCATTTTGAGGAGGAATCCGCATTGCTGCTTGCAGCTATATTTATTATTATTATTAGATTCCTCGTAGAGAATCTATTATGATTATTATTATTATTATTATTATTATTATTATTATTCTTCTCCTTGAGCCCCAATAGCTCAAAAAGTCACTGGTCAAAAATTTTCTAAATTGGCACATTGATACTCCATGCCACGGGTACCCCCAAACCAAGAATGGCCCACATTCAGCCCATAGGTGGCGCTACAGGCCACGCCCAAAAAACAAAATTCAAAGTGATACAATTTCCGCCATTTGTCCAAATCTTCTGAAATTTGGTGTACATGCCTCATTCCTCATGGGGAACAAAAAGCCTCAAGAACCCATAACTTCGCCATGATGGATTTTCCCGTACGTTGAAAATTTGCGAAAACCTACAAAACTCTTCTTCTCCTGAACCGTAGCTCAATTGACTTGAAATTTGGTACACATGTGTAGAATGGACATCCTTGAAAGCGTTACTTAGGAAAAATGAATCTGATACAAAATGGCTGAAAGGGAGTGTTTATGTAAATGTCCAAATTTTAACAATATATACGTGTCAATAAATCAAATGTAATTTTGACTGATGGTTTTCAAACCTAACATGCTTAAAGATGACATCACTCTGAAGTACTGTGCAAGAATGGCCATGCCAAAATTCCCATTTTCTGGTCAAAAATGTTCTAATTTGGTAAATTAATAGTACAGGCCAACAGGAATCCACAAACCAAGAATGACCGACATAAGCCACTAGGGGCACTACAGGACAAGCCAAAATTCCCATTTTCTGGTCAAAAATGTTCTAATTCGGTACAAGAATAGTACAGGCCAACAGGAATCCACAAACCAAGAATGACCGACATTAAGCCACTAGGGAGCACTACAGGACAAGCCAAAATTCCCATTTTCTGGTCAAAAATTTTCTAATTTGGTACTTTGATACTACAGGCCAACAGGAACCCACATACCAAGTGTGGCCCACATTAAGCCCTTAGAGAGCTACAGGCTACTCCAAAATTTAGTTTTCTGGTCAAAAGCGTTCTAATTTGGTACATTGATACTGCAGGTCAACAGGAACCCTCAAACCAAGAATGGCCAACATTAAGCCCTAGGGAGCACTACAGGCCATGCCGAAATTCCCATTTTCTGGTCAAAAATGTTCTAATTTGGTACATTAATAGTACAGGCCAAAAGGAATCCACAAACCAAGAATGACCGACATTCACCACTAGGTGAGCTAGAGGCCAAGCCGAAATTCCCATTTTCTGGTCAAAAAAGTTATAATTTGGTACATTGATACTACAGGCCAACAGGAACCCACAAACCAAGTATGGCCCACATTAAGCCATTAGAGAGCTACAGGCCACTCCCAAAATTTCAGTTTTCTGGTCAAAAATTTTCTAATATGGTACATTGATACTACTGGCCAACAGGAACCCACAAACAAAGAATGGCCAACATTAAGCCCCTAGGGAGCACTAGAGGCCACTTGAAATTCCCATTTTATGGTCAAAAATGTTCTAATTTGGTACATTGATACTACAGGTCAACAGGAACCCTCAAACCAAGAATGGCCAACATTCACCCCTAGGGAGCTACAGGTAATTCCCAAAAGTCCCATTTTCTGGTCAAATATTTTCTAATTATGTACATTGATACTACAGGCCAACAGGAACCCACAAACCAAGAATGACCCACATTTGCCCATAGGGGCGCTACAGGCCACGCCCCAAAAATATTTTCAAAGTGATACCATTTCCACGCCATTTAACCAATTCTTTTGAATCTTGGTGTACATGCCTCATTTCTCATTGGGAACAAAAACGCCTCAAGGATCCATAAGGTATGATGGATTTTCCTGTAGACTGAAAATGTTTAGTTTAGGATTCAGACAGAAATACATGTTTTTGGATTCATCCATTGAGAGGGTTTAACCCCAACCCTCTACTGATCAATTTGAAATGATTTGCCATTTTGAGGAGGAATCCGCATTGCTGCTTGCAGCTATATTTATATATTATTATTATTATTATTCTTCTCCTTGAGCCCCAATAGCTCAAAAAGTCACTGGTCAAAAATTTTCTAAATTGGCACATTGATACTCCATGCCAGCGGGTACCCCCAAACCAAGAATGGCCCACATTCAGCCCATAGGTGGCGCTACAGGCCACGCCCAAAAAACAAAATTCAAAGTGATACAATTTCCGCCATTTGTCCAAATCTTCTGAAATTTGGTGTACATGCCTCATTCCTCATGGGGAACAAAAAGCCTCAAGAACCCATAACTTCCGCCATGATGGATTTTCCCGTACGTTGAAAATTTCGAAAACCTACAAAACTCTTCTTCTCCTGAACCGTAGCTCCAATTGACTTGAAATTTGGTACACATGTGTAGAATGGACATCCTTGAAAGCGTTACTTAGGAAAAATGAATACTGATACAAAATGGCTGAAAGAGCGTGTTTATGTAAATGTCCAAATTTTAACAATATATACGTGTCAATAAATCAAATGTAATTTTGACTGATGGTTTTCAAACCTAACATGCTTCAAGATGACATCACTCTGAAGTACTAGCAAAGAATGGCCAACATTAAGCCCTAGGAAGCTACAGGCCATGCCGAAATTCCCATTTTCTGGTCTAAAATGTTCTAATTTGGTACAATGGTACTACAGGCCAACAGGAACCCACAAACCAAGAATGGCCGACATTAGCCACTAGGGAGCTAAAGGCCACGCCAAAATTCCGTTTTCTGGTCAAAAATGTTCTAATTTGGTACATTGATACTACAGGCCAACAGGAACCCACAAACCAAGAATGGCCAACATTCAAGCTCAGCCTAGGCAGATGCAGCTACAGAGCCACAGTCCAAAATTCCCATTTTCTGGTCAAACATTTTCTAATTTGGTACATTGATTCTACAGGCCAACAGGAACCCACAAACCAAGAATGGCCCACATTCAGCCCCTAGGGAGCACTACAGGCCACTCCAAAATTCCCATTTTCTGGTCAAATATTTTCTAATTTTGTACATTGATACTACAGGCCAACAGGAACCCACAAACCAAGAATGGCCCACATTCGACCATAGGTGGCGCTACAGGCCACGCCCCAAAAAATATTTTCAAAGTGATACCATTTCCACGCCATTTAACCAATTCTTCTGAAACTTGGTGTACATGCCTCATTTCTCATTGGGAACAAAAAGCCTCAAGGATCCATAAGGTCGATGATGGATTTTCCTGTACACTGAAAATGTTTAGTTTAGGATTCAGACAGAAATACATGTTTTTGGATTCATCCATTGAGAGGGTTTAACCCCAACCCTCTACTGATCAATTTTAAATGATTTGCCATTTTGAGGAGGAATCCGCATTGCTGCTTGCAGCTATATTTATTATTATTATTATTATTATTATTATTATTATTATTATTCTTCTTCTCCTTGAGCCCCAATAGCTCAAAAGTCACTGGTCAAAAATTTTCTAAATTGGCACATTGATACTCCATGCCAGCTGGTACCCCCAAACCAAGAATGGTCAACATTCAGCCCATAGGTGGCGCTACAGGCCACGCCCAAAAACAAAAATTCAAAGTGATATAATTTCCACCCCATTTGTCCAAATCTTCTGAAACTTTGTAAACATGCCTCATTTCTCATGGGGAACAAAAAAGCCTCAAGGACCCATACTTCTGCCATTATGGATTTTCCTGTACAGTGAAAATTTTGGAAAACCTACAAAACTCTTCTTCTCCTGAACCTCAGCTCCAATTGACTTGGAATTTGGCACACGTGTGTAGTATGTATGTCTTTCCAAGCGTTACTTAGCAAAAATGAATACAATACAAAATGGCTGAAATGGGCGTGTTTATGTAAATGTACACACAAAAGATGATCAAAAATTTTTAAAATCCCATTGATTTACAATGGCTGAGCAAAAGTGCTCCCTCTACTGGACAAATATGGTCCACATGTAAAATCCCATTCACTTACATTGGCTGAGCAAAGAGGCTCCCTCTACTGGAGTAACTCTGTCTACCACATGCAGCTCTTCTGTAGCAATCTCTCTAATGAAGCATTTAGGTCTCCTAGTGGGTGGAGCTCAGACTTAGACTACAGAAGACATTTTGCGTCTGCATGGAGGTATGTCAAATCAATTGTGTGTCTTAATGCTTTCCAGTTTGAACATTCAAGCGATTTTACACTATTCAACTCAACAAAGGCAAAACAACTCAAATAAATGTTTTCGAGCAGTTTGTGTGACACAGCGGCGAGCAGCGTCGGCGTCTAACGTTCGCACGCCGATGAGAGTTAAGCTTTCCCTTCTTGCGTTTCAGCGGACAATTTCATACACCAAAATACATGATATATTGGGGTGTCTGCTATATCTCAAGTGAACAAACAGTTGATAAAGAAATCGGGTATCAATATATTGAATTATGAATTATTGAAGGGGTCTAGTGATGCGCTGTGATGTCCTGTTAGATTTTTCTCTATCGAGACAGCGTTAGCGTATCAAAACTTCCGAGTATGATGTTGTTTAATTGTCTCTGACAACACGCCAATCCTCGGTGAGATCATTTTTGCTTCGCATCTTCCACGAAGGTTTGTTGGTTGTGTACAATGGTTGCCTGCTTGAACATTCAAGCGATTTTACACTATTCAACTCAACAAAGGCAAAACAACTCAAATAAATGTTTTCGAGCAGTTTGTGTGACACAGCGGCGAGCAGCGTCGCGACTACGCTTCGCTGCGCCGATGAGAGTTAAGCTTTCACAGCTTCATGCGTTTGAGCGGACAATTTCATACACCAAAATACATGATATATTGGGGTGTCTGTTATGTATCAAGTGAACAAACAGTTGATAAAGAAATTGGGTATCAATATATTTAATTATGAATTATTGTGAACAACACGGATGCAGCTGTGGTGTCCTGTTAAGATTTTTCTCTCGAAACAGCGTTAACAGCTTAAACAAAATACTGCGTTATTTTTGCACATACAGATACATTTAATACATCGTCACAAACTATGAAAGTTGTACTTTTATTTGTTGTAAAATAAAGAAAATAAACCGTGTGCTCTTTGTCTAAGCGAATATCTTTCTGAAACACGTCACAAAACTTACACAAACATGAAACATATGTCTAAAGAAAGTAGGGATGGGCTGATCAATCCTAGCGTATCAAAACTTCCGAGAATGATGTTGTTTAATTGTCTCTGACAACACGCTAAACCCATGGCGAGATCATTTTTGCTCGCATCATCATGAAGGTTTGTCGGTTGTATACAATGTTTGCCTGTTTGAACATTCAAGCGATTTTACACTATTCAACTCAACAAATGTCAAAACAACTCAAATACATGTTTGCGAGCTGTTTGTGTGACACAGCGAGCAGCGTCGCGTCTAACTCACGCACTCCGATGTCTTTCAGCTGCTGCTTAGCGTCTGAGCGGACAATTTCATACAACAGAGTGTCAAAATACATGATATATTGAGGAGTCTGTTATGTCTCAAGTGAACAAACAGTTGAGAAAGAAATCTGGAATAATTATATTTTATTCTGGCATTATTCAGATGGCGTCCTGCTATATTTTTCTCTCGAAACAGCGGAAACAACTTAAACAAAATACTGCGTCATTTTTGCCCATACAGAAACATGCAAGACATCATTCACGAACTATGAAATGTGTACTTTTATTTGTGTACACTTACAATAACAACAAAACCTTGTGCTTTTGTAAAATAAATAAACAGGGTGCTCAGTCTCTGTCTTAGCGATTATTTTTCTGAAACCGTCACAAAATTCAAGTGAACAAAATCAACCATTCACGCAGTCTGTATTTTATCATCTCACAATGAATACAAATGCAACAAGCATGGCACAAAACGAAAATAATGATACTTCTCAGTTCTCAAAAGATTAAACTGAACTGTGCCTTAAGTATCGTATCATGCGATAAAAGCCTCTTAAAGAGACAGTAACAATTTAGCCTTAGGTCCTGAACATAGACATTCCCAAGTAATTGAGAAGTACAAATGGTATTATTTTAAGTTTTTTATTTCTCTCTTACCTTGTAAAATGCCACGTTTTTGAATGGCATGTAAACACAATCACTCCATTTTTTCACTGGATCTGTTGCTATTTTAATGATTTAAAAATCAAAGCACTGACCATTTAAAGTGTGAGCTTGTAGGCTACATTTTGAAATAGTTATAAACAGTCACAGCTATACAGTGTTATTATGTGCCTAGATAGTCTTTCAAATAAAATTGCTTGTGATATGCTTATGTAAATCACACAAAAAAACAGAAAAAAAATCTTAAGAGAAGTGAAAGTGAAAGTAGAGATTTTCAAAGTGATTTTTCATTCAAAGTGATACAATTTCCACGCCATTTGTCTAAATCTTCTGAAACTTGGTGTACATGCCTCATTCCTCATGGGGAACAAAAAAGCCTTAAGGACCCATAACTTTCACCATGATGGATTTTCCGATGCGTTGAAAATTTGCGAAAACCTAAAAATACTCTTCTTCTCCTGAACCGTAGCTCAATTGACTTGAAATTTGGTACACATTTGTAGAATGGACATCCTTGAAAACATTACTTAGGAAAAATGAATGTGATACAAAATGTCTGAAAGGACGTGTTTATGTAAATGTCCAAATTTTAACAATATATACCTGTCAATAAATCAAATGTAATTTTGACTGATGGTTTTCAAACCTAACATGCTTCAAGATGACATCACTCTGAAGTACTGCATAAAGAATGGCCGACATTAAGCCCCTAGGGAGCTACAGGCCATGTCGAAATTCCCATTTTCTGGTCTAAAATGTTCTAATTTGGTACAATGGTACTACAGGCCAACAGGAACCCACAAACCAAGAATGGCCGACATTAAGCCACTAGGGAGCTAAAGGCCACGCTAAAATTCCGTTTTCTGGTCAAATTTTTTTTAATTTGGTACATTGATACTACAGGCAGACAGGAACCCACAAACCAAGAATGGACAACATTCACCCCTAGGAGCGCTACAGGCCATGCCAAAATTCCCATTTTCTGGTCAAAAATGTTCTAATTTGGTACACTGATACTACATGCCAACAGGAACCCACAAACCACGAATGGCCAACATTAAGCCATTAGAGAAGCTACAGGTAATTCCAAAAATCCCATTTTCTGGTCAAACATTTTCTAATTTGGTGTATTGATTCTACAGGCCGACAGGAACCCACAAACCAAGAAAGGCCCACATTAAGCCCCTAGGGATGCTACAGGCCACTCCAAAATTCCCATTTTCTGGTCAAATATTTTCTAATTTTGTACATTTATACTACAGGCCAACAGGAACCCACAAACCAAGAATGACCAACATTTGCCCATAGGTGGCGCTACAGGCCACGCCCCAAATTTTTTTTCAAAATGATATAATATCCACCCCATTTGTCCAATTCTTCTGAAACTTGGTGTACATGCCGCATTTCTCATTGGGAACAAAAAAGCCTCAAGGATCCATAAGGTCGGTATGGATTTTCCTGTACATTGAAAATGTTTTGTTTAGGAATCAGGCGAAGACATGTTTTTTGAATTCCTTAATTGGGAGGTTTATCCCCAACCATCTACTGATCAATTTTAAATGATTTGCCATTTTGAGGAGGAATCCGCATTGCTGCTTGCAGCTATATTTTAGTTTTACTTTCATATAAGTTGACATGCTATTTTATATAAACGTACATATTTTACTAGTGGGACTGTTTCCAGACTTGCCAGCCAGGATTCAGAGTATTGACATTTGAAATATGACTCCTAATAAGCAAGTTGCAATGTAAATGTTGTTTCGGCTAAAGCAGGTATTTAAATTGTATGCTGTATGATATAAATATGATATGTAATATGATATTAAATTATATGAATGTTTAGAATATATTTTATCTAGTGTTTATGCTGCCTCATTATCATCAATGCTTGTGCTTGCAAATATCTGTTCAGGTGTAAATGAGTAAAATGCACTTTAAACATGACAATATTAGAAAATCAGCATATTATAATGATTTCTGAATGATCTTGTGACACTGAAGACTGCAGTAATGATGCTAAAAAATTCAGCTTTGATCACAAATTGCATTTTACAATATATTCAAATAGAAAACTGTTCTTTTAAATTGTAAAATGAGTTCACACAATGTTTTTACTGTATTTTCAGTAAAATGGATCAAATAAATGCAGTCTTGGTAAGCAGAAGAGACTTCTTCTAAAACTTTTAAATGGTATTGTAGGTATAAAATTAAGTAAAGTCTTAATGTAAAGAAAATGTTTAGTCAGATTACTTCTTTTAACTTAAACTTGATTTTGATCATTAAGTCTCCTCACATTCATTCTCTTTCTGTCACATTCCTCAGTGATAGGCCCAGGGAGGGGTCTTTTGTCTCCTCAGGTGTGCATTACCTCAATACTCATGATAGTTCACGCCTCCTCGCATATGATATTTCTAACACTAAAAGCGTCTTACAAAGTTAAAGTACTATATTGTTTTGTATTAATAAGTGATCAGGATGGCTTTCACATCATTATGTAGCAAAAACTCTAGGCTACAAGATCCAGTTCTCAAAAGTCTTGTGGACAAATATTTAGTATGTCTTATATGGCCTTATTTCAATTACATAATTTCGTTTTTTCAAAAACCATGCATAAACGTTATTTTCTCAAAAATACAAACCTGTTCAAACATGTTGCTCACATATTATTGTAGCACAGTTTGTGTTGAATACAGTGTTATCAGACTTTAGCCATTAATATGTTTTTAAGCAACTGAAAAAAGCACAAATGTCAAGGCATGTCAAAAGTTCTCCAGGGCCCAAAACACCCTCAGTTAAACTGGAGGCTTAATGCAGGACTGATTAAACAACAGAACAAACCTTTTTCCCATTCTTGTAGAAGTGGAATGTTGGCATACATTTGATCTCACAATACTGGGCCACATCCTGCAAAGGATAAAACACAGAACATGTTGAAAAGAAAAGAAAAAGAAAGAAAGAGAAAAAAGGTTGAAGTAGATTAGGAATTAAGTCAATGGGGCATAAGAATATGACATAAGGGTTTGCAAGGTGCACTAAGTGGAAGTAACCAATAACACATTTCTAAGGTATGTTTGGAATGTACTAACAATATTTCTTACACTTCGGGCTGGGCGATATGGCCAAAATTGTTATCACGATAATCTTTTTCATATTGTTCGATATCGACATTTATCATGATATACATTTACACATTGCACTTTCTTTTTTTTATTTCTAAGTTGACGGAAGAAGAAAAAATTAATTCTAAACAGTCAAAATAGTCTCTAAAAAACTGCACAGGGGGTCTAGAGCCACCCAAAGCAGTGGGGTCTGCGGGATCTTTTACCAATTTTACCGTCTTTTACTGTTTATCAATTGAAAATGAATGTTAAAAGATCATCTATTTGTTCTGAAGCATAGTGGCAGCAGTCCAGTATTTGTTGGAATATTTTTACATTAAAATGAAATATTTCTCTTTAGATTCAGATACCCAAGTATGGGGCATAGAAGCACTTGTGACTGTGGAATGATGCTGAATGTGGGTTCAGGGGTGTCCCGAGAGAAAATTTAGAAAACGTTTTTTTAAAAATGTAAAAAACATTTGTATATTTTCATTAAAGTGAGAGACTAGTCTACCAACTAGTCATTTTAGTCTTTCCTTATCCATTCCTGATTCGATTTGTTTATTATTAAAGGCTCGTAACATGCTGATTAATAAAGATACATTTAGAAGGGGAAAAACGTTATCGTCTAACAGGTGCTTTGAAACCACGTTAACTCATGCGGCGCATTATGTCTACACACATGCAGGGAAAAGAGGCAACACGTGCGGAGTGGGACAGGCCATAAATTATGCATGTTTGGTGTTAAAGAACAATATTCAAGATTACAGCACAGAAAGATCAGAACTGTTGTCCAACTCACTGTTGTTCTTTTGCGCTCTTCACTAGAGACGATGAGAGGGCGCAACTATTGTCATGAAGTCTTGAGGTGCGGATGGAATCAATCCGGTGTCCGATGTAACCTAATTGATAGCAAGGCAGCTAGCATTAGCAAGTTCATCCAGTCTGACCCTGCGTTACCACTGGCGCATTGTGAGCGAAGCTGAGAGCGTTTTCAATTCATTCCTATGAAAGCAGAGCATCATGCTCACAAGGTGGATCGCAAGATTGGCAGCAGTGCGGAGCAAGCTCTCTCCTAGTGCTGTGAGTGCCTTTGAGCGGATTTCTTCCACCCCAGTGGAAACGCAGCCGGAGAAAGCCGAAATGCTTTTGTTTTAGCGACACACAGTAAATATTGAAAATTCCTCAAAAGCTTATTGTGGATTTTCTTTATCGTGATATATATCGATATCGTTTCTAGCCCAGCACTACTTACACTATGTAATTCTACTGCCCTCTATTGGCATTTCATGAACTAAAACAGCAAATTAAACTTAGACACACCAACACACAGGCAAAATAAAATTCTCATCTTGTGAATTAGTGCCAATGAAAATGCAAGGTATCCCTTTAAATAGTATTACCGTTTTCATTTAATTCCAATTTGTTCCCTGTGTAACTACTCATATGACTGAAAAGAATATGAACAAGTGGGCAGAGTAGGTGTAGCTACTGATTCATAGCCAGCCCAAATTATAGACTATTCTGCCAGTTACAGAAACCTTCATTAAGTTAGCAGTGTGTCTACCGCAATTGCCAAGTTTCCAATTCACACATTTTCCAATGTATTGTAAATAATCAATATCGGTATTACTACACAGTCAGAATTTGTCAATCTATGGTGCAAAAGGGAACTGACTTACAAAAGCCCTTGGTATACTTCCAATTTGACGTGAACGTTCAGCGTCTGCGTACAGTTGAACGCAAGCCTTTCAAAGTATACTCTATATACAATAACTTTGTGTACATACACAGGCGGTTGGCACATGCGTGTTGCCACTTGTGGACACTTTAATTTGTGCAAATAACTCCAGGTGCACACGCATTCTGCACGTTCAAAGAAGTGCAGTTACAAAAATCAGGCTGCACTCCTTCAGTGCTCGAGCACTCTGCTGATGACGAGATCTGCGTCACGCTCCTGTACGCAGACACTCAGCGTTCGCATCTGAACAAAGGGCTTAAAATCCAGGAAAGCAAACATGTTTCATCTATAGGGATTAAACCATGCTTTCCTCTGTACAAACACTTCAGCTCTATATTCAGCCTAAAAAATTGGACTTCTTAAAAATACATGCCAAACAAGAAAATGCAGTGGGTTTCAAGACGGTCTTCCCTCAATATTACAAGATGAATTCTAACTGGTTGCCAGTGATTCAATTACTGTGAAAAAAAATCTTGCTAAATACTTGCTGGCTACAGCAGTTTGTCTCAGTTTTAGCTTTGCTGGTCTGTGATTTTATACAAAAATACATTCTAATTGGTCTTCTTTCATACCAGTTCTGTGTGATAAGGCAGCAACAGCAAGGTTTTTTCATACCATTGTGATTCAACAGAAAATTATTTTGAGGTAGATATGCCTGACCAAAAACTGATCAAAAGTGAAACGCACAGTTTTCAATACATAAAGATGTAATGTATATCACAAAGCCTCAAAGTGAGTTTACAACACTGCATTTGCAATACAAATTTAGCCATTTTAGCACTCAGGTGCTATTGTGTCTAGGGATGGGCACAAGATCCCAAATACTCCAATTTGACTAAGGAAATGAGCGGATCGTGTTTGCAATACTGCACAACAGGAATCAATTTCTATAACTAAAACTGAAATCTCACCTGAGCATCATCAACGTCTACTTTGAGGAAGACCACATTAGAGTTGGCAGGATTTTCAGACAGACCCTAGTAGTGAGAAAGGTCAATGAGATAGTCGGTCAAATGACATGAACCAATGAATACAGTTTCTCAGATGTCTAAATGTTTAAAAAAAACTCCACAATTAAAAATTAAGTGTAAGCAATTACATTACCAGTAATAAAATTGAGCACAGTTTTTAAGATAAAACAAATGACCACTTACTTGGTAAAAAGGAGCTATTTTCTGACAAGGCCCACACCACGTAGCTGTAAAGTCAACCACTACCAGCTTATCGCCTGCCTCAACCAGAGCTTTTTGAAATGCATCCTGTAAATGTTAGATTATTCGTAAAGACCAGACAGGAGACAGCGGGCTCTTCACATGGAGGCGTTACTGAAAACATCTACTTACGCGCATCCAACGCATGCGCACATTACATACAAAACATCCTACCAGTACATCTCCCCCTTTTAGCTAAAGAACGTTCCATGCATTAACATAACATATTACTGCACTATTACTTTCTTATTCCGTCCATTCCTTCCCCTTCTTTTTTAATTTTTTTTTATAAAAACACGCCTCTGTATGAGAAAAAAAACAGGTATTATTACACATTTTCATTACTTATTACTGTTTCAACAGAAGAAAGGGAAATAACATCAGAACGGACACTAAGTCAACTCTAAAGGTTTAGTCTTAATGGTGGTCTGATCACCCTGCCCACTCTGCTTCTAACACAGTCCCTAATCTCTCTTGGCTGTGAAGGAACTGCCCTCAGATGAGAACGGTGTCTTCTCAAACTACCAAACTGCCCTTCTACAATGTAGGAATGTGGAGCATCAGCAGGACTCATGACTATGCCTGGGTTTGGTCCATTCTTGATCCAGACTGATTGTCCAGACTGTAGAGCAGGTTTTGTATGTGCCCTGTGCCGTTTATTGTACCACTTAGTCTGTTTTTCCTTCAACTCTTTGTCTTTTCTTTTGAAAGTGTTGAGGTTTGGCCAGGCTGGTTTCAGGATGGATGGACTCACTGGGAGAGTAGTTCTGATGTTCCGTCCCATCAAGAGTTGAGCAGGTGAAGCTCCTGATGCTAATGGTGTAGCTCTGTAAGCCATAAGTGCTTTGTGAGGGTCCTCACCTTTACGCAGTAGTGTTTTAACAGTTCTCACTGCTCTTTCCGCTTCTCCGTTGCTTTGAGGATAGTGCCGTCTGCTGGTTACATGATGGAAATCGTACTCTTTTGCAAAGTCAGCAAAGTCAGATGCTGCGAACTGAGGGCCATTGTCAGTAACTAGGACCTCTGGGACCCCGTGTCGAGCAAACATCGCTTTGAGCTTCTCCATCACATCTCTTGATGTTGTTGAAGTGAAGCAACTTCTATGTAGCGTGAAAAGTAGTCTATCAGCAGAACATAATTACCCTTGTTCCAATGGAACAGATCTGCTGCCACTCTCTGCCATGGTCGTGAAGGTAAAGGAGTGGTCAACAGGGGTTCTGGGAAACTGTAGCTATTTTTTACACATGTTTCACACTGACTGACTTTGTCTTTGATGTTCTTTGTTATCCCTGGCCACCATACTGACATTTGCGCTCTTGCCAAGCATTTAGTGATGCCTTGATGTCCGTGGTGCAACTTCTCTAGGACTTCTTTTTGCATACTGCCAGGTATCACTAATCGTTTTCCTTTCATCAGCAAACCCTCTGCATTGAGCAGATCATGTCTGTGTTGCCAAAACAACGCTAGGTGTGGTGGAACACTCTTTTTTCCATCCCAGCCTGTACGCACAAGAGAACTTAGCTGTCTGCACACTTCGTCCTCTTCCTGAGCCCTCTTTATTTGAGCAATCTTGGTAGGTGTTGCTGGCAATTGTTGAATGACATGATCAACACACACTTTTACCACTTCCTCTCTTTTTAGATCTGCTTCAGTTGGGTTTTCTGTGAGTGGAGCTCTAGAGAGCGCATCTGCTGTGATCAGATTTTTACCAGGAACATGCATGATCGTGTAGGAGAACCGCAGAAGTCGTAGACGAAATCTTAATATGCGTGGCGGCAGGTCATCTAGTGATCGCGAGCCAAGTAGACTGACTAGTGGCTCAGTCCTGACCACAAAATCCAGTCCCAGAAGATAGGTTTGAAATCTTTCACAGGCCCAAGTGACTACTAGGGCCTCCTTCTCAATTTGAGCATATCTTTTCTCCGTAAGCGTCATGCTCCTTGAACTGAACGCAACAGGTCTCCATTCACCTGTAGGCTGCAGTTGAGATAATACTCCTCCTAATCCAAAGAAAGATGCATCAGCTGAAACTCTGGTATGTCGATCTGGACAGTACTGTGCTAATACTGCCGAAGAACTGAGTTCTTGCTTCAATTTTTCAAAAGCTTGTTGTTGTGGACTCCCCCACACCCAGACATTTTCAGCTTTGAGCAGGTCTCTGATGGGTCCAGTCAACTCTGCAATGTTGGGTGAAAATTTACCAACATAATTCACCATGCCGAGGAACCTCTTGACATCAGCCGTATTTTTAGGCTCTGGCATTTCTTTGATAGCTTTTATTTTGTCTGGGTCAGCTCGTATGCCTTCTGCACTAACGATGTGGCCTAGGAACCTAACCTGAGGCACTGCAAATTGACATTTTTCGTACAGTGTCAACCCTTTCTGTTCCAGAAGGTTCAGAACCTTGATGAGTCTTGCATCATGTTCTTTACGTGTAGCACCGAACACTAAGATGTCATCTGCGTGGCACAATGTGCCCTCCAGGCCCTCGAGTAGTTGTGTCAAACGTTTTTGAAAGTGTTCAGGTGCTGAGGAAATGCCAAATGGAAGGCGGTTAAAACAGTATCTTCCATAAGGCGTAATGAAGTTAGTGAGCGGGACCGAATCTTTATGCAAAGGAATCTGCCAGAATCCAGCAGTAGCATCCAACTTAGAAAACACTGTTGCGCCTGACAGTTTAGCCAGTGTTTCATCCACTGCAGGAAGAATATGTCTCTCTCTGCAGACATTGTTATTTAGATGTGTTAAATCAACGCAGATTTGAATCTTGCCATTTGGTTTCGGCACTATCACCATACCTGAACACCACTCAGTTGCTTCTTCAATGGGCGTTATAACTCCTATCTGTTCCATTCTTACCAGGTCCTCTTTCACACTATTCATCATGGGCAAGGGCACATGACGAGGGGCAGCCAGAGCAAATGGAGTGGTTCTCTCTTTGAGTTTGATTTTGTATTCTCCTTCCAATTTTCCAAGTCCCGTGAAAACTTTTGGGAACATCTCTTTGTAGTTTGGATCTGCTGTTTGAATTGCATCCACTGTGTGCAGTAAGTCCAGCTCTTTTATGGCAGGTAGTCCAAGGAGAGGGGACACCAGTCTTGGTATCACAAACACTGGGTGTTTTATCACTCTTCCCTGATGACAAAGTGATGCTTTAAACTGCCCTCTCACCTGTATTGACATATTGCTTGGTCCACACAGCTTTTTGTTCGGGGGGCTGAGAACACCGTGGCATATCTTTGAGTACATGCTCTCTGGAATAGCTGTTACAGCTGCTCCTGTGTCCAATTTGAAAATAATTTGCTCACCGTTCACTGCAATGGACTTTTGCCAGACATCAGTCGAACTCTCTGCCTTTACAACTCCCAGGAACACAGTCTCTATACTCTCCGTCTCATCACAATGATATATTTCCTCCAATCTTTTTTTTGTTTTGCAAACTGCAGCGAAGTGGCCTTTTTGTTGCACTTCCTGCACTCAGCCTCCCTTGCTGGACAGCTGTTCAGTGAATGTGCTTGTGGCTTTCCACATCTGCCACATCCCTTGCTGGCTTCATTATGTTTTGTACTGTCTGGTCGTCTTTGCGGTCCTTTTTGTGCAAATCTTGGTTTCATTTTGTATTTTACCATGTCCATGTTTACCTCATTTGAGTCACCGCTTGCTTGTCTTAAGATCGTCTGCTGCTTTTTTATTTCTTCACTTTGTCTTATCTTTGTGATGGCTTTAATGAGTGTGAGTTCTGGATCAAGCTGTAATCTCTCTGATAATCTGTGATCTCGTATGCCAACTACCAGTCTGTCTCGTATCATTTCCTCTTGAAGGACTCCATACTGGCAATTTTCTGCTAGATTATGAACTGCAGTGATGAACATTTCAGATGATTCAGCCCTGTTCTTGGCACCTCTTGTTGAATTTAGCCCTCTCAGTAGATCACGTTGTGTTTACATACTAAGTGTTTCTCAACGCGTCTTTAACTTCGTCATATTTTTTTTTCCTTCATCAGAAAGAGCCAGCGTGCACATGATATCACCAGCTTTATCTCCCATCGTGTAGATAAGCTGAATTAACTTGATATTCTTGGCTTCTTTCACTAATTCCCGCTGCTATACGGAATCTCTCATATCGTCTAATCCAATTTGGCCAGCTGCCAAAATCATTGAAGTCGAAATGTTCAGGCGGGCTTATTGAGAACAAAGTATCCATCTTATATGTTTACCTTGGTGCTGTTGTAAAGTGAATTTGTTTTGTTGTTGTCGTTTTTTTTCCTTTCTTTTCTCTCACTTCGTTTATAATCTCGGACCTCACACACCCTGTTTCCGTCTCGCAGCTCCAGCCGTGCCGACCGCCTGATCTCGTTTGATTCCTCCAAACTTCACTTACTAACTCTTGTCTTCGCCGGGCTGGTGCGGATGACTGTATCTCTTAGAAAGCGAGGTAATTCCGCTTCTGACACCATGTTAGATTATTCGTAAAGACCAGACAGGAGACAGCGGGCTCTTCACATGGAGGCTTTACTGAAAACATCTACTTACGCGCATCCAATGCATGCGCACATTACATACAAAACATCCTACCAGTACAGTAAACACACAAGTCAAAGATGGATTCATAACAGAAGCCTGTTTTTGAACAAATCTTTTAAATGACTTGAAAAACTAGTAGTCTCAGAGACTGATTCATTCATTCTGTCATGGCTAGGCATTTATATATAAATGTATATTTCATCTTTAATTAATTTGACTCTGATAACTATGTGTAAATTCAGAGGGAACAAAGACCATTTTACTTTAATTTTACACTTATTATTATACACTTAAAATATCTCGTAAACACTTCCTGCATTAAATACATGAATCGTGACCATTAGTATGATTTAAAACATGTATTTTGTGTCACTCATGTGTTGATCATCACACAAACAACTTCAACACAAATAACTGTAAGCTGTCAAGCTCCAAATCAGTAAAACGATCTTCCCATCACTACTGTTTTCGTTTCTTGTCTCCAGTGTTTTCAATCGCATCAATAATGTTTTTAGCAGATAATGTGATCTTTTAGCTTAATAAAATGTTAAACATTCACAGTGCTGAATGCTGATACTTTGAGTCACGTGACCATCTTTTGACAGTGTTTCAACCGAGTAGGAAGATGACATGAAGCGATGGCCTAAGGTTAGTTACACTGATATCATTAACTACTTCGAGTTATGACAACCAACAATTGCACAGGTTGAGCCTGAACTTATATTTATGTCAACTAACTTTGACAAATGTTGTTGTTCTCCATCTGGTTTGCTCATCTCGTTAGTTTTGCATTGCTTTTTATGGAAACTGTGACCAGAAAACAGTCCAGGTAGCAATCATGGTGCCATCTAGTGGTTGATCAGAAAAACTGGGTATAATAGGATATAACAGTTAGTTTCGGTCCTCAAATCTGATTGGATGAGCGGTGTTCAAAGAGTGCTGATATACAGTCCAACAGCCCTGGGACGCTTCACTATTTGTATCACTCTGACACTCTTGTGTTCACAGCTTTCTATACTGGTGAGGATTTTAATTGAACAAATCAGAAATAAATCAAAATAATCGATGAGTAACCATTTATGGAGATTGCATATTTCAGCCAGTAGGTGGCGACCATTGAGCAACTTAAAAAATAAAAATAAATAAATACAAAATTAAAAAAGTAATTCACAACTGAAGTGAACAACTCAAAAGCGACTTGCCCACTTAAAATATTTTTTCAAAAACATTCATTCAATTTCAAATGAAACCACTAGTTTAAAACCTAGCTTGGCATTTTTTTTGCAACTATTTTCACTAGAAATGCACAAACTGCATCATAGCTGCACATTTACTGACTGGAAACCATGCACAACGAATCCGTCGCGGAATGTGAAACCGGTAGCTGCTCTGCACTGTTGATACTTTTTAACGATTACACAATTTAAATGTAGCGTAGGCTACGCATCACAACGGAGGGTCTATAATCTGTCAACGACTCGCATTAGAGTTCATGGAAAAACTGTATAATCTAAAGATGTCCTTGCATCTTTATCTGCATTATATGGTCAAATGCGGCTGCGCAAAGAGAACTTCGCAAGTCTTCAACCCGCGTGATGTGATGCGCGCTTCAAGCATGTCGCATCGGGCCGTGATCACCGAGATGAGCCACATTATTTTTGAGTGTAATATATATAATGTTGTCTAAGTGGAAACTGTAAGCGAGAAAACATCCTATTCGACGGTAGGTTTAGACCACATTGTGTTCACGTGGGACGCAACTTATATAACAAGAGGCAGCATTACATATTTCACTATGCGATGGGTTACGATTTTATAATAAAACAGTTCAAATCCTAACAATCTGCTGTAAAAGATGGGATTTGGTCAGCTTAAATATTTTAGTTCTGTCCGATCCCGTTGTGGCTAGTTTATAGCCAGTAGACGGAAATAATTTGTTAGCAGATCGGCTAAAAACTAAGTCTCACCATTACGCCGCAAAATCACAACCTGAACTGACTTAATAAACATTTTGATTAATTGCTGCTACTTTGGGAAACGTCTTACACAACTATTAGATTCGTAACTAAATTGACTGACACTGAAATTGGCTGGCTTGAAAGCTACATGCTTTCGAACAGTCAGCATAAAGTGTCCATTGATCATTTTAAACAGAAAATGTGAAATTAACGGATGGTGAATTAAAGCAGCGCTCACCTGATCTTCAATGATGATAATCATTCTGTCGCTTTTCTGTTGCCTCGCGGTCACAACACAAACCTTCCTCGCGAACTCGCCAGGCTCGCCCAGAAATGGATGTCCTCTCTTCCTCTGAATCAAGACTAGAGCACCGCTTCTCTCAAAGCCCTACCCAAACGCGTCCTACTAAAAGAACCAGAAATGTCACATATTTTGTAACTCTTGCCTAAATGTGGGAGTATCATTATGACGCATTGTAGACATTCTTGCTAAAATAAGCTGCTGCAGCTTTTTTCCTGGGAAAATTTGGTCTGACATTATATTAATGCGTTTGCTTAGGACCAAGGGTAATATTTGTTAAGCGCAGATGTACTTTTGCCTAAATCAAGCAATCCTTCAACCCTGTTATTGATATTATATATCATATTTTATATTTTATTCCCCCTATTTGAAAACACCAGGCTCACATCAAATAGGTAGCATGAGTTAAATCCTAAATAAGCCTCTTTATTGTTCAGGTGTGAGACAACTGTTGTTTTCTTTGTATATGTATGTATGTATGTATTTTTTTCTATATTGGGAAGTACTTTTTATTTTTCACATAAGTTATTTCTCAGGGTGAGTTTATATTTTAATTTTTTTTTGCATTGCCTCATACCTTAATTGGTTACTAAAAAGCTTTCAAACGTTAATGCTAAGGGAAAAAGATAGCCTACAGTTAACTGAAAACACATTGAACTTATGATAACATGCCCCAACTGAAATAACATTATGGGGTCAGTTTATAGGTTTTATGATAGGCTTTTCAGAAATATCTAAAAAGTAAAACAATTATGGGGCTCAACATTATTCATGAAACAACAAAAAAGGAAAAGGGAATGTACACAATTATAAAAATATTGTTATGGTCATCAAATATTGGAACTGATACATTTATGGCTTTTAAAACAAATGTAACAACATGCCCGGTAAAAATGTGACTTGACTTGTGAAAAATACCTTTGTCTTAAGAACACATTAAACCTTTTGGTAATCTGACTTCATAATCATGTTGACCCTTACCTTAAAGAAATAGTTCACTCAAAAATGAAAATTCCCTCGTCACATATGTATGACTTTCTTTATTCTGCAGAACACAAACGAGAACACAAAAAATAATATTTCAGCTCTGTAGGTCCATACAATGCAAGTGAATGGTGACCAGACCTTTGAAGCTCCAACATCCACATAAAGGCAGCATAAAACTAATCCATAAGACTCCAGTGGTTAAATCCATATCGTCAGAAGTTATTTTTTTTACTATAAAGTTTTTTCTTTTGTTTTTGGCAATTTGTATTCTTTGTGCAAATCGCCACCTACAGGGCAGGTAGAATAATTTATAGTAAAAAAGGACTCTTATTATAATGATCTGTTTCTCTCCCACACATATCAGTTTTTAATATATAGATTTAACCACTGGAGTCTAATGGATTACTTTAATTCAGCCTTTATGTGCATATCGGTGCTTCAAAATGTTGGTTCGCTACATGGTTCTACAGAGCTAAAATATTCGTCTAAAAATCTTTCATCTGTTCAGCAGAAGACATAAAAGTCACACACATGGCATGAAGAATTTAAGTTTTTGGGTGAACTATCCCTTTAATGTGTGATAACGTTCAGATAACGTTAAAGCTGCAAAAACTTAATATTACCAGAACAAGATCAATAGCACCACAGACACTCGTAGCTTGTTTAGAACATTCAACACACTTCTCTGCCCTCCCCCTCCACCACCTGACACATCACTGACAGCAAATATCTTCGCCACATTTTTTACTAATAAGGTTACAGCCATCAGCAATACATTCACAGCACCACACCCTGTCAAACACACACCTCCTGTATGCAACTCTTCTTTCTCTATGTTCTCTCCTTTAACTGACACTGAGGTCTCCTCCTCTCCAACCACCCCACCACCTGTTCTCCAGGCCATCTCTCCATCCATCCTACCTGCACTTGCACACATAATTAACACATCTTTTTTTGCAGGCACTTTTCCCACTACATTTAAGCAGGCTCGAGTAACCCCACTGCTGAAAAAACCTGCACTTAACCCCACACAGATAGAACACTACAGACCAGTCTCTCTCATCCCATTCATGGCAAAAACGCTTGAAAGGGCAGTTTTCAATCAGATCTCTGCCTATCTCTCACAGAACAAGCTGCTGGATGACAATCAGTCAGGCTTCAAAAGTGGACACTCCACTGAGACTGCCGTGCTGTCTGTCACGGAGTCACTGAGAGAGGTGAAAGCTGAATCCAGATCATCCATTCTGATTCTGCTGGACCTTTCTGCTGCCTTTGACACAGTCAACCATCAGATCCTACTCTCCACCCTCTCTAAACTGGGCATCACTGGAACTGTGCTTGGCTGGTTCAACTCCTATCTCTCAGAAAGGTCCTTTGAGGTAGCCTGGAGAGGGGAGATTTCCAAGCCACATCAGTTACTTACTGGGGTACCTCAGGGATCAGTGCTTGGGCCACTTCTCTTCTCCATATACACAACGTCATTAGGACCCATCATCCAGTCACATGGTTTCTCTTACCACTGCTACACTGATGACACGCAACTCTACTTGTCTTTCCAGCCCAACGACACCACAGTGACCGCTCGAATCGCTGCCTATCTTGCAGACATCTCAGCCTGGATGAAGGAACACCACCTGCAACTCAACCCAGCCAAGACCGAACTCCTTGTCTTTCCAGCCAACCCTGCTGTCGAACACAACATCACTGTGAAGCTGGGTCCAACTACAGTTTCGCCTTCCAAAACGGTCAGAAATCTAGGGGTAGCTATTGATGATGAGTTAAATTTCACAGACCACATCTCAAAGACTGCAAGGTCATGTAGATTTACACTCAACAACAGGGGTTCTCAACCTTTTGCAAGCTGGGCCCCCCCAAAGCTGGTTCATTGCAGTTGGGGCCCCAATGCCCCCCGCCCTGCCCCATGCTTTATTGTTGTTGTTGTTATTATTATTATTATTATTATTATTATTATTATTATTATAATTGGCAGTAGCACCAGACTTCTAATGTGAGCTTGCAGGCATTATTATTATTATTATTATTATGAGTAGTAGTAGGCCTATCATCATTACTAGGCTATTGCTATATAATTATATGTGGTTACATGCTTTATTGTTGTTATTATTATTATTATTATTATTATTATCATCATCATCAGTAGGCCTATTATCATTACTAGGCTATTGCTATAATTGGGAATTGGCACCAGACCTCTGATATTAATTTATGCTTTATTATTGTTATTATTACTAGGCCTAATAGTAGGCATCATCTGCATTTTTTACAGAAGCTTGCTGGTAGGTGATGTTAAAGTGAGACCTGAGCCTGCTTTGCCTTGCAAAGATCCTCAATTCTTGGCTCAATGTTTGATAAACATAGACTCAAATCATCCTCGATTTGTGCATGATTGCAGTATTTCGTTTTGAGTGCAGTCATTTTTGAGAATCCTGCCTCACACAAATATGTCAACGCGAAAGGATGGAGAATCTTCAAGGCGACGTCACAGAGTTCAGGGTATTCCTGCATCAATGCTGCCCAGAATGACGAAAGAGGGCAGGAGCTAAAGAGTTCCTTCAGTCTACTGTCACTCTTCAGCTCAATAAGCTGTTCCTGCATATCAATTGATAGCTCGTTTGCTGTGCACACAAATGGATCTCGAACCCACGCAAAAGAGCGATAATCCTCTTTAAAGTACGTCGCAAATTGTTTTCTCATTGCTGACAGGTGCTCAGACGCTGATTGAAATAGGGAGGAGAAATCCTGTGACGTGCCTGCATCAGTGATAAAGTCTGCAAGGCTGGGGAACATGCCGCAGTTCCCTCGACTGATGCGGCCATGCCAGAGGTCTAGATTTTGTGTGAAGGCGTGCACTTTGTCTGCAAGGAGCAAAATATGAGTTTCGCGGCCTTGCAAAGACAGGTTGAGGCCATTCAAGCGGTCAAATATATCGACCAAATAGGACAGACGCAAGCCACATGGTGTCATCCAGATGCTTCGCCAGATCTGATTTGATTTCTGTCAAAAACCACTTCACCTCCTCTCGCAGCTCATACAACCGCTTTAACACCCGCCCCCTGGAGAGCCAGCGAACTTCAGTGTGCAGAAGCAGCTGTTCGTGCCCTGACCCCATCTCCTGGCAGAGGACCCCAAACAAGCCAGAGTTTAGCGGCCGTGATTTGATGAGATTTATTATTTTCACGGATTGGTTCAGCACGGAGTCAAAGAGAACCGGCATTTTTTTAGCAGCTAGTGCTTCGCGATGGACCATGCAATGTGTCCATTTCACAAGTGGAGCTACTTGCTGAACGCGAGCAGCTAGGCCACGCTCACACCCCGACATTGCCTGCGCACCATCCGTGCATAGGCTAACGCATCGGTCCCAAGCCAAACCATTTTCACATATAAAAATATCAAGGACATTGAAAATGGCTTCTCCTGTAGTGTGCGACTGAAGAGGCCGGCAAAACAGGACATCCTCCTCAATCGCCTTGTCCCGCAGATACCTGACATAGGTGAGGAGCTGTGCCTGCCCAGCAATATCAGTGGATTTTTCCAGCTGCAGCGCGTAGTAAGGACTCTTTTTTACGAACTCTATCAGTTACTCTCTGATATCATTGGACATGTCTACAATTCTCCTAGCGACTGTGTCATTGGACAGTGGTACTGCACCGAGTTTGGCTGCTGCACTATCGCCTATCATTATTCTGCACATGTCTTGCGCTGCCGGCAAAATGAGAGTCTCGGCGATTATATGCGGTTTACCCAGTTTACCGATCCTTTTGGCCACTACATACGATGACTCCAAACACTGTTTAGACACAGTGCTGTGCACTGAAATGGTTGCCTGTTGCTGATGGAGGCCATCAAGCTTTCTTTTAAAATATTCAGCTGGTTTATTTTTAATGCCAGCATACTTTGTTTCGAGGTGCCTTTTTAATTTGCAGGGCTTCATACTGTCGTTTGCCAGCACCTCGGCACACACGACACACTGAGGTCTCAGATCAGCCGTGACTGTAAACCCAAATTGCAGGTATGCTTCATCGTACCTTCGAAGCTTTTTTGCAGCAGGTAGTGCGTCGGTTGGCTTGTTGGTCCTCACAAGAAATTTCTCCATTTTGATTTGTTTTCAATAAAGTTTAGGCAATATGTAACTGTGTGTGTGGTTTATGTTGAGAGACGTATCAGAGGCTAATCAGTCGGGACTTCGGCACAATCTTTAATTAAACGAACAAAATAATTATTTTGCAGACAATTCAGATTTTATTTTAATACTTAACGATTGTAGTCCTCGTCAGTGTGTGTGTGTGTGTGTGTGTGTGTGTCTTAGTCGTGTGGGTAGTTTTAGCTAAGTGTAGCTACTGCCTAGCAGTTGAAAAATAAATACTGGTTAGGGCTGAGATTTGATCTAATCTTAAAAAAGAATGTTTGTGGGTTTAGTCTTTAAAAAGAATGTTGGGGTTTTGTAGTAAAGGCCTATGTAAATCGAGATTGATAAGACTAGCGAGAGCTGGCACAAGCGAACTTGGCAAGAGACTAGACTAGAGTGAATGGAAAGCTATGTCGTGAGTCAATTTAAATGCAGTGATTTATTTTTGTGTGAGAGTGAGTGAACATTTACATTTATACCCCTCTCTGTAAGCCAGGGCGGAACGGCGGCGGCCATGCGCATGCGCCGATTCATTTGCAGCCTGGACGTGGAGGGTGTGTGTCTCCTCTCTGCTCTGACTGCTGCGCGAGGCTACTGAGAGACTGACCGCCTGTGAGTGCTTTTGGACGGAGAGGGGCTCGCGGCAGCACCCGCTGTTCGTTGAGCACAGTAGGCCTAACTGCAGAGTGATTCGTGCTTTCGAGTCTCCAAACACCACAAAAGTCTCCAAAAACACCAGTAAAAGTCACTGGATTTGTCGCTTTTGACAAAAAAAAAAAAAGCCGCCAGGAGGATGATTTGTTTGTGTTATAATCAGTGCTTGAAGTGGGGGGAAAAGGTGGCGGCACTCTCTTTGCATTGGCAAATCATGACATTTTTACAGTGAAAAACAAAACTTGGCGATATTGCTGTTACAACAATGTATTGTTATTTATTTAGCATAGCGCATCTCACAGCAATACTCAATCGTGTTTTGAATGATTCAGTGTTGTGAACTAATCGGTTGAGTCAAAGATTCAATGACCCATTCACAAACATCTGTCTCATTCTTGATGAATCGGCCGTTTGAACGAATCGTTTGAATGAACGACTCAATGACTCGCTTAATGAAACCGCTTATGCTTATCACCTGCATTTGCGCTCACTATCGACAAACCAATCAAATTCGTTCAAAATATTTTTTTTAAATCAGTCCAAACATATTTTAATTTTTATTCAGGAGTTATGTATATACAAAACTATAACTTTTTATGACAGTAGTTTAGTGATAAAAAAAAAAATCCATTTTTTTCCCCTTCCATCGTAGCCGGGGGCACGCCCCACCGGTTGAGAACCACTGCTCTACAATATCAGGAAGATAAGACCTTTCCTCTCTGTACATGCCACACAACTGCTCGTTCAGTCACTTGTCATAACTAGACTGGACTACTGTAACGCTCTCATTGCAGGCCTGCTGATCCAGAATGCAGCAGCAAGTCTGGTCTTTAATGAACCTAAGGGAGCACATGTTACACCACTCTTTGTCTCTCTCCACTGGCTGCCGGTTCATGCACGTACTAAATTCAAGGCCCTGATGCTGGCATACAAAACAGTCACTGGGTCTGCTCCAGCATACCTAAAAACATTTACGCAGAAGCCTGCGGTCGGCTAAGGAACGTCGCCTTGTCGTACCAAAACAAAGAGGCACCAAAACACTTTCCCGGACTTTCAGTTTCATCATACCACATTGGTGGAATGACCTTCCCAACTCAATCCGTGAAGCTGACTCACTCTCTATCTTCACAAAACGGCTAAAAACACATCTTTTCCAAAAGCACTTAACCAGTCACTAAAAAAAAAATGATTTACAATTCTTGTTGCACTTAAATCTGTTTTGTATACTATTCTGATGATAGTGAAACTTTGTAATATGGCACTTTTCGTACCACTGTCTCCTTAAGATGATTCGCTTATGTTTTCCTCTTTTGTAAGTCGCTTTGAATAAAAGCGTCTGCCAAATGAATAAATGTAAATGTAAATGTAATGTGGATAAAAGCATCTGCCAAATGCGTAAAAATGTATGCCAGTGTGGTTAATGATGTTTTCTTGTTTACCCAAGAGCTATAACAAAAAAAGGGTGTTGAAATATGTGTTTAAAGCTAGCACACAAAACCACTGAGAAAACACATTTGTGCAATTTTAAAGACTTGTTACTTCTTGTGAAATCTTATCATTACCTAGATAACCATTGTAACAACTTCTCCACTTGACAACTAGCCACAGTCTCCCCTTTCACCTGATAAACGGTCAATGGCAATGCTGTAGTTCAATTACAGGCTTAAAGTATTTGTGTTCAGAAACACAATCATCATTTGAAAACTCCTGTAACATGTCACACCAAAATAAATCTTATTATATCCATAATATGTATTTAATATATCATACAAATTGATTCACACTTTGTAGAGCATTGTCAATCAAGGATTTAAAAAATGTGATAGGAGGATATTGTAAAGTAAATGAGTGGAGACATTGGAGGCGTGCCGATTTTCTCAGTGATATCATGTGCCAAATTGTGCCCATAGGCACAACAGTTTATGATATGCATGTTCACTTTGGAGTGGTTAAGATTACAGTCAAATTAGTAAAAACAGCATTTTGTAAACCTAATTAAGAACATATATTAGGAATTTGTAAACATTTATTTCCAACATTTAATGATACATACATACATCTCATGTGTCAGTTTCCATTTCCTGAGAATTACATTTATGACACAATGTGACCCATATGTCTTTTGAAAAAAAATATATAGGGCTAAATACAGCAGTGGAGCAAAAATAGTATGTTTATGAAACATAAATAAAAAAAACTGATAATTGAATTGTCATTACCCTATTAAATAATTAATTTTATGACCATGGATTATCTAAGACAACTGCTTAAAGACCATTAAGAAGAAGCAGTTAAAAATGTGAACACCATTAAGTGACAAAGTAATTGTGAATATGCACAAAAATGGCCACATATGTTCTGGAGATTCTCATGTGTAGTGTCATTCGCTTTTCTTTTTTCAACTCTTTTGGACAGCCTTCCATTTCACACAGCCTGTTCTGTGATGTCTCATTCCATTCCATTCAATCACATGCTAAACATTTTCTTTGCACACTGATGTAATATGCATGAGATTAGTGATGAGTGTGTTGCAATAGGATCTGCAATAATTAGACCTCGCCCTTTGAAGTTTCTGAATATTGTGTTGCCACAGATATGAAACAGTTCCTCTTTTTCTATTGCTTCCATCATGCTAAGAGCAATTTAGAGATTCCAGGTGTTTATGTATTCAGCATTTGCATAAAAAGACTTCCATTCACAACTGCTTAAAGGTCATATGAGGTGGTTGGATGCGGTCCTAAAAGTTTGACTGAAGCATAAACATCACGTTATAGTCAGTGCTGGGTAGTAATAGATTACATGTAATCTGGATAACATAACCAGATTTTTAAAAAAAATCAAGTACTTGTAATCAGAATCAGCTTTATTGCCAGGTATGTGTACACATACAAGGAATTTGACTCAGGATTGTAATTGGATTAAATTACATTTTTAAATACTCATAATCGGATTCCATTGACTTTTTTATAGATTACATGTTTACATATTATCAAGGCAACAGCAGTATATTGATAATAATTAATTGATCATTTTCATTTCAATATCATCATATTCTTCGAAGCGCAATAATCTCACAGATGAACATTTTAAGGTTGTGCTCCTTTTACGTTACAACCAGAGTATGTGAGTGTAGTTGAGCGGCAACAATTTCCCCTCCGGACTCAAAGAATTCTTTAATCGCTCCACTCAAGCTCCACTCCGGGTTGTCCATTTCCCGTTATATATTGTTACACCCTCAGAACCTACCATCTCCCCTGAACGCAGCCAGAGGTCGTCATCACCAGTAATAACATTTCACGAACTACATTTCTCATAATCCTCCAGTCAGACTGATTACTCTTCCATCAGTTTCACATTAACCCTGTCTATTTAAATTCCCAGTTTCCACGCATTCACTGTGAAGTCTTGTTGGCCTAGTCTACAATTCTGAGCATTATTACAATCATTGATTACCCTGTGTTTGACTCCTGCCTTTTCTCCGTATTTCCCAGGCTGCTTGTGATTGTTTGGATTTACTGCCTGTTTATTGGATTACCCCTCTGCCTATCAAACTTACTTTGTTTGCCTTTCTGAACTGCCTATCTGTGTGCCGATCCCTTGCCTGCCTTTATTTTTGCTCTTTGTTTTGTTACTTTGTTTTTACTATTTATTTATCTTATTAAACTGCACATGAATCGTAACACTACTGCCCCGGCATCTTCGCTACAGATATATGTATGTGAAATAAAAAAATAAAAATAAATTACTAACAAAAAACATTAGGCCTATGTATTCTTATTGAACTTATTTTAATTAACCTTGCCCTATAATTCTGTGAATGGGGGAAAAAATACATTCTCAGAATGTGCTACACTTTTTATTTATTTTTATCAAAACTCTAGAAGATTGTAAAAACTATGTCTAATGCAGAGTTCACTTTCAGAAATACTATCGTTTGAATTTAAGAGTTTTTAAATTGGCCTACGGCACTAAAATAAATTTAGATCGCAATAGATTAAAATCAAACTACGCAATATTAACATGTTGATTAGTTCATTTGGTGTTTTACGTGGTTAAAAGTTAAATTCTATTTAATGCGGGACATAATAGCCTACAGTTAAGATTGTGATGCATTAGATTAGAATGTTGAAATGATTATTCAAAATATTTAATGGGGGATATCTGTATCACTGACCTTTTAGATTTTCTTTCCACATGTGAATGGATTATCATCATGTTTTTTTGGACACGTCTTTTAGGATTTCACAACAAACATTTAATCGTGGCAATCACCTCCCCACTCGTATTGTCCTTCACCATCCCATCATTAATTTTCACTATATGCCAGTTGACTTAAAATAAAGAGACAAGACACAAGCATGTAGTTAAGTCAAGCTTTACCGCAAGCAATAGGTTACTCACGTAACCCCGGTTCTCTGAAACATCGAGTGGAGAGATCCACTTATGGGAAGGGCATCCGTACCTGACCTCTGCGAAGCATCCAATTGCACCAAGTCTGGCTAGACAGACAGAAGCGCGTGACCTATGCTCAGTAAGGACCCACCCCCTTACCTAAGAGCATATAACGACCTGCACACGCTGCTCCTCAGTAAGTATATTTGTTTCTCTTGCAGCAAGCGGGGCAAGCTTGGTGGATCTCTCCACTTGATGTTTCAGAGAACCGGGGTTACGTGAGTAACCTATTGTTCTCTTTCATCATCTCGTGTTCGAGATCCACCTATGGGAGACATGGTCAGTTCCCCGATTGCACAATACACTCACAGTGAGGTCCTGGAAGCCAGTTAAGGGAACGGTCATCCCAAGGAGGCGGTGCTTAACGCGTCCCATAATCACACATGGTAACCCTGAAGCACACAAGTGAGAACTGTGTACAGGTAGAGCATAAGTAACATGTTAGTGGCACAAACATAAAAATCAGCCCAGCAGCATACAGTAAAGACAACACCCACCCAGGCACAGCCAACCGGCCCATTACCCCTTTTTCTTACTTATATATATATATATATATATATAAGAAAAGGAACTAACAGGGGAGGGGCTATGAAGAACCCACCCCCAAGACAGAATGAGCTACCGGGGTCCTGGTAACATCCGTACAAATGTATGGGGAGAAGTCCAGCTGGCAGCAGAATAGATGTCCTGCAACGAAACTCCCCTGAACAGAGCCGAAGAAGTGGCCATGCCCCTCGTGGAGTGGGCTCTGATGCCTTCTGGAGGCAGCACTCCCCTAGATTCATAAGCCAAAATTATAGCTTCCACAAGCCAATGTGAGAGGCGTTGCTTAGAAATGGGATTCCCCTAGTGAGGGGGGCCCAAGAGATAAAGAGCTGATTACTCTTCCGAAAAGCACTGGTCCTATCCAAGTAAGCCCACAGGGCACAAACCGGACACAGACCATCTCTGATCCTCCGCAGATGAAAAAGAAGGAGGGTGAAAAGAGGAAAGCTCCATTACCTCACACGAGAATGCTGGGAAGCATTTTGGCATAAAGGCCGTGTTAGGCTTAAGGAAAGCCTTATCTCCACTAAGAGAGAATTTAGTGCACGAGGAATGAACAGAGAGTGCATGCAGGTCACTGACAAGTTTAGCTGGTGCTAAGGCCAGAAGCAACGCTTCTTGAAAGACAGCAATTTTAGGGAAATGCTTCCCAGGGGCACAAAAGGTGACTGACATAAAGCCTCCAGCACCATGGAGAGGTCCCACTCAGGAACACTTCTCCTAGTAACTGGGAGAGAACGGCGGGCACCCTTCATAAATCTACCCTGCCGTTGAGCCGTCAAATCCAAAATGACAAGCGGAAATAGCCGCCAGGTAGACCTTAATAGTGGAAAAAGACCTGCCTTCATCCATAATGTCTTGTAAAAAACACGAAATATCAGAGACTGAACACTGATATGATGTGGAACCATGCCCATCACACCACCCTTCAAACACTTGCCACTTACAGTCATATAGGGACCTTGTGGAGGAGGCCCTAGCATTCTGTATAGTGGCAACCACCTGTGGGGGAAGCCTCATCGAGCTTAAATTTGTCCTCTCATGGGCCAAGCCCAAAGAGCCACCCTGTCTGGGTGTGGGTGATGTATCTCCCCGTTTGCCTGAGACAACAGGTCTGTGCGTAGAGGGAGGGGCCATGGTTGGGCATGCAGAAGAGGAATTATCTCTGCCAGCCATGGTGCCTTGGGCCACCTGGGTGCTATCATAATGAGGGACAGGCCCTGTTCTCTCACCCTGGCCAGGGTAGGTATTAACAGGCACAGGGGAGGAAATGTGTAGAGCAGCACTTTGGGCCGAGGGGCGCGTCCTCATCCTTTAGCGAAAAGAACATAGGACAATGGGAGTTTACGCGCGAGGCAACGAGATCTACGTTCACCTGTCCGAATCTTTCCCACAACATGCCCACTATCTGGGGGTGGAGGTGCCAGTCTCAGTAGAGCGGGTTCCCCCTCGACAGAAGGTCCGCTCCCCTGTTCAAAATGCCTGGAACATGGGTCGTGCGTAACAACAGGAAGTGCCGCCTGCTCCACGCTAAAAGCCTGTGAGCTAGGGTATGAAGCTTGGGCGAGCGCATGCCACCCTGGCGATTGATGTGTGCCACTGCTGTGGTATTGTCGCTGCAAACGGGGCAGAAAATGATTCAGAGCTTTCCATACAGTCAGGAGCGGCCACAAACCATTCACCATCCTGCCCTCCTGTGTGGCTCCCACCCTGTTAAGGACGAGTCTGTCGTTACCACTTTTCACAACATAACAGCCCCGAGAGAGGTCCCATGTGCGTAAATGATGAATGAAGCGCGCGAGTGTGCCGTGTGTTAACATTCTGAAATTGTATTTCCTCAAATGTTTGTTTAACACTCTGAGATCCATAATAGAACGGAGAGAGCTGTCCTTCTTTGGAACTAGGAAATAACGTGAGTAAATCCCCTGATTGCATTGATCTAGGGGTACTACATGAATCGCCCCCTTCGCGAAGAGGGAGGAGATTTCTTCTTTCAGAATGTGAGCAGCGCTCTTCTCTGTGTGAGAAAAGATAACGCTGCCGAAAGGTGGGGGTTTCCTGGCAAATTAGTCGAGTGCTGATGGAGGGAGCGAAAACAATGACACTATACAATATTTAAAAAACCCGCTCCTTGCTCCAAGCAAAATCATGCAGCTCCACTCTGCTCACATACTCTGGTTACAACAGTAAAATATTCACCACAGCAAAGGAATAGGTGATGGACTATTACTAGTAGTAAGTAGTAAGGGTTAAATGTGTGTCAGAGTTTTTAGCGGTTAGCTTAGCTGTTAGACCTAGCAATGTCATTGCTGTTGATTTCAGGTTCATTCCTGTTTGTTCATGTTATGTTTCTATTTTATGCATTTAAAATGAGCTAGATGTGTTAAAATTATATATATATATATTTCTTACCACCTCACTGGTGTGAAGCTCACACCTTGAACTTAATTGCTTCAAATGATCTAATGGATGCCATCTCTAAGAGTCCAGAGAACACAATAGTTTAACTACAAAAAGTGCATCAATATTGAACAAAGCCCATCACTCTACTGTTGCTTCTGATGCAGTGGAGTCCACTGCATGAAACTTGACATAAAACTTGACTTAATTGTTCCATGTGAAACTGCTCTTTTAGAATATTCTTGCTGTACAAAAGATATCTTGCGCCTCAGCTTTGGAATAGGTGATAGACTATCAGTAAGCAGTAAAGATTACAAGTGTTTCAGTGTTTTTGGATGAAAGCTTTGACCTATGCAGCATTGTTGTTGTTGTTGATTTTATGGTCATTAATGTTGCTGTTGTTTATTGCACTTAAAATGAACTTGGTGTCTTAGTGTTTTGAACTAATCTTTGGCCATGTACTATCATTGCTCTTTGATTTAATGTTTATTTAATTCATGTTATGTTTAATGCACTTTAAAGCATTACATTCCATACGCTCTTCCAAATAATATAAAACATTGAAATAAAAGTCTCAATCAGATCCATTGTTGGCTGCACAAACTCCATTGCATGCAATATTTGTACATTTAATAATTTAGCAGATGCTTTTATCCAAAGAGATTTTCAAATGAGGAGCAATTTGTCTTGACATTAAACAGCCAACAATAGCTGCAGTTAGATAAGTAAAATGCAGAAAAGTATAGGCAAAAGAGAGAACATATCTTTTTTATGGTTGTGGTCTTGTTCAATGCTTTTGGAAATGACACAACCTTGCAACATCTGGCCCCTTTAATAGGCCACAACAATACAAAGTCAACAAAGCTAACTAGAGCTATATTATACTCTCCCCGGCCCACTGATTTATAGTGTAATCTCACATACTTCTGGACTTGGTGTATACAGAACTGCACATTTTCACTTTTTTTTAGTGTAGTAGGGATATTTTAGAAAGTTTTGTTTATAGTGATTATTGCCATTAATGAATAAATATAAAATATTGAACACTGTCGTTTTTAAGCATAGCCTATTATATTATTATTTGGCATCTTTTAAAACCAATAGGCTACTCCAGGCAAATTGCTTTATTCAATGATCTATAATTATTTAATCCTATATTATTTAAATTCCAGATATATTATTTGTTCATGTCTGGTTTACGGCTATTGCTTGTAAATATATAGCTAAATCGGCTGTGTGTGTGTGTGTGCGTGCGTGCGGGCACGCATTTAGAAAGTATTCAGACCCCTTAATTTTTTCACATTTTGTTATGTTGGAGCCTTATGCTAAAATGCTTTTAAATTATTTATTTTTTCACATTAATCTACCATCTATACCCCATAATAACCAAGTAAAAACCAGATTTTTGATTACTTTGCAAATGTATTAAAAAGAAAAAACTGAAATGTGTCAGACCCTTAACTCAGTACTTAGTTGGGACCAAGTCATTGTTTTACAAGTCACAATTAAGTGTCAAGTCTTTCCATTAAAGTCCCAAGTCAAGACAGACAAGTCCCAATTCAAGTCCTCAATTTTAAGCTTCAATTCATAAACAAGTCATTAGTGATCTTTGCCCAAATTAGTGTCTTGAGTAGTAATTTAATACAATTTATATCAGGAAGGCTTTTAAAGTATGTTCATCACTTCCCAGGTCAATTTCATGTGAGATATACTGTATATTTTCACTAAGGGCACCGATCTTTCTCAGTTCAATTTGTCTGCCTTGGGATGTACTTGAAAGTTATAAGTGTGTCTTAAAGGAATATTCCGGGTTTGTTACAAATTAAGCTTAGTTGACAGCATTTGTGGCATAACGTCAATTGATAACCACTAAAATTAATTTTGACTTGTTCCTCCTTTAAAAATAAAGCAAAAATTGAGGTTACAGTGAGGCACTTACAATTGAAGTGAATGAGGCACATTTTTGAAGGGTTTAAACAGACAAGTGAATCTTGTAATTTTATTAAAGCACTTTAATGAATCCTTCTGTTAGAACTCATGTATTTGAGCTGTTGTTTAAAATGTCATTTTTACAGTTGTTTTAGAGTTTGTTGACATTGTCATGGCATCAAAATTGTAAATTTGGCTTTAACTATTGGCTATAAAAGAAAAGCTAAAGAAGCGATTTAATCACACTAAAATCATATTCACACACATATTGTTTATGTCTTGTGGCTATATTTTTGAAACAGCTAGTATTTTAACTTCCATTATAAGTGCCTCAGTGCCTTGCTTTTTTTTTTAAAGAAAAGGATGGATGAGTCAAAATTACTTTAGTTGGTAATCAATATTGTGCCACAAAATGCTGTTGATTGAGCTTAACTTGTATTGAACCTGGAATATTCCTTAAACAAGCACAAAAATTGGCACTGTCACTTTAACAAGCAATGAACATCTCACAGACTTAAAGACTTCCAGGAATTTATTCAAACCAAAATGCAAATTGTATTTGAAATTGCGTTTTCTTTTTGTGGATGCATAAATTGTGACAATTGAAATGCAATTGCAAGTTGCACATCAACTTTTGCATTTTCATTTATACAGATGAACAAAATCTGTCAAATTTCAATTGGAAATTCCCTTTGAACTTGCATTTCTGATGCCACACACACCTGTCTATGGAGATAGAATTGTTCCTAATTCAGAGACAAATGGAAAGAGATTCACAAATAGAAAGTTGGTTCACAAATAAATTGAATGAGATCCACAAATAAATGTAAGGAGTCCTTTATAAACTATAATCACTGGCTTCAAGTAACGGCCATCCGCACGTTCAAGAGAGAGTCGAGTTCCGGCGTGTGACGTAGGCATAGCGTAAGCTCCGGTGAGAAGTGACAAACGTGGAAGTGCGCATTGTTTACAGCGAAAAGAAGTGAGATGTTTTAGCTATACTGTAGATTTGTGTTAGTCTTAAAATGGTGCGTTCGTGCATCTATCCAGTCATTCCAATCATCTATTCATGGCACCACCACATCTCCCGTACTCTCCATCTACCAGATTCTTTTGTTTATTCTACTGCTGCAGCCGCCTCCAACTCTCCTGTTTAGTGTACTCTGGTTCAAACAAATAGGGCTGGGCAAAAAACTCAATCATCTCTTCTCTTATATCGAAATCCTCCAAAATTTTTCTTTAAAATCCTTGTTTTTGACTTCTAATTCATGACCGGCATTTTGTTTTGCTCTATAAAAACACATTACTTTGCTTCAGAAGGCCTTTATTAACCCCCTGGAGCTGTATGGATTACAATTATGCTGGATGGATGCGCTTTTTTGGGCTTCAAAATCTAAGGTACCATTCACTTCCATTACAAAGCTTGGAAGAGCCAGGATATTTTTAAATATAACTCTGAATGTGTTTGGCTGAAAGAAGAAAGTCATATTCACCTAGGATGGCTTGAGGGTGAGTAAATTATGGGATCATTTTCATTTTTGGGTGAATGTAAGGCTGGGTTCCAATGTGTTTGCATTCAAAGGACAAAACTCTCCAGGGAGGCAAAGAGCAAATGTATGATCTTTGAGAAAATCAACATATGAACTTTCTCACAATTAGCAACTCTTCCTGAGGCACCACACTCCACTGAGCGAAGATTGCAAATTCACACCTCACTGTTGCCCTTCCACATCTGTCCCTTTCTCTCCCTTTTCCTCCTCAGTTCCCCTTCAGCTCAGATTCACATCAAACTCGCCTAAGATCTGTATGTAACAAAATATCATATCTGATGTATACAAATAATGTAACTAGGCATGTTTGGTATCATTTAAAATGTCTCAGTGCAACTGGTATAGTGTTCTTTTTCCCAGGTTTGTAAAACTTAACGAAAACAAAGTTATAAGGTCTAATTCTGGAGGTCTATCTCCCTCCTTGAAGGTTAAACACCAGGAAGCCAAGAACCCATTCACCCCCAAATTCTCATTGTTCAAAGAATAATGCCATTTGGTACACAATGTGTATTCTATCTGGATATTTAAGGAGGGCTAGGCCAGAGCTCAGGGTTCTCTGTAGTCAGATGATCCCACACAGTTTACTGTGTGTAGTTTATATCAGGTAATTGCAATTTGAATTTCTTATGTTTTGATAAAATGTCAAAATTTGACTTATTATTGTCTAATTGGAATTGATGAATGTATTATTTTACCTGGTAGATAAATTGTTACATTTTAGTTTATTCTGATTTACTCTGAGCTCCAGCTGCAGCCGCGACCCCGGACCCCCACCCGCGTTACAGAAGATGGGGGTGGCGGACGATCAGGAAGCTTTCCTTGACCTTTTCAAGCGCACTGCCGAGATTTGCGAAGCCGTGGAAGGCTCAAGGGGCGGAGCCGAGGAAGGCTCGGGAGGCGGAGCCCTGGGAGGCTCGGGAGGCAGTGCCCTGGGTGGCTCGAGAGGCGGAGCCCTGGGAGGCTCGAGATGCGCTGGCTCTGTGACGGTCGTGGCTACAGGCGCTGGCTCTGGGACGGTCGAGGCTACAGGCACTGGCTCTGGGACGGTCGAGGCTACAGGCGCTGGGACGGTCGAGGCTACAGGCGCTGGCTCACTGACGTTCAAGGCTACAGGCGCTGGCTCACTGACGGTCGGGGCTACAGGCGCTGGCTCACTGACGGTCGGGGCTACAGGCGCTGGCTCTGGGACGGTCGAGGCTACAGGCGCTGGGACGGTCGAGGCTACAGGCGCTGGCTCACTGACGTTCAAGGCTGCAGGCGCTGGCTCACTGACGGTCGGGGCTGCAGGCACTGGCTCACTGACGGTTGGGGCTACTGGCGCTGGTTTGTTGACCGTGCTATGCGTGAGCTCTGGTTCGCTGAACATAGAAGGCAGAGCCATGGGAGGTTCTGGGAACGGAGCCGTGGAAGGCGGAGGCTGGAGAGCAGGAGCCTTTCCTCTTCTCCTCCTCCGGGTCAACGATGGGTCACCGACCGTGGCAGGCGTGGGCTCAGGCTCGCTGACCGCGGCTGGCGTGGGATCAGGCTTGCTGACTGTGACTGGCGTGGGCTCAGGCTCACTGACCGTGACTGGCGTAGGCTCAGGCTCGCTGGCGTGGGCTCAGGCTCGCTGACCGTGGCAGGGGTGGGCTCAGGCTCGCTGACCGTGGCTGGCGTAGGCTCAGGCTCGCTGACCGTGGCTGGTGTGGGCTCTGGCTCGCTGACCGTGGCAGGCGTAGGCTCTGGCTCGCTGACCGTGGCAGGCGTGAACTGGGGAGTGGAAGCCTTTCCTCTCCTCCTCCTCCTCCGGGCGGACGAAGCTGGCAGCGCTGGCTCGTTGACCAAGGCAGGCGTGGGGGTTGGCTCGCTGGCAGGCGGGGCAGGCGTGAAGGGACAAGCCATGTACGACTGGGGGGTCACCACTGTGGGAGGAGAGGCAGGGTCCTCCTCAACGACGCCCACAGTGAACGGCGAGCCGCAGGCCAGCAGAGTCTCCTCCACAAATTCGAGGAGCGTCCAGCCACGCGTCGCCGGTGGCAACCGCTCCTTGAACGAACTGTTCAGGTTAGCCCTGAAGAAAACCACCAGGGAGGAGTCCGGGAAGTCCGCGACATTTGCCAGCTCGAGGAAATCGCGAATGTGGTCCTCCACAGGATGGTCCCCTTGCATGAGGCTGAGCAGTTGACAGTTCGCTTGTAACACCGCTAGATCCATATTCGGTCAATCGTTCTGTAACGTAAGTAGGAGGAGGCAGACGGAGTGCGAATCTAAGTGCGGGTTTTATTGATCAAAGTGAAAACAAGACAGACAGGAACAAAGGAAACGTCCACGAGGGGAAAATGAAACCAAAACATGAAAACATCTAGGGTACATGAACTGGGTGAACACGGCAAGACTTCAACTTCCAGACATCTACAAACAATGATCGACAGAGACTGAACAAAGAACCAGGGTTTAAATACAGGGACACGATAATGACAAAATGACAATCAGGTGAGAACAATAACACAGTGCTGGCAGTGATAAGGGCCGGGAATCATGGGAATTGTAGTCCGTGACAGCGACACAAGAAACACGGGGCAGACAACCAGGGATCGTGACACATATATTGCTACATGGTATCTTTTCCTTAAGTTACCTATTTAATGTTATAGATCCACTTATCAATTCATCACCAGCATTTCTCTGTGGAGAGAGGAGAAATTTCCAGAAGAACAACCATCTCTGCAGCACTCCACCAATCAGGAATGTATGGTAGAGTGGCCAGACGGAAGCCACTCCTCAGTAAAAGGCACATGACAGCCCACCTAGAGTTTGCCAAAAGGCACCTGAATGACTCTCATACCATGAGAAACAAAATTCTCTGGTCTGATGAAACAAAGATTGGACACTTTGGCCTGAATGGCAAGCGTCATGTCTGGAGGAAACCAGGCACCGCTCATCACCTGGCCACTACCATCCCTAAAGTGAAGCATGGTGGTGGCAGCATCTTGATGGGGTGTTTTCAGCAGCAGGAACTGGGAGACTAGTCAGGATCGAGGGAAAGATGAATGCTGCAATGTACAGAGACATCCTTGATGAAAACCTGCTCCAGAGCACTCTGGACCTCAGACTGGGGTGAAGGTTCATCTTCCAACAGGACAATGACCCTATAAGCACACAACCAAGATAACAAAGGAGTGGCTACGGGACAACTCTGTGAATGTCCTTGAGTGGCCCAGCCAGAGCCCAGACATGAAACCGATTGAACATCTCTGGAAAGATCTGAAAATGGCTGTGCACCGACGCTCCCCATCAAACCTGATGGAGTTTGAGAGGTCCTGCAAAGAAGAATGGGAGAAACTGCCTAAAAATAGGTGTGCCAAGCTTGTAGCATCATACACAAAAAGACTTGAGGCTGTAATTGGTGCCAAAGGTGCTTCAACAAAGTATTGAGCAAAGGCTGTGAATACTTATGTACATGTGCTTTTTTCATTTTTTATTTTTAATAAATTTGCAAAGATTTCAAACAAACTTCTGTCACGTTGTCATTATGGGGTATTGTTTGTAGAATTTTGAGGAAAATAATGAATTAATCAATTTTGGAATAAGGCTGTAACAACAAAATGTGGAAAAAGCATGAGCATGGTAGGAATAGAGAGAGATCTCTAGACAGGAATAGTGATAACCATCTTGCAAGCACTATTGCAAAATGTACATTTTCAAGAGCTCTAAAATGAGGTCGATTTTGACTGATGTCACTTCCAATTACAAACATGCCCCACAGTATAAAATCCCACCAATAAAATTTCATTTGAATTATGGCAGGTTCCAGATGGAATTGCAAATGGACTTTGCTTTTCCAATTCAAATTTGGCAGACTTTGTACATTTGTGTAAATGAAAATGTTAATATGCAATTTGTAATTGCATTTGGATTGTTACAATTTATGCATTCAAATAGTGACATGCACAGACCTTAATTTTTGAACTACATGTTCTACATGGTGCAATCCTTTTGTTGCCTTCTATATTGTATTATTTATATCCAAATGAAATTACCTTAGGTATCATTTTGGATGTGTCGTCTTGAATGTGCATCTTCAAACTCGGCCCTACTCTTGGTTGGTTGTCTGATTGGTTGTATTTGGAGCATAAATATGCAGATTTGAAAATCAAATTAATTGTTTATTGGGTAAAATTAATTATTGATTTGCTGCACATTTTTAAAAGTTCAACTCTTGATATTTTGTTGTTGAATGTATCAAGTCTTTCCAAGTCAGAAGGCTTGAGTTCTAGTCAAGTCATTGTTGTCAAAATCTAAGTCAAGTCGCAAGTCTTCTTTGATTTATCTCGAGTCGCAAGTCATCAGTGCAAGGCATCGCAAGGCCAGTGGTGGCTCTGGGTTACTTACCAAAAGGTCAGGGGTTCAAGCCCCAGCACTGCCAAGATTCCACTGTTGGGTCCTTGAGCAAGGCCCTTGATCCTATCTGCTCCAGGGGTGCTGTTTCATGGCTGACCCTGTGCTCTGACCCCAGCTTAGTTGGGATATGCAAAAACAACTGCATTTCATTGGCCCTGTACCTGTACTCTGCACAATGACAATACAGTTGAGTCTTAATCAAATTTGTGACTCGAGTCCAAGTCATGTGACTCGAGTCCACAACCCTGCTTTTTGGTTATGATGCGACAAGCTTTGCACACTGGATTTGTGGATTTTCTGCCATTCTCCTCTGCAGATCCTCTTAAGCTCTATCAGTTTGAATGGGGACTGTTGGTGGACAGACATTTTCAGGTCTCTCCATAGATGTTTGATTGGGTTCAAGTCCAGGATCTGGCTGGGCCACTCAAGGGCATTCACAGAGTTGTCCCTAAGCCACTCTTGCATTGTCTCGGCTGTGTGCTTAAAGAGTAATTGTCCTGTTGGAAGGTGAATCTTTGGCCCAGTTTGAGGTCCTGAGCGCTCTGGACTAGGTTTTCATTAAGGAGATCGCTGTATCTTGCTGCACTCAGCTTTCCTTCAACCCTGACCAATCCCCCAGTCCCTGCCGCTAAAAAACACCCCTACGCCATCCTGGATGTGTATGAATTTCTTTCTTCACTGAATCTTCAGCAGAAAACAAATTAAGATTTTTATTGGAATTAAAATTATTTTGGTCCATACAATGCAAGCCAATGGGTGCCAAAATTTTGAAGCTCCAAAAATCACATAGGTCAGTATAAAAGTAATCCATATGACTCCAGTGGTTAAATCAATGTCTTCAGAAGTGATTTGATAGGTGTGGGTGAGAAATAGATAAAAAATGTGGCAATTTTTACTATTAATTCTACTCCTTGCTCAGTCAATCTCCACTTTTACTTTACATTATTCTTCTTGTGCTTTTTTTTATTCACATTCTTCATGCAGACGCCACCTACTGGGCCATGAGAAGAATTTCTAGCAAAAATTGACTTCAATATTGATCTGTTTCTCAAGACATTGATTTAACCACTGGAGTTATGTATTTAACCACTGGAGTCTTATGGATTACTTTTACGTTGCCTTTATGTGCTTTTTGGAGTATGGACATTTTGGCACCCATTCACTTATACTGTATCTAACAAAATAATCTTCACTCCAATAAAAAATCATTGTTAGTTCATGTTAAATGATGTAGTTAACTAGCATTAACAAATTGTAAAGTGTTACTCAAAATGTTTGACCTATTTTTTTCTCCACTGCTGTGCAACTGGGGAACTAAAGCAACTGAGGAACTTAAGCAACCCATGACAAAATAAGACAAAGGCAAAGAAAACAAAACTCTGTCAATGTTCATTTAAAATGCCCCAGGAAATTACGCGTAAATATTTATTAAAAAAATTTAATATGATTTTTTGTGTCTTTGCCTGTGTTACAACACTGCCTTTTGCTATTACAAGACTGAAACATTCTTATAGCAAGAATATTCTAAACTTATAATGAACATTTTGTCACAAGAGCCTACTTTAAAAAAAGTCAACAGCACAAATTTGTTCCAAAGTTTTAGTTTTAGTGCATGAAAGTAAACCAGTACTGTTATAAAATGACTTAATTTGTCAATTAATTATCAAGTAATAAGCTGTCTCATGTACAGTAAATAGCTTTCATACACAAACTTTCCTGGATCTGGCATCCACTCAATGTCATAATATGAAATACCCACCAACATTTTTTTATATTACCAAGCTTCCATATGATATCACGGAAACACAAATGCAGCCCTATAAAATATTTCAGTTAATGTAAAATGCATTCTGAACAAATGGGACAAAGCTTTGGATGGCTACACACGCTGTGTGTGTGGTATGTGTTGTTGGTTATGTGGTCAAATTGTTTCATATGACGATGCACGAGATGGGTTAAGATTTGGCAGCTGTGCTGCCTGGTTCCCTCCAGCCACCAAAAGCTTTCTCCAGGTAGAGGGCAGTAGCCAAAGAGAGACGGTCCTGTAGTTTTCCAGCCACAATTTGTACTCCTAGAGGCAAGCCCTCCGCACTCAACCCTAATGGACACTGGGTCACTGGTAGACCCAAGATATTAAAGATACCTGCAACAGAGAATAGAAAGAGAGAGGGTGACCTTTTCTAAGATCTGCACAAAGTGACAGCATTTTAGCACAAATGGGTCTGATAAGCCTGCTGGTCTCTAGTTTCATACAATCAATGTCACTGTGTTAACATAGATGTATTGGCACCAAACCTACCAGCTTCAAATACAGTAATGTATGCAACACTACACTTAACGAATGTACACACACTGTGGTCCTAATAAAGGGCCTGGCATGGTCTTCTGCTATTGTAGCCCTTCTGCCTCAAGATTCGATGTGTTGTGCATTCTGAGATCCTATTCTGCTCACTACAATTGTACAGAGTGGTTATCTGAGTTACCGTAGACTTTCGGTCAGCTCAAACCAGTATGGCCATTCTCTGTTGACCTCTCTCATCAACAAGGCATTTCTGTATGCAGAACTGCCACTGACTGGATGTTTTTTTTGTTTTTTGCACCATTCTGAGTAAACTCTGTTGTGCATGGAAATCACAGGAGATCAGCAGTTACCGAAATACTCAAACCAGCTGGTCTGGCACCAACAATCATGCCACACTCAAAATCACTGAGATCAAATTTTTTGATTCTGATGGTTGAAGTGAACATTAACTGAAGCTCCTGACCTCTATCTGCGTGATTTTATGAATGCACTGCTGCCACATGATTTGCTGATTAGATAATTTGCATGAATATGTAGGTGTACAGGTGTTCCTAATAAGTGTCCAGTGAGTGTATATTTACAATGTAAAATGACATTTGTAGAGTTATGTACATAATTAGGAACGTCACTGTGGCTATGCAGTGTTTCAGACTTGATAATGTCACTTTTATTCATTTGTTTTAGTATTCTTAAGGGAATATTCTGTCATCGTTTATTCACTTTCATATCATTCCAAACCCATATGACTTTCTTCTGTGGGACATAAAAGAATATAAAAGGCAGTATGTTAAGCTCTGACACCATTAACTGCCATTGCATCTTTTTTCCATATGATAAAACAATACATACATATGATAGAACAAATACATGTTTCTGGAATTTTTGATTTTCCATCATATTTCATATACAAATACAAAATTCTACTCATTAAAGACCCCATGAAATCAAAGTTGAAGTGTTGTGACTTTTAGTCTATGTAGGTTAGCTTAGATCTCTTCTATAGGCTTGTGTTCTCCTAGGAAAAAGAAACGTTGACAAAATAAACTTTAAAATGTCGAAAACAGACAAAAAATATTGATGACTCTTCTTGAACTCATTATACTCATTTTATCCAAAAGAATGGTCTCTACTGCTGAAAGATTTCATAGCTGCAACGTAAACTAAAGGCTATTGGCTATTAAAAAAGACCCTTCAATACAATAGCGCCCTGTAAACATGCACTTGAAACACAATTTCATGTTGTCTTTACATTTTCAAGCTTTCCTGGTTGCATTAAAATCCTGGTGTAAGTTAGATAACGACATGCCTACCAGTGTAAGAGAAGTTGAAAGGCGTGAAGATTGGGTGGTGGTGTTTGGGAGCAATGTGGGGATGAGAAGGGTACAGTAGCACTCCGTCTGTGCCCAATAACTCATCTAATTCCTGTTGCAGACTGTCCTTCTGCTGTACAATGAATGGAGATGGATGGGAACTCTGGAATAGCTCAACTAAAGCCAGACCTGAGAAACACAGTGAGAGAATGAAAATGACAATATTGTAAACTATTGTCTACATTTACGAATGCATCTTCATATTTAGTGCCAAAAACCAGTGTGCTTTAATTAAAATTTGACAAACAAAGGGAATGAAGGACAGAGAGATTCAACAATGATAAACCAGTCACATGGGGGAAAAAAAGAAATTTCTGTCATAATTTACTCACCCTCATTTTGTTCCAAATGTGTATGACTTTCTTTCTTATGTAGAACACAAAATAAGATGTCCTCAGCCTCAGACACAACTCACTTTCATTTTATGGAAAACGAAAGTCAATGGTGACTGAGACTAACATTCTACCAAACCTCTTTGTATTCCAAGAAAGAAAGAAAGTCATATGAGTTTGGAACAAGATGGGTGAGTAAATTATGACAGAATGTTCATTTTTGGGTGAACTATCCTTTTCAGTAGCTCTCTAAAACACACCTATTGCTGCCAAGGTGTGAGAAGAGAACCCTAGAAACCACTTGAACAGCTCCCAGGTAGGCCACACTTTCTTTCCGCCTTCACTCATTAGATCAGCAAAGGTAGTGGGAGGCTGAGATAAAAAAAGAAAAAAAAAAGAATATATATAATTATGTAACCATTTGATTAAAAAAGAATTATATTTCTTTAAACTTAAGTTGATGAACCAGGCAAGGACTAGTTTCTCAAAAGCATTGTAAGCCTAAGTAGATCGTAGAAACCACTTGCGCCAATTAACTACTTGCACTGAACCTCATGATGTATTACACTTTGAAATAGTGCTGTCCGCTAGTTTCTGGTTAAATATGTTAACATGCACCGTAGTTGCCTAGTTCCCCAAACACCACTCAAAATGAGTGTTTAAAAGAGTATTTTAAAGTACAGATCTGTTCAGAGATAGAAGAAACATTACCGTGTACAGCTTTTCCAAAATTCAGCGGAAGAACAGATTTCAGAGTTTGAATTCAGCCCGAGCCGATCTGAGAACAGAATGGCTGGTTTATACTCCACTCCAATCTAAGTGCATTTCACCGTTTCTCCTCACACAGAGGTCTGTATCAGATATTTAACCACAGATCAGCTCGAAACGCATATGACAAAACGTGGAAGGAGACAAAGTGTGTCAGGACCAGCAGTGCTCTTTGAATTGAACTACATGCTTCATCACTGCCATGTTCCATGAGAGGGAGGAGAAATATGCAATGTGCACATGCATCACCCTGTTTTTATTAAATGTATGTTTTAATCTTTATTTTGTGTCACTGTTTCACTGATAAGTACTGTATATCGCTAAAGTTTTTAAATGTAAATGCTGCTAAAGATAATGAGTTATAACATTTGAAATAAATTAAATATATGTTGTGTAGTTAAATATATATTTAGCGCAGTCATTTATTTATTAATTTGATAATACAACTGCTTCATTCTGTCCTGAGTGATTTTTAAAGCATGGTCAGAGTAAGATAACAGCTAATGTATTTATAAATAAAAACATTTGACACATTTATCCAAAGAAAAGTCATTTGCAATCTGTCTGGTGGAATTTATCATATAATCTCAACTGGTATGAGATATCATCATTGAATGAAACATGTGTTAATGAGAATGCTGCATGTTCTTCTGTATATGTTTGATTTAAGGAGCTGAGTTTAGCTATATTTGGAAAGGAAAAATATATATTTAGAGGCAAATTATAAAATTGAGATGTCACATTATTGCCAGAAATATGATTTATTGATTTAATCAACTGACAGCCGTAAAAATATTAAATACTCTGCCTTCCCTTGAATAAATCTCTGCATGTATGCATAATGAACACTGTAACTGGAAACGCCTGAGCTGCACTACTAGAATGCAGAAGCAGTTGTGCAAGTTGTCCATTGTCTCTATGATCAACTTAAGCTTGCAATGCTTTGGGAAACGCAGACCAGACTAGCTTAATTATTATGGTCAAAACACACACCTTTCCATCCTTGCCAGGTAAAGACATCATAGTTCCCCAGATCTGAAAGGAGTATTTGAACTGAGGGATGATTAGCTCTTGAACTTTGATGCCGAGGTCTGCCTCTAAACGTTTAACCACCTAACAAAACAACAAAAAATTATGAGATGAATGTCAACTAAAACAGATCCACACACACCTACTTACCATCCTTTGGGCCTGGAGCAGTTGTGCATCCACTGGGGAGACCAAAGGAGAGCCTCCATTGTGGGGAACAGAAAAGAACCTCATCTTTTTCAAATCTACATCTGCAGAGAGAGACAATCTACAGAGAGAGTGTGAGAGAGAGAGAATTTGGTTGCATTTAAAATTGTGATAGCATTGAAAGCAGTAGTGATTGCCAGCACGTTCATTGTTACCCCTTAAAGCAGATGTATGCTGAAAGTAAAAATGGTGACACAATTATGACAAAAATATGCCATATAAATGTAGATTCTGATCACCTTTCTGTTACAGTTATGTAAGACTCATATTTTGTAGCAGTATTGTATGATAAGCTGATCTATGTAGTCACTTTGTAAACAGTGTTGTAAATTACTTATGTGTATTTGGTCCTCCCATGATGTTTAGCATGGGAATTAGATCTTCAGCATAGCGGCACATAGGCCCAGTGCATAGAAATCCCATCTGCTGCCCAGAGGCTGGAGGATACTGCCCATCATTACTTACGATACCTAAATGTAAAGAGAAAATCAATTGTAGTTTGTATTCCTCATGGCATTGAAGGACATACTCACCCAATATAACAATTCTGTCATAATTTACTCACCCTTATTATGTTCTTTTTACTTTCTAAAGACCCAGATATACAGTGCTTCATACAAAATCGAAGAATGTATGCATATGGCATAATTTAGAACCAAATCTGGCAAAAAAAAAAAAATATGTTTTTGCATTCATTTCAGTGGTTCGGAACAGCTTGCAAAGTTGAACTTTTAGAAAAACTTCTAACCAACTGCTTAACACCTTCTTGCTGCCATTGGGCCATGTCATCTGTAGGAGTGACCTGAAGATCCACCTAATAATTTGTTTACATTCTGCAGTCAGTATACAACAGAGAACACACTGGAGTGTAAGACCATAGCATGCAATTATTTTTGTTTAATTAGTCCACAAAAAGAATAAAATCTACTCAAATACCTGTAAGGATTACCCGGGTGACCACCAGGGGTCGCTATGAATGTTTATTGTTCATTTCTTGTCTTTTGTTTGTTTATGGGTTTTGTAGTTCTTTATCATGGTTTTGTTAATTGATCCTTGTGTTCATTAGTGTCAGGTGTCCCTGGTTTCATCATTAATCACTGTGCATTTAATCCCTGTGTTTTCCTCTGTTCAATGTCGGTTCTTGCTCTGTTCATTTCAGACTGTAATATAGCTATGTGTTAAAGTTTTGTGGTTTCTCCTGTGTTTTGCGATATGTGAGTGTGTAGTGAGTCTTTGAGTTTTTTTCATTAAAGAACTGCTTTTGGATCCAACTTTCTTCAGCCTGCTGTTGTTACAGAAGAACCGACCAAAGAAATGGATTCAGCAGTGGAACTGATATCTCTGAAGCAGGAGGGTGAAACAATTGAAGAGTTAACTGTGCTTTTTTGTGCTCTCACAGATTGTGTAAACTGGGGAGGGCTCATGTTAAAGGACCATTTTCGACTTGGGCTCAACAAGCCCATCAAGTCATGGAAGCCAGGAGGCAGTTTTTACTGTACTTTGGAACAGTACATAGAATATGCCCTACTGCTAAGTTCCTCCCCTACATAGTGGTGTACTGCTCCAGGACGCTGTTCCCATCACTGCCAGCGCTCACCGCAACGGAGACCGTCCATTTCCACGAGTCTGTTGAATCTGTCCTCTTCCCGGTAGTCATCGTGCCTGTTCAGTCCCGTGTGACCGTCGACGAGCCTGTCCAGTTTCCTGAGACCGTTGACGATCCTGTCCAGTCCCCAGCAGCCTTCGACCAGTCTGTTGCTCAGTCCAGTGGCCAGCACCTGTCAGACACAAGTTACAGTCTGTTAAGTGCCCAGCAGCCCCCACTTCCAGTATGACCCCTGTCCAGCAGCCGCCGCCCAGTCTGATTATCCCGGCTCCCCCCTCATGTCTTCCATGGCTCTGCCCCTCGTGTCTTCCATGGCTCTGCCCCTTGAGTCCCCTAGTGCCTTGCTCTCTGAGTCCTCCTCTGCTCTGAATGTTGAACACTTTGAGTTCCATGTTGACGACTTCTGAGCCCTCTGAACACCCAGATGACATAACCTCTGAGCCCTTGCCTCCTGTGGCTCCGCCTCCTTCGGCTTCACTTTCTGAGCCTCCACCTCCTGCGGCTCTGCCCCCTGGGCCTCCGCCCCCTGCATCTCCGCCCCCTGCGCCTCTGCCTAATGTGGCTCAGGCCCCAGGGCTTCCGCCTCCTGCTCCTCCCATGAACTTTTTTTTTTGTTTATGTGTTAAGGAGCTTCTGGAGCCATTCCTTAGATGGGGGGCTTTGTAAGGATTACCTAGGTGACCACCAGGGGTCACTGTTTCTTTATTGTTCATTTCGTGTCTTTCATTTGTTTATGGGTTTTGTAGTTATTTTCATGGTCTTTGTCCTGTAGTCATTGTGTTAATTAGTGTCAGATGTCCCTTGTTTCATCATTAGTCTCGGTGTATTTAATCCCTGTGTTTTCCTCTGTTGATTGTTGGTTCTTGTTCTGTATATTTCAGACTGTAATATAGCTATGTGTTCAAGTTTTGCGTTATCTCCAGTGTGTTGTGAGTCTATGAGTTTTTAATTAAAGAACTGCAATTACATCCAGCTTTCTTCAGCCTGCTATTGTTACAATACTATCAAGTGCCCATTCACTCATGTGCCATCTGCAGCGAAACCCATCCACACACCTGCCCAAAGTAAGATATGCCTCTCTTATCATCATTCTTTTGTCTGTATTTTGCCCATTATTACTCTTTTATACATCCATCATTGCTGTTGTATCAGTGTCATAATTTACAGGGTGTAATCTGAGCATATTGCGTTAGTATCGTTAATTCAGAATGTATACAAGACAAATTAAACATTTTCTACTGCATATATATTACTTTAAATCATCAACAAGTGGTTTAAACAGTTTGATTTACTTACCTCATGTGAATTCTACTCATTGAATGAGGCAAAAAGTAATTGATAACACATTTTAATGTCACATTAGTTTAGATTTTACTTATAGCATCCTGATATTTAAATGCTCTTCTAAACGCCTCCCACAGAGGTGTGAACAATATCTGAACAATATATTGGATTCTAAAGCCACTTTTTGTATTGTCATATCAATGCTTTACTTGGCTGCAGCAAATGTCATGCATTTGATTTATTATTAGCTGAATTATAATTATTTGTTAAATATACATTTTTATTTATAATTAAATATGACTTCACAAAATATATTTGTTTGTGTTCCTCAGAAGAAACAAAGTCATACAAGCTTGAAACAGCATAAAGGTGTATTTTTGGGTGAACTACTCCATTAAATGTCACATGGCCACCACAGAAGCCTTGGAATTTGATGCATGAGTTGCATAAACATGTTATTATACTTTAAAAAAAAAAAAATTTAAACATTAAAGTGAGGCACTATCCACTGCCATTGTATTCCTTTTGTGTTCTGCATAATAAAGTTTGGCAAAACAAGATGAGTAAATTATGACAGAATTTACATATTGGGAGGAACTATTGCTTTAAGAAACTATACAACATCAAGTATACAGATAAACTACATGCTGCCTCTTTCAACTATATGTCACCATTACTCAACTTATTAGACCTGGTGAAACAATATTTGGTTCCACTGTATGGCTGAAATAAAAAAACTTACACAATAAACACACAAATGCACCAACTCTTCTTACCTACTGATGGCTTGTGTCCAAAGATGCCATTGAAAAAGCAGGGAATGCGGATACTACCCCCAATATCTGACCCAATTCCAATCACAGAGGAACCTGCACCCAATATACTGCCCTCACCTCCTGCAAGTGAGAGTACATTCACCACTTAAATTGAAAAGTATAATAAACTGATTATCAATAAATACAAAATTCCAAAACATTTCAATTATAGAAAGGAAAAACAAAGAAACACTTCAGGCAAAATAACTTAAATAATTTTAATTAAAAAATTAACTGTCAAATTTACAATTATAGAATAAGAGTGACTGCAGCTTGGATTTTTCTGCGTGTTTTACTATGGCTAAGACAAGTGTCAGAGTGAGTGTGTGTGTGTGTGTGTTTCTGACCTGAGCTGCCACCAGCAATTCTGTCTAGGTCATAGGGGTTGTTAGTGATGCCATAGAGGTGGTTGTGAGACTCGAGCCACATACAGAGCTCACTGCAGTTAGTCACACCCAGTGGAATCGCTCCCGCCCTCTTCAACAAAGCAACAGATGGAGCATCTACCCCTGAAACTAGATCCCTTCTGGTCAACAACCCTGTTGAGTTCGGCATGCCTGGTAGGAAGGAATATGAAAGTGTCATCCTTAAGACATGGATCATTTTAAAGACCCCAAGAAATCAAAATTTAATTTTGGTCAATTGGTAGTTTAGCTTTGAAATAAAATATAAAAAATATTTTTAACTATATAATAGTTTACTCTTAAAAGATGGCAAAATTAACCTTTAGCCTGTTTTCAGATTTAATATTCAGTTTTGCTCTTCCCTGGAAAATTGACCAAAAATGTTAATGACTCATCTTGCACTACACAGATTATAATCCAATCAAATGCACTCCCCCTAATACCACCTACACCAAACCAGCAAACTGCAAGTCATGCTTTATGACTGTTCATGATAGAAGCCATGCTTCTATTGGCTAATAAAAGGGAGAGCCCTTCAATATGTCCCATCCAAATTTCCTGTTTCAATGGGACTGAATAGAAACTGAGCTTGTCAAGTGATTTCATGTTGTAGATGCCGGGTTTGTCATTCAAACTTTAAAAAACAACAACAAAAAATACTTGCAAACACGTAACATTGAATCTGTAAGGTAGACAAATGTAGAACACATCTGAAATCTGGTCACTGATACCTTGTTGTAGGGTTGTGCCGATGGACGATATCATCGTCCATCGTGATGGCTGACCAACATCACGATGTAGAGCCACCATCGTGATGCCACGCCCCCTTTTGCGAGTCTTGCTAGTGTGACTCACTAATCCTAGTCTCTTCTATAGTTAACCTAAAAACTTTGCAGGGATTGCTCTGTAAATTAAATTGAGAATATAACTAATGCATATATGCTATTTTAAATACTGTAGTATATGCCAGAGACGTGACGTGTTAGTCTGTGAAAATACCGTGTCAGGCAGGCTGCACAAATATTGATCTTGACATTGTTAGCTTCTTGTCTTTTTTTTACATGTCTTACACTGTACATTTAGATTAAAATATTTTATGTTGTAGGCTACAAGAAAATAGCCTTTATTAATTAATTATTAGTAGTTGTAGTGTCTCAGAAAATCTTGCTCATTGTCACATAGCTCTTGTATACACTGAAGCGGCAGTTTAAGATAAACCCAGACCAGCGAACGTCAAATAACTTTTGTCTGGTTAATATTTTTAAAGAAAAATGTCCTTGGCCATGAATCCATAATGTCAAATCAAATGAAAGAAACAAGGTGAATATGAATAACACACATTTATTAAAACATAGAAGAACAACAAATAAAGAACTAGAAAACGGAACAACACTCAGACCGAAACTCGGCATTAACATTTCACTTATAATTAGCAGCACAATTAACTTCAGCACAGGCTACAAAATAAATTATGTTATTGAAATATTGTAAAGTGGTCATATGAACTACACAAATGAACGTTTAAAAAATAATATGCAAAATCGAATAGCTCCGCAACGGATGGCGAAAAATGCGTAAAGAAGTCTAATATCTTTCACCATGTTTAAATTTCGTTGTTTCTGGCCAGAAATACCAACATATTCACTTTATCTGGTTTTAATAAGCTGCGGATTGGAGTAACTACACTACCCGCTGTGCTGAAGACCCGCTCTGATGGAGTACTGGTAGCACATATGCACAGATATTTCCGTGCTAATCTTGCCATGAACGGAAACCTTTTGTCGTTCGTTTTCCACCAAGTCAGCGGGTCCTCTTCCCCATCAATGGCCATTTCCTGCAGGTACATGGTCATTTCTGCCTTGACCTTTTGCTCATCAGTGAGTAAAATAACGAAATTATAGTTTTTAAGTGGAAAATAGTATTTATGTAAAGAGATAGGCCTATATTAAAATAAAAAGTGCACAACTCTTCTTAAGTGAAAGCTAAAAAAAAAAATGCTTCACGTGTCGTGCAACCTACTGATAAAGCGCCGACGAGTCATTAGTTGGGTTAGTAAAATAACGAAATTATAATTTCACCCCCCCCCCCCGCCCCACCGACGATATCATCGTCCATCGCAATGTTTTACTGTCAACATCGTCAACTGCCAATTTAGGGGACATCGCCCAACCCTACCTTGTAGTGCAAAAGCCTCTTTGACAGTGATGGGCACACCAAGCAGAGGTAGTCTGTCCTCCAACACGTCCTCTCCACCCGTCTCCTCCTCTATTAGTTTATCTACCTGTGCAGCCTCATGAAGCGCTGAGGAAAACCTGATGAAGTGAGAGAGAACGAGTGAATAAAATGTGTAAAATGTATGATGATTTAAAGGAATAGTTCACCAAAAAATTTAAAATCTCTTTTCAATCATTTACTCACTCTAACGCCATACAAGATGTGTATGACTTACAGTAAAAAAGGACTTAAATACTGATCTGTAACTCTTATGGAATGCTTTTATGCTGCCTTTATGCGCTTTTTGAGCTTCAAAGTTTTGGACCCTTGTGGCACCCCTCCCTCTCGTCATCATCACCCATCTTAGGGCCGTACTTCAGCCAGGCTCACGACAGGAGTGGGGCAGGAGAGCGAGAAGAGGTTCATAATTAATAAGCCTCATTCTGACAGTGGTGGATGAAGCACACCCGATGTGAATAATGCTTTATCAACGCTGTCTTTAAAACACAGAGCGCACCTCTTCTCAGGGAGCCGGCTTCAAATCTCCATGTGTGCAAACATTGGCATCCTTGCACGGCCAGGGCCAGAGTCTGAATTAGATGCATCACCGGACCCGCTCCTCTGACCCCCGGCTCGAGTTAGATGTGTTGCCAGGAGAGAAGAGCACGTGCCGCGGCCGACGGGCTAGAGGCCAGACCACCTTTCCCTCTCACCTGCCGCGGGCCTGGGTAGACAGGAAGGGGTGCGTGAGCGGCCGTTGGAGCCCACTCATGCCTGGGCTATTCCTTGGACACTTCCCCAGCCTTCACGGAGCATCGTCTCACTGCGAGGATGCCATATTCCCCTTTTATGTTGTACACCAAAATAACGCCACACCCACTGTGTCTGTCTCTTGCTCACCCCGCCACAGTAGTAGAGCCACAGCAAAATGTAAGTGGCATTTAATAAGCATTTACCCTGCGGCTGGTTGAGGCTGTCATATTAATTTGTGCTTTTCTCTGTTCCCACCCGAGTGCGACCGAGAGCTGGCTCAGAGAGATATCCCCCATATGCCCACTCCGACCCTAGGGCCTAATTGAGTAATTAACATTCCCGTGTGGACAGCTAAAGAGTGCACACCTCCGGCTCTGGACTCTATGGTTGAGCATGGGAGGAGGTGCCGATGGGGCGAATCCTGGGGGAGACCCGTCTCATCTCGAGGATGCCAGATCCCCCCTGGACACTTTATTTTTTCCTTTTATGAACATTTTATGTTTATTATTATTTCTAATAAATGCCACTCCAAGGCTTGATGCCATTCCCACTGTGTCTGTCTCTTGCTCACCCCGACACACCCTGCTGACTTACATTGTATGGACCTACACAGCTAAGATATTCTTCTTAAAATCTCCATTTGTGTTCAGCAGAAGAAAGTCATACACATCTGAGAATTTTAATTTTTTGGTGAACTATCCCTTTAACATCTGCACTTACTCACCTGTCCTTAACCATTGCATTAATAAGTGGGTTGACTTCCTGAATGCGGTCAATGTAGGCCTGGACCACTTCAACACTAGTTACCTAGAGATAAATTGGAAGAAAATAAAATTGAACAAATATATATATATATATATATAACCTTAATGCAGATCTACTGTGAATATGAATACAGACTATTCTCCTATACGACTTGATTTTCACATAAAACAACTTGTTTGTTGGGTTACTACATGGACATAGGGGAAGCGAATCACACAATTAAGCCCTAAACAATGGCTATATTGATTTTTATAACTGCTGCTGACCTTTGAACGGCCAAAACACGGGAATACCTTTGAGCTAGAGTGCTAACACGTTACCCAGCCTGATCATGCACTAATCAATGGAATATCAGCTCACAAACTGTATTATTAATAAACTGTACAATTTTGGAACGGATGAAAATGAAACTACTACAACTCCCAGAATTCCTTCCTATTCACTTTGTCGCATCTCTTCCTAGAAGGGTGTAAGATCTCTGCCGCACCGTAATTCAAAGTGTAACTAATATGTCACTACGGTTATACTTCTAATAATCAAAGATAAGCCTATAAAGTTTTCTGTTTACATATTACCTCTTTCCGACGAATCTTTCGGGCAAGCTGCATCGCTGAGAGTAGCAGGAGTGGGTTAGTTATAGGAGGGAGTCGGGAAACGCCGGCATGCCGTGGCTGGGGTGCAAATAACTTAAAAGTGGCGAACAGCATCCACATCACAGCCCGAAGCAGGCGGCCCAAGAACCTCTCGAACCGGGTCAAAGCCATCGTCAATGAGCAGCAATGACACCAGTGCGCAGGTTGGTTTCAAAGTAGGCTAAAACAGGAGTTGGCTCTTCACTGCCCTCAGCATGCAGAGCGGTGTAACTGAATCACTCAACCTGCTATTATGACCTGAATATAACTTCTTGTTTAAAGTAAATTATTCATAAAGTAATTTCCTGTAATTCAAACTATTACATTTAAAATAGTGCAAAGAGCAGTGCACAAACAAATAACAGACCGGATTCAGCCTAGTCATACGTGAGATATACACACACACACACACATATATATGTATATATATATATATATATATATATATATATATATATATATATGTGTGTGTGTGTGTGTGTGTGTGTGTGTGTGTGTGTATATCTCATGTTGGGAGGGTTACTTTTTAAATGTATTCCACTACAGATTACAGAGTGCATGCTTTAAAATGTAATTTGTAACATATTCTGTCTGATTACTCAAGGTCAGTAACGTATTCTAAATACTTTGGATTTCTTTTCAGCACTGGTAGATACCTGTAAAAATATCTAAAAATCCTTAAAACAAGATCAGTTTGCTTTATCTTGTTTTAGAAACAACACTACATAAGACATTTAGGTTTTTCAGATAATGTAGGCCTATTTTGTCTTACAAAAGTAAGACAAAATACATTATCTGAAAAACCTAAATGTCTTATGCAGTGTTGTTTCTAAAACAAGATAAAGCAAACTGATCTTGTTTTAAGGATTTTTAGATATTTTTACAGGAAAACAATTCAAAAATTATTATGAAGAATATGATTTTTGCCCTAATATCAAAGGTCTTACTAGAAAAAAAAGAATTATGATCCAATGTGAATTTTCTTGATAACAAAATATGATCGTGTCTGGTAACATGTGCATGTAAAATGGCTAGAAATAGCATTTTATCTTAGCGTAAAGTTGACAATTTACACAAGGTTTATTTCTATTTCTTCTGCTTCAAACTTACTTCAAACGTAATTCTCTGTCTGCTTGTATGAATGTAACACATCATAAGAAATTGTTTCACCGCTGTTCAAATGCACTTTGGGGACTAACTTTTAATTGAAACAAATGATAATAAAATGTAAAGTAATCAGTAATCAAAATATATTTTGAATGTAACTGTATTGTAATTACCAATTATTTTAATTGTAGCTGTAGTGGAATACAGTTATCATATCTTAAATATGTAATAGAGTATACACAAAATAAGAAGACTTTATACAATACAAATACATGTAATCAGTGGAAATAAATATGAAGTTTTATGTTGTATAAATAACCATCTTAACACAAATGTTTTTGTGAAACAACTTTTAGCGCCTAAAAGTTTTGCACGGTACTATATATATATATATATATATATAGGCTATATAAATGTTTATCTTACTTCTTAAATGCTAAGATTCTGCTGAAGAGCATTCTGCAGTTATGTAATGGCGGAGATGTGGCATGCTATAACGCTCAGCAGTTTTTAACAGCTACCTGTGCACCTGATTATGCTAGAGTTAAGTGAGGCTAAATTTGAAGGCATGATATAAGCATGTAAAGTATGATCAGACATCATTATGACAGCCAAATGTTTTAATTTACAGCAAACAAAATACCAAATAAACTTTTCCCAATGCAAAAGCTTCCGAGTTGCTCTTTTTCCAAAACTGAGAAACCAAAAATGTTGTTGCTATACACAAAAAATCTTGCCTTGTGCCCTTGCTCTTAAAGGAATTTTCCAGGTTCAATACAAGTTTAGCTAAATCGACAGCATTTGTGGCATAATGTTGCTAACCACCAAGATTTATTTAGATTTGTTTCTCCTTTTCTTTAAAAGAAAAAGAAGCAGAAATCTAGGTTACAGTGAGACATTTACAATGGAAGTGAATATAGCCAATCCATAAATGTTAAAATACTCACTATTTCAGAAGTATAGCCACAAGACGTAAACAAAATGTGTGTTAACATGATTTTTCATTTAATCTCCATGACTGCCAGTCACAATGCACCTGAGGACTAATGATGTTTGTGTGCAGTTTATTCTCCTCCTTCTCCTTAAAGAAGTATCTTCCTTAATTTCAACACAAGACCATACAGTAAAAAGTGGTAACCTGCAGCAATTGTTATTAAATTAGCTATTTCTACTTGATTTAACTCTTATAAATGTGTTTTGTTGGTGTAACCTAATGTATTGAAGTTGATTCAGTGAAGTTCATATTTTTGACTTGATTGAAACCAGTTAACTTAGATGTTACCACATGAAGCATAATATTTAGATTAACATTTTTTCAGTGTAATCAGTTTATGCATGGACCAGAGTCTATCAGGGCAGAATCAGTGAGCTGCAGTCAAAACTATTTCTCAAGTTTCTTTGGCCGTCATATGATATATAACTTAAGTAAAGTTTACCTTACTGACGCTAGCATTTACTCAATCATTTTAGATAAATGTTTGTGGTACAGCAAAATTGCAAGTTTGAATTAAAATTTGAATTAGTTATTGTTATTTTTAATCCAACAAATAGAATTGAGATATAAAATAAAATGTGTCCAGTGCACAAGAAGATCAGGCCTATCATAATACATGAAACTGAAAAACATTACTGTCCTTGGTGGTAGTTGTGTCACAGTTGTTTTGCTTAAATATTATGTAAGGTTTGGAATATCTCCTTTGGGTCACTGACTCTTTCAAAGTGTGTAATCAGTGTGTGGCATAATGGGGTGAAATCACAAGCATTTTCATCTGGGACGCACACGAGTATCTAAATTCACACAGAATTCATGAAGACAGTTAAATAAGATGATGTATTAATCTTAAACATGTATCCAAATTGGATTCATTTTATAAACGAATGGTACAGTTCTTAGGAGAACATTATTATGTATATTATCAAGGCAAAAACAAAAAGACAAAACAATATGAACAATCAAATTGCATTAATACATTTATATTAGGTTAAATTAGCAAATTCACTGTACTGGGTGTTGTAATACTGACATTACTGAACAATGTAAAAACTTCCAAGGTGAAAGAACTGAGAGGAACTGAGGCTCACTGTATTATCACCAACATATTTTCAACAGAAGGTTTAGAATAATTGCACTTTTTTGACCTCATGACAGTGACCAAACTGAAATGATGCAATACTTTCATTTCATACAAATGGGTCAGTAGTGCGTTTTTGATGGCTGATTCACGACTATTACATCATCCAAATGCATGTTGATTTTTTATTTATTAATGTAGGTTTTCAACCAAACAGTAATAAGTATGGCAAATTACATTGTGACGAGGAGGAGGGCAGGGCCAGATGCGGCAGTACGAGAGAGAGAGCCACAAGCAGCTGCCGTGTCATACAACACTCATACAACCCCACAGAAGAACACTGCCACCATGTTTTACTGTGGGTAGCATGTATTTTTCATTGTACTCTTCACCCTTGCAACGCCATATGGTTTGGATGCCATCAGTTCCAAAAAGCTTTACCTTTGTCTCATCAGACCAAAGTATGGAGTCCCAATATTCCACACCTATGTCAACATGGGCCCTGGCAAATGCTAAATGGGCTTGGGCTTTAGCAGTGGCTCCTTCCTTTATAGCGGATGTCATATTGTGTCACATGAAACAGTCACCTCAGTTTGTACTTCTACAGCATTAGCTAACTGTGAAGAACTTGCATGGCGATTTTCTTCAACTCTTCTTAGCACAAAACGCTCATCTCGAGGTGTTAGCTTCCTTGGACGGCCTGGGCATCTCCGAGAGCTTACCACAAGTCCATCCTTTTTTAATCACTTTCGCTACTGTATTCCGACTGATTAACAATGCTTTAAAAATATTCTTGTAGCCCTGACCTTTTTTGTGTAAAGAAATTACTTTCTTCCTCAAGTTATTGTCAGTTATTGTCAGTATTGAATGGGAAGGGATTTAACAGGTTAAACACCACCCTTAATTGTTAATTATTGATTGATTAGACTCATCTGTTGTTGAATTCCCGTTAATTAGCATTTTATCAAGTTTTATTCCTAAAACCTTCATTGGGGTGTACTAATGTTTGCACCATGGTCTTAAATCATTTTGGTTAAAAAAGTTCTAATTTTCTTTTTTGTACTGACAAATCTCATTTGCAACCAATAAACCAGAGTTGCTGGAATATTTGATTGTATAGGATCCCATAGAAAGTATTCATTCTAAAAAGAGAAATCTGTTGGGGTGTAGTCATTTATGCTGGGGACTGTATAATACAGCCAATGAGAAGCCAAAGTTTGAGAGTTCATATCATGTGAGAAGGAAAATGTAAAAGAAAAGAGGATTTATTCAAAGCATTCCAACATTCCAACGTGTGTGCTGTGTATTGTAGAGCAAATTCTAGCCTATAATGTGTTTGGGCTGCTTAAAAATTAGGGTTGGTAGAGTTACTTTCAAAATGTATTCCACTACAAATTACCGAATACATGCTGTAAAATTTAATTTGTGACATATTCCGTTAGAGTACTCAAGGTCAGCAACATAATCTAAATACTTTGGATCACTTCTTCAGCACTGTTAGATTTGTTAACTTTTTTGGACTATAAAAATATCTGCCAGTACAGTAAGACAAAATACATGTTAAAAATGCATTCTCTGAAAAAAGCCTAAATATCATATGCAGTGTTGCTTCTAAAAACAAGATAAAGCAAATTGATATAGTTAAGGATTTTTAGATATTTTTACAGAAAACAATAAAAAAAATTCTCATCAAGAATAAGATTTTTGCTCTAATATCAAAGGTCTTACTAGAGAAAAAACAAAACATGATCTAACATTTTCTTGATAAAAAATAAATATATATAATCGTGCCTGATAATAGGTGCATGTAAAATGGCTTGATATAGCATCTTAGCCTAGCATAAAGCTAAATGTTCAAATGACAGTTTACACAAGGTTTATTTCTATTTCTGCTGTTCCAAACTTACTTCAAACTTCTCTGTCTGCTTGTATGAATGTAACACATCTTAAGAAAGTGTTTCACCTCTGTTCAAATGCTCTTTGGATAACATACTTTTTATTAATACATATTTTTCAACTGAATAGACTTATTCAAGTATGCTAAATACTCTCCTTTCATCTAAAATCACCTTTTCTGAAGCTAATTTGCCCAAATTGTTTGGTAAAAATTTATACATTTTTATTTTCATTTGAAAGGGAATACTTTAAGCTTAAACACTTAAAAAAGCCTTAAATACAAAAGCTTTACATACAACACACAAATCAATTGAATATATATATCTGAAACACCTGCTATGACTTTCTCATCTTTTTCACCTCTCATGAGTTTTCATACCTGTAAATATTAAATGGAACTAATGACAATAAAATGCAATTGGCGCGAATTTGGCGGTAGATGTGCTTGTATACGGAGGAACAAGCAGCTGCAGCATTAAGACATGGCAGGTAAATGGTGCAAATATATGGAAAACATATTGCAAAGAATGGGAGACGAAAAGGGTAAATGGAATGGATTCGAAGTTTTCCAAATGACGAAAAAAAACAATTTGCAAATATTGCAAATGTGAAATTAGAGCGCATCACAGTAATCTGATAGTCCACGCTGCCACTGAAAATCATAAAAATCAAATGCCAGAACATTATTTGACACAGACAAGGGCATTGCAGACAGGAGGGACATGGGGGACACGTCCCCCGCACTCTTTAACCCTTGTGTGGTGTTCACTTTTTAGACCCTTTGGTACCATTCGGGTCAAATTGACCCGGGTCATTATTGGGGATTTAAAAGCAATACAGAAATAAAAATTTACATAAAAACTCCTTAACATATATTGTCTTTATCTCAATTCCATACAATATAGATAACATATGATTACTGTTTGCAATTAATCTCTGCTAGATCACATTTAACAATGGAAGTGTCATTGGTTTTTTGTGATAAATTATTATTCATGGAAAAAAGACTTCGTCAGTGATATCGTCAGAACAGAATGTTTTGAGACTTGAGGATTAGCACCTTTGAGTAAGGTTAGTAAGCAGCCGATAAGAATCACTCTGTTTAATAGTTAACCACTCCCTAGTAACCATTTAGAGCACCCGAGCAACCAGCCCCATTGATATCCATTCAAAAAGGGTGAGAGTGATATCTTTGGATCAGAATGTCCTAGGGACATAAAAGTTGGCTTGTTTAACTTTCGTGAGCGATCAGTCTTCAAGTATCATCATGAAAACTACTTAGCCACACCCTAGCAACCATTTAGAGCACCCTAGCAATCAAACCCCATTTTATTCCAAATCGCTTAGATATGTTTCTCAGCATCAGAATGCTGTAGAGACATCATTGTTGGCTTGTATGACTCAAGACAGAAAGCAGCCTTCTTAGTATCACCCTGGAAACTGCCTAGCAACCACGTTGGCTTACCCTAGCAACCAAAGAGCAAAACACATGTCTCTGCACCAGAAAATCTTAGAGACTTCTGGGCTGACTTATTTCACTCAGGATAGCAAGGAGCCTTGATAAGTATCACCCTGGTAACTGCCTAGCAACCAGATTTGGTTACTCTAGCAACCATGGAACAACACCAATATCTCTGTACCAGAACATCCTACTGTCATGCGCAACCATGGAACAACACCAATATCTCTGAACCAGAACATCCTACTGTCATGTGGGAGGCCTTTTTCAACTTGGGGCAGTTGGTGGGACGTTGTGGCGAGAAATTTCCCACTGCAAGCACCACTCACATTTTCTTCAGGAAATAAACCTATCTAGTGAGTGAGTGTGTGTGTGTGTACATGTGTGCGTGCGTGCGTGCATGTTTCTGTGTTTCTCTGTAGGTTCCCACACTACAGAGGGTAAAGAGAGTGGGAAAGCGGGAGCAGACGGCTTCTTGGTGTTTGGATTGTAACAATATAGCAGGTGAATGTGTGTGTGTATGTCTCTCTTTTTTGATCATTGATTAAGTGATTAAGTCATTTCACACAAGACATCCACCGGTGGCATCACCAGAAATGGTCACTGAACTAATTATTAAATGGATCTAAATGAATTTTGGTGAATGTAGTCAAAAAATTTGAACCACGTGGATACATTTGAATCCCACAATGTACAAACACAAAGTAAAACATTTAATTGCGCACATGCACAATTGTCATTATTGTCATTGATTAAATAATTTATTGAAGGACCAGCTTGTGCTCAGTCTTTTATTGTCATGTGTGTAACAGAAGCAAGTGCTCCAAAAGATACCCTTTATTTTTACAGCTAATTTAGCTAAATTCTGCATTTAATTTGCAATACCTGAATCTTTAAAATAATACAAATACTTCAAGAATATAATACTTATATTGATATAATGCTTATTTCATACTTGTATATTAATATATACTGTAATATGTAAATACTGCACTGTAAGTATTGGGTCTGTGCGATCCACCTACTGACAGCTGTGCCCCCGCCCCACACACATTATAAAATTACTGCTACACTCAAGCATCTTAACTGTTGATCACTTAAGACATGTTGTGGGAGAAATTTCCAAGAAAGGCATTAATTTACAACGAACAAATTGCACAGATTTGATCAATTCAGTGATAGGACAAGTCGTTCATGGAGATCTTCTGGAGGTTGTGGACCATACTCTCTCATTGTAGATGAGAGCACTGATGTCACAACCAGGATACAACTATGCATAGTCATCAGATTTTACAGCAAGAAGCACTCACAAATCATTAGCACATTTGCTGCAATGTTTCATAAAGTAGCTGGTGATTCACTGACCAAAGCAATTTCTTTGTTCAATTTCCTGGATGACAAACAATTTTCTGTACTGAATTGCATCGGTCTTGTAATGGATGGCTGTAACAAAATGTGTGGACAATATAACTCAGTGCTACAGAAATTCAGTGACCGTAATCCACATATTGTCTACATACAGTGTGTGGGCCATTCACTTTAGCTCTGTTCATCAAAAGCTTTGAGTGTCCTACTTGGAAATGTAAAGAACATGGTTTCTCATACCTACAGCTTGTTTTTGAATGCCACCCAGCAGCGCCAAAGGTATTTGGACGTGTACAAGACCATAAATGTAGGTGAAAGCCCACTGAACTTACTCCAACTGTCAGACACTAGTGACTTGCAATTTGGTTTTTTTTAAAGATTTTTTATTTTCTCCCTTTTTCTCCCCAATTTGGAATGCCCAATTCCCAATGCGCTCTAAGTCCTTGTGTTAGCATAGTGACTCGCCAGGTGGCAGAGGACGAATCTCAGTTACCTCCATGTCTGAGACTGTCAATCTGCACATCTTATCACATGACTTGTTGAGCACATTACCTCGGACACATAGCGCATGTGCAGGCTCACGCTATTCTCCGTGGCACCCATGCACAACTCACCACGTGCCCCACTGAGAGCGAGAACCACATTATAGCGACCACGAGGAGGTTAAACCAACATGACTCTACCCACCCTAGCAACTGAGCCAATTGGTTGCTTAGGAAGCCTGTCTGGAGTCACTGAGCACACCCTGGATTAAAACTTGCAACTCCTGTTGTGGTAGTCAGCGTCTTTACTTGCTCAGCTACCCAGGCCCTGTGGCTTGCGATTAGTGAGTGTGTCAACTGTATCCTTTCACAGTATGAGGAGCTTAAGTTGCATTTCCAATTGACAAAAGACAGTGAGAGAAACTATGGTGCAAAGTTGCTGTATGAAATGTACAATGACAAAATTAATCTGATCTACCTGAAATCTCTCCAGCCAGCTTGAGACACCCAATCCTGAAAAACGGAGGTGAAAATCAAACAACTAGAGGCTTTCTAATTCCTGTCACAGAGCCATGCCCTCTCTTCAAATAAGCCAAGGCTTGATGATTTTCAATTTATTTATTTTTTTATGGGAGATAGGGGAAAGCAGAGCAACAGTGGAGAGTCATTAATTCTCTAGATTGGAAAAATAAAGAAGACAGCAAAACTGAGGATTTCTGGATAGAGGATGTTATGCACACAAACACTGCAGATGACTTCGAAGAACTTCCCAGCTTTGCCATTCAGCAATGGTGGTGTTGGGCATTCCTGCTCCCAAATGTAACTCATAAAGAGCAAGCAGCGAAACAGTTTAGAACAGAAGTCTCTGCTAAATGTAATGTGGATAAGAACTTATATGCAAAGAAGAAAAATCTGCTGCCAATAATTCAAGCCATCACCACTAATGCTTTCTCTCTTTAATGCTGAAATCTACTTCACATCAGCTGAGGAAGATTAGGAAGAGAACACAAGTTTCTAAAAGAATACAGCAAAAAGATTGCAAAAAGTTCTTGTTCAAAGCTAGAAGAAACAAAATTCTTATGAGAAATGTTAGCAAGAAAATGTTCAGAAGTGTTCTAAATGAACAGAAGAGGACAAACAAGAACAAGAACAAAGAGAGGAAATGGACAAGAAGTCAAGTTCATCCTATAAGCCTACTTTGACTATATCTTAGTAAATACCATATTAAGGAAATATTTTTTTATTAATTAAAGTTTGCCAATGTAGGTTAATTGGATGTTCATGCTTGTGTGTTGACAGAACAGCAGTCAATGCAGAGGAGAAAAGGGGAGTGAAGCGAACTGAAAAGAGTACTGTAAGTACAATTCAGTACTTTTTATTTTACACAGGCTACTGTACCTATAGTGACAACACATATACTAATGGTCTTGACTGGGATCAGAAAATGCAGGAGTTTCCTTTATTGTATGTATTAGGATTGTGTAAAACTACAGTGTGTTGAGAGAGGTGAAGGGGAAGGAAAATGCTCTTAAGGCAAAAACTTTTATAGATGGTTCTTTTAGTGTATCACATATCGTGACATACAGTGTTCAAGCTATTTATAATGCATATGCTTCAAAAATATTCAACTGAAAATTAAAAACAGAAACAGACAAACAGAAGAATAAATGCATTCAATAATAATAATAATAATAATAATAATAATAATAATAAAAGTTTCAGAAATAAAATACAGATCAATTAAATATGCACATATTACAGACAAGCAAGCCTAGCAAAAATAATTTGAATACAATTTAAAAAATAAAACAAATTCAAATCAATAGTCAGTAGATATTTTAAGACCATTTGTGGGGGACTTCCTCAGTTGTCAAGCCTAATTGGACAATTAAAAAATTGGGCTAGTTTTTACTTCTTTTGGGCGGGTTTCGAAATTACTTTGGGCTGGAAACAATTATTGGACCTGGCAACCCTGCCTACAGAAACCCTAGACCTTCCCCTTAACCTAACCCTTACATCAACCCTACCACTAAATCTAACCCTAAACCTAACCAGACTCTCGCGAGACTTAGGCTGCGGGGGTGTTACCTTCTAGACACAGCCCCAATGAACGGGCATTACAAGCGGTATAAGCGTTCGACTATGGCTGATGCGTGCAGTGACTGCATATGGACGAGATATTGAATGACTCAACATAGAAGATCTGCTACTTGCAACGTTGGTACGCAGGCGAGACAGTTATTTCTTCGATCTTATTAAAATCAGGTAAAGTGCCTTATTCTTGGGCAGCCGTATGGGCCCGGTTACGATGCATGCCGACCCTGCGCTAACCGGTAGGCTGGCATGTACACACTTAGATGGTTTTATTATTATATCGCATTTCTGATATGAAATAATGATCAGATAACCTTGCAAAAACGATGAGACTGTAGTCGTTTTAAAACTCGGTGTAGGTGAGACACAAATTGCACTGAGCAAGCTGTATAGCGGTCATGCTTGACAAATGGTGCGGACAGCACAGCTCCTTTCTTTCAGCCATTAAAAATAAAAGCCACCTTCAAGATGGATTAGTTTTGCTGTATTGTAAATTGATTTTAAAAAGCTTGCAGCTATGTACCATAAATCATACTGTCATAATTTTACTCCGTATATAACTAAAATGCCTACAGTAAATCGTGACAGAATGTAATAGATCAGCCGATGTTTATGAATGAAAGTAATTAGGCGCTCAGAGTATGGGGCCGTTCACACCGAACACGTTTTTGCGTCAGTGACAGTCTGCTCTTTTTCATTATATTTCTATGTAAACATGTGCTAGACGTCTCGTGTATTTTCAGCGTCTCGCGCAGGAGCTCTGCGTTATTTAGACGTTGTGTCAAGTTAAAGGAATATTCCTGGTTCAAAACAAGTTAAGATCAATTGACAGCATTTGTGGCATAATTGATTACCACAAAATTATTTAAACTTGTCCATCCTTTTCTTTTTTCTTTAAAAAAAAAAGAGTAAAACATTGAGGTTACAGTGTGGCACTTACAATGGAAGTGAATGGGGTATTTTTTTGGTTTAAAGGCAGAAATGTGTAGCTTATAATTTTATAAAAACACTTGCATTTAATTCTTCTGTTAGAACTCATGTATCATTTGAGCTGAAAATTCATTTAAATTGTAATTTTACTGTCATTTTAGGATTTGTTGATGACATCATGGCAACGAAGTTGTAACATTTTCTATAACTTTACACAGTTGGTTATTAAGCGATTTTTATCAACCTAAAATCATGTTAAATCTTTTCATTGCCATGACAATATTACGCCATAAACCCTGTAATCTTGCAAAAACAACAATTTAAACAGCTTTACAGCTCAAATAATACACACATTTTAGTAAAGATTTAATGAAAGTGCTTTTTTAATGTGAATTATAAGCTTCACATTTCTGCCTTTTAAGAAAAGTATGAATCCATACATTTCTGTGGTAATCAACATTAAGCCACAAATGCTGTTGATTGAGCTTAATTTATATTGAACCCAGAATATTCCTTTTTAACTTTTCAAAAATACATCTTGAGACACCTGCGTTCTGTTCTATTCATTGCACTGCATCTAGCTTTTTTAGCACAACACATTAGTTCTGAACGGACCCTAATGACATTTGTATTAAAAACGTATTAACCTTTTTTTGCAGGAAGTTTGGTGCTGCAACCCATACTAACTAAAACTACCAGCAAACCGGGTAACAGAGATTGGAGAGGACGGCTGACCGGAATATGAAATATGGCAACAGCATCACTCTGGAAAGAGCCCAAGCATACTCCACATCATTTGCGTTTAGTCCTTTTTGGAAAATGTCTAATTGGGTAATTTTATGTGGTTTTGATGCTGAATAGTACAACAGAGAACGTTATTGACTAAACCGGAGTATTGCCGTAGTTTGTATTAATCATATTTCATCACACTTGGATCATGGATATATGGAATTGGCTACGTTAAAGTACCTGCTGCCTATCCATCCATTATAATGAATCAAGGAGATAACCAAGAACCATGCGAGCCCCCTTCACATGGGCTTTATGGGCCTCACCGGATCCGTCCGTCATCGTACAGGGCTCTGCGAAGTGCCGTTTCCAGCCTGGCGAGAATTGACGATTTCTTCTGTGAAAAAATCGGTTCCGGCTTCTTCTCTGAAGTGTTCAAGGTAACCTTTCCCCTTCTTACCCACACACATGATTCTCAACTGGGGTACACTTATTGCAGTGGTCATACTTTTACTGACAGATGATTGGTTGCACCTGTCACTACTGGCTGCTTGTTTCAGGAATTACACTTATAATATAAATGGCTTCAATTTTGGTATTTCTACTTCCCATCCATACCATAACGTATAGGATATAATATATTTTTATTTCCGATCAAGGAAAGTCTAGGAGACATGTGAAATGTATTCATTGTGGTCCTTACTGGAGCTCGCAGAAGAGCCTCCAATAATCAACGATGCAACATTAAACTGTTGTTTATAAGAAAATTGTAAGCACACACACACTTGAATTTTTATGTATATTTGGATTGATATGTAGGGAATGTTTCACTTTAATAAACGTCTCATGAACTGCAATGCAAAATGGCTGTTTTAAATCACTTTTCCCCAATCATCTTGAGTTGTATCTGATACTACATGATACCGATACTGAGTCAATGTTAAGAGCAACATCAGTCTCCGTGATTAATGATAAAACCGGTCAGTTCTACTCGACAGCATAATCGGATTACCAACCTGTCCTATTCTGTCTACCTCATCACAGAGGGGTGTGTGTTTAATGGCCCATATCTCTGCTGTCTGTCTCAAGTACCCAAGACTTTAGTCCACAAAAATATCTGCCTATTATTTTTATTTAAAAGCCATGCTTTTGCCACTATATTAAACAGCCAGGCTTAATATGCGGTCACATTAATAATCTTTCATTCTGACATTGTCAACAGTTGACACCTCTGGTTTTTGGATTTTTATTTCAGCATCATTCTGATGGCATCACAGTATGACCCTTCCCTTTGTGGCACATTCCTTGGGCACGACTGACTATCTTGGACTTCTAAACTTAACATATTTAATCATTAACAAATCCAACACTTCTTTTGGACTTGGTACATAGTGGACCTTGTGCCTCTTATCTTTTTCTATTATTTGAGGCTGTCATGTGGAACGTTGGAAATTTTCTTCATCAGTGGTTCCAAGTATAGTATCTTCAGTATTACAGATACATGTGCATACGTTTTAATTGAACTGAGTTTTTAAAATTTTAGAGGCATATCTGACTTTTATTGGCCTAATTAAATCATAAAGAAACATAGACATTATAGCAAGTTTTCTGATTTCTCAGATTTTTCTAAACATATTTTTATATTATATTAAATTACTGTATTTTGTCTGTAGAGCTACTTCTGAGAGCCACAATTAGTTACAAAAGAACAGTACCGTTTTTTTTCTGTAAGTGCAGCAATAAAAGGCCACTTACTGAGTAAAAACGGAGTGTGTAGCTTTAAACATTAGTCCAATTAAAGTATAGCACTCAATACATTCATTGATTTCATTTGGGACAGAAATGGAATATTTAATGAATGTGGTGGTTTGTGCCATCTCAAGAAAATGGTCATTGCAACAGTAATTTCAGCTGTTTCAAATAGTTATTAATCAAAGTCAGTCCGATATCTTAATTTCTACAAATCTGGGATTCGGTATGCTATGACGTCCTGGATTCCAGCAGGTTAGGTGGGATGACGGGAAATGCGAAGCCTATTAGTGCCTAATGTTGACTATTAACGCACCATACTGGATCTCCCTGTCACTCGCTTCCTCTCAGGCTGATGGGCATATTTACTTCAAACTTAAATTCAAAAAGACACTAATACAACTGTTTTCTATCTCCATTCCTATATCCTTTACTATCCTTAAAATGAATGTCAAATCAGTCTAATGCATGTTCATCAGAGTAATTCTGCCTACTATGGCCAGAAAAAGCAGTATCGGATGCTCTCGTCCAGATGTAAAGTATATAGATCTCATTCTGAATGAGTGCAGGTCATCCACATGACTGAATGGCATTACCCATCAAACACTCAACACTGCTGTGCTGACCAGCTGTGGAGGTTTTAGGCACTCCAGTGGAGTGCTGCACCTTCGATAATTATTTTGTGCAAGAAATGTAATTTTAGGGAAACATAACAACGTTCGTAATTACAGCTCTGGATCAAATCTAAATGTAGGTTGGAAAAATGGACTACCTTTTGCTGTTTATGAAGAATGGGTGTCCACACTAATAAGTTTTTGTTTGAAAACGCATTAATCTAGCTACATTTATGCCTCTCATTCACACTAGAATGGCATTTTCCTCCAATAAAAATTGCTGCATACTTTGAAAAAGATGGCATGTGAAAACTGAAAATGGACTTTTCAAACAAAAACAGATTAGTGTGGATGTGGCCTAAATAAATTTTTTAGAGCTCTGTTCCATTTACGAAACAATTGATTGACAATACTGCTGTATTTAAGGGTGGGATATGTCCCCACCAATTTGTTATCTATCTTTTGTCAGGTAACTGTCTAATGCAAAAGAAACGCTGTTGCTCAATTCCAGTTAAATCAAACAGATGAGTCCCTGCTCATGATATACATCCACTGACGTACAGATGCACACTCTGTTTTTAAAATAAAAAGTATGGGGTGGATTAGAATCCTGATCCCCTTGTACTGGAGGCATAAACTTTACCAAGAGACCTATCAGTCATTCTGGCTAAGTTTACTGATCCATGTATTTATCCACTGACTAACAAAATCCAAGTACTGACAGTGTCCAGATGTACGGTTCAAGTTATCAAATTATGTTAAATATTTATTGGAGCTCTTAAATTGGTTATCAAGACTGACTGTTTATCAAAACGGTAAAATTATTGTTTGACATTCTCATAACCTAATTAATATTAATGAGTTTCGCCACTCCATCCATGAGTCCACAAGAATGTGAGTGATAAAACTAGATTTTGATCTTGCATGCAGAAACTAGATGGAAATGATGAGAAAAATTATTAGGGTTATAAGGGTTAAAGGAGACGCAGCACCAAAACCGAACGTTTCTGACAGAGGGTCAGAATGAGGGTGGAGAAATATAATGTCTTACAAATAGATGACTGTTTTACTAATATTATAAGTGATTATAACTGAACCCTCAAGGAGCATTTTAAAATAATAAAAAGGGCACGTCATGACCCATTCAATGGAAAATCAACATAAAGCATGTTATATTGTGCATTGCCTGAATCATTTCAAGAGTTCTTTTAGTGGTGCTACTGAATCTCTCTCTCTGTCTGTTGTGTATGTTATACAGGTGCAGCACAGGATCACTGGGCAGGTGATGGCTCTGAAGATGAACACAATGGCCAGTAACAAAGCCAACATGTTGAGAGAGGTGCAACTCATGAACCGCCTCTGCCACCCCAACATCCTCCGGTATGACACACACAATTTTTCCCTCTTTCCTCTTAAAACTGAGCATACTTCTCTGTTTGTGTATGAAATGATTTGAGTTACAGTGCCACAACACGTTGCAGTCTGAGATCCTTGTGATATCAAAAGAATGGGTACTGAGAAATAATACAATGACGGTAAACAGACTTTGCAAAAAGAAATGTTGGTTCTGTTACTGAAACAAACAAAACAAAAAGACTCACAAAATCAGTCTAATGAATTACTCACTGAATCTGTCAGAGCGGTTACTGAATTAACTTCTGACTCACCTACTCACTGAATGTTTTCGACATCATGTAGTTAAAGATATACACTTAAAATAGGAGCTCCCTCATTTTAAAAACAATTCCATTGGAAACACTGCTACAATGATTTCTCAGCTAGACCTTTGACACCGAAGAAGACAGAATCCGTAAATTAGCTTTGTGCTAAATTATGGCTTTGGAAAGAATTCACTAAAAGCAATTAAGAAATGTATCAACATTTCTTATATGCATTTCTATTTTATTTATAAAATATTGTGGGGATCTTGCACACTGTCATGGTTTCCAAATCTTTATTAAATAACACAATATTTCAGTTAAAAACATTAGTCAGGCATTGACTATAATAAAATATGATATCATACAGTATAGTGTATTCTGTTATATATTCAATTACTCACTATATGTTGTTCTATTACTTTATCTTCCTGTTTTCCTCTGTTAGATTTTTGGGGGTGTGTGTTCAAGAAGGACAGCTTCATGCTCTTACTGAGGTAAGACTTCACACAGAAATCCAGACTACAGGAGTTAATGGTCTGTCTGGTTGATGTGGTAATAATCGTGGTATCATGGTTACAGTACATTAATGGGGGAAACCTGGAGCAGCTGCTGGACAGTGAAATCTATCTTCCATGGACTGTGAGGATAGGTCTCTCTCTGGACATTGCAAGAGGGCTGCAGTATCTACACAGCAAGGGCATTTTCCATCGAGATCTCACGTCCAAGGTAAACAAACACACATTTTTTATATAGTGGTCTATTACACCACTACCTTAGACAAGTCACTGTAGGCTTGTTACAAGCTTCTATGGGACAAATAAATAAAGCTGAGATGTTGAAACTTGTAAAGGAACATTTAAAACATACCTTATACATACTCCTAATAGGGATGGGTTTTGATGCAGATTTCCAGATTCGATTCCGATCTCGATTCAATATCAATTCATATGGGTACATTTCTGTCACAGTGTTCATTTTGTTAGCATATAAAAGAAATCCTCTCTTTGTTTATGCTCTTAATTATAAAGTAACCTTCTAGGTACAATTCGAAAATATACATTTTACAAATTATATTTTTTCATTGGTCACTTTTAGCTTTTACATTTTTCAAATTCAGTCTATTCTATCAATGAATGTCTTGAAATTGCATGTACTGTATTACGTTGCAAATATTTTTATTACTTGCATAATTTGTATTTCATGATATGTAGAACACGTGCTTAATTGGTACCCTCTCTTTAAGATTAGCGGCATCAGCCAGTAAGCTCATATAACAAGAGAATGCGTGCGTGGTTTCTTTAGCGCATCCATATGTGATTAGAATTAAAAGGTTCCTTTTTTGTTGTTTTTAATGAACAACTGACTGTAAAAAAACAGATAGGGTATTAAAAGAGACATTATTTAATGACATATGGATCTGTGGATCATCTTTGGACACACAGGCGTGTTAAACCAAACTTTTATTCTCAACACACAGTGAAGGACCTCTGTGCTAATAACTTCTCCACTACTCATTCACTGGTGAGTGAAATCTGAACATTTACTAGCCAGTGGCTAATTATAGAAAGTTTTAGTTGCATAGTGTGATTTGGTTGCACATGTGAGTGATTTATTTGAAATATAGAGGGTTGCGAAAGATCGTTCTAGGGATTCGATAATCTTGAGAATCGAGATCGTTCAAACTAAGATCGCGATGCATGAGAAAATCAGTATTTTTTCCAAGCTCTAACTCTTTAACATGTCACCCTTTTGCAGAATTGTCTGGTGCGTTGTGAAAATGCCACTTTTACAGCTGTAGTTGGGGACTTTGGACTGGCAGAAAAAATCCCTGATTACAGGTCAGTTCAACTCTTCTTTTACTCAGTAAAACAATTTTTGTGACAATTGTTTTTATTATATTTTTGATTGGCACTTTAAATTTCTTTACCTAGTGATACAAGTTAAAGAATCTCACTTATTTGGGAAGTCCAAATATTGATTGTAAGGAACAAGGATGTCTATAAAACATAAGGAGGTCTATAATACGTAAGGAGTAATGTACAGTCAGCCGGTCATTAATGTGAAATAAATCCGACAGGTTGATTAGACCTGACATGCACTGGTGAAATATCAGTTTGTGCCTTAATGTGCAATCATTATACTGGAATATTTGACTGCTGAATGCTGTGATTGGACGATCAGAATAAAGTATTCCAGAGAGCTGTATAGTAACTGGAGAGAGTTCCTACTCATTTCCATGCCAGTTACTCGACTATCGAATGGCCCCATAAATTAAAATGCCATGTCACTCTGGAGCCACAGGAAATCTATGTCCTGACATGCTGACAATGCTGATTGTCTGATGACATCCCATGAATGTGCATCATCTCAACCCCTTATCTAGAATCTTTCCTGTGATGTGAAAGGCAGCAGACAGGGAAAATTAATTTCACACTTTTGGTAGAGCTCCAATAGCCACTGGCAAAACAACTACTGTTATATAATGAAGTATTTGCAAATTACTTGCTAATTGCTAACATTTGTATTTATTCAGAATACACTACTAATTTTAAATGCCCCCATAATAGTGTAGTTATGTTATCTAAAAGTAGAGGCTTACTGATCACGATTTAACCAACCAAACTTTGATTATTCCTATATAAGAAAATATTAAACATTTGTCTTGTTTGTGCACAGTGATTGTGCTGACAAGCAACCTTTGGCTGTTGTGGGCTCCCCCTACTGGATGGCCCCGGAAATGTTAAGAGGAGAGCTTTACAATGAGAAGGTACCTTGTTATTGAATATTAAACATCTGAAAATCCAAGTGTTGTGTCTTATCACTGAAATAAATGTAAAATAATTTTTATTCCATAGGCTGATGTCTTTTCATATGGTATAATCCTTTGTGAGATTATTGGTCGAATTGAGGCTGACCCAGATATCCTGCCACGGACAGAGGTACTTGACTGCACACGGCCACAGCAGTGACTTAAACACGGCCACTGCTTAAGTATTGGGTTGCCAAACATAAATGAAGCCTAGATTAAATTTATGTGGAGAATCATCAAATAACTTCAATTGAGCCTTAAATTCTGTCTGAATGTCTATTGCCAGTGCAGCCATTTGCTCATAACAGCTATTACAGTATGAAGTGAAAATGTTTTAAGATCCAAAATGTACAATAGAATGTAATACAGGAGGTTGTAACACATGTTCATTATTGCAAACCTCAGGATTTATCTAAAAATTGTTGGTGCATATTTATATTTTTTCTCTGAAACCATGCATGTCTGAAGGTGTCTTATCTGTCAAGTACATATGAAACACCATCAAGGCATCTGTCTGTTTGTTTGTAGGATTTTGGTCTGGACGTTGACGCCTTTGAACACATGGTGGGAGACTGTCCATCTTCATTTCTTTGCCTGGCTGTCAACTGCTGCAATGTAAGCCATATAGTATTAAGTTTCTGTGTGGGGCATAAGGAATATCTAGATGGGGGTAGTGATGACCCACCTGGCCATTGTTCTGTTTCTTAATTTGTTTATTCTCTTTCTGTGGTAGATGTGTGCAGACAGCCGTCCTGCCTTCTCGGAGATCGTACTGACCCTTGAGATGATCAAGAGCGAGAGGGAGAAGAGTGAAGCACCAGTTATATTAGGTATGCATGTATGTTACAAGTTACACATTGGTAATGAGTGTTTTTCCCATATTTATGTCGTAGATATATATACAGTTGAAGTTTACATACACCTTAGCTAAATAAATTTATACTCTGGTTTCTTGACATTTAATCGTAGAAAACAATTTCTGAGGTCTTTGTTGATTTCTTTTGAATTTTACATGATGCCAAGCGGCACCGAGTTTGAAGGTAGGCCTTAAAATGCATCCACGGGTACACCTCCAATTAGCCAATTATGCTATCAGAAGCTAATTGCCTAAATGCTTAACATAATTTTCTGAAGCTGCTTAAAAGCAAAGTTAACATAGTGAATGTAAACTTCTGACCCACTGGAATTGTCAATTTAAAGTGAAACAATCTGTCTGTAAACAATTGTTGGAAAAATTACTCATGTCATGCACAAATTAGATGTCCAAAATGACTTGCCAAAACAATAATTTGCTAATGAAATCTGTGGAGTGGTTAAAAAAAATAGCTTTAATTGCTTCAGTCTAAGTGCATGTAAACCTCTGACTTCAGCTCTAAAAAAGAAAGAAATTTGCTATTAAACCATTTGAACACTATCAAAGACCAAACTGAACAGAACTACAAACAAAGACAAGTAAACAAGTAATTTCACAAACTCGTATGCACATATAAAGTATATAAATAGATTTTCATATGTACTGTAAAATCAAAGAGTTGTGTATTAGGTGAAATGTGACAAGCGATTAGTATTAGCATATAAAATTGCTGTCTGACGTGATTCAGTTGCAGCTAATCAGAACATATTTGATGTTTAATATAGTTATCTAGAGCGTGAGATTTAAGCCTGACTCACACTGTACAATTCTTTCTGTCCTTTACTATTGCTGCATATCAGTCTGTACGACATGACCCCATTAAAGATGCAGAGACAGACTGTGTGACATCAACTGTCTTCTATGTCAGACTGTACAGTATACATCTTGTAGGACTTAAGTTACAATTGACCGTGTTTACTGGGCAATAGTCATCAGTCCGCATAATGTTGTCTCATCCACATAGACGCACAAAATGTAAATGCTGGTGTACAAGCTATAGCGCTAAATTTGCATTATTTTGGCGGTAAGCAAAAAGAAAAAGATGAAGTGTCTAGATTATGTCATGGCTGGTTAAAAGAGGACTCCATGGAATGCCCTCTGGAATTAAATTAACAACAAATGTCTTTGAAACAAAAAAGAGCACTCAATTGCACGCATTGCATTAAATGTGCTCGCATTTATTTGGAACGCAATATCATATGGCTGTATATTTAAGCTGTGAATATTTCAATTGAAAACATTTTGCACAAAATGTCATCATTAAAAATTCAAAAACAAATATCATCAAAACATCACATTCCCAAATTAATTTCCCCAAAAATCTGTCTTTTTAAATTTTTTTTTTTTTTTTTTTTTTCAACATATAATATTCAATAATAAACCTCTAAAATTTCAGTAGCTAAAATTAATTTGAAAGTTCAACCTTGTACATTCTGGCATTGCAGGAAAAGTATTATAGTGCTGATGCACAATCTTGACTCTCTGTTACTAGACTTCACCACTAGGTGAGGCAATTGGGTGTTGAAGAAAACCAAGAGCAACAGGGAGAGGTCCTCATCAAATAAACCTTTGTCTGTGTGTCATTTTTCATTTGGCTCTCATTAGTAGGTTTATTGAAGTTCCACCTGCATTGTAGTTAACAGGCGGTAGTCCGTTTTTATGAATCAATTAAACTGTAAGGTAAATTTTCACTACAGTGGTTCAGCTGTAAGAATGCTGAAGATATTGAGAGAATTTTAACAGCAAGATGGTATAAAACTGAATTTCGTGTCTATTACCACCTTCTGCTACTAATACCAACTACAGAAATAAGTTCAGTTAGAATAGAAAATATGTGGGAGAGCATTGTTTAAAACCCTATTATGACTTTACTGCAGTATACTATGTAGCACTTGAATGTATATAGTTTACAGTGACATTAAAATTGACATGGATTCATAATGTTTATATGTTAAAAGGTTACATCAGATGGTTACAATTTATATTAAATGGTTACAAATCAGATATATGAAATATGTAGTTGAAACCAGTATGCATACTAAAAAGAGTGAAGACCAAAAGATAGAAAGAGTCAATTAAAACGGAAGATGACACGCATAGTAAAGTGTCGTGTCAGATTGAAGAAACTGTAGAGAATTACTAAGTGTTTATTGTCATGTTAGTTTATCAAAATTGGCAACTGTCCAGGTCCCCTCCCTGTTGCTCTTGATGTTAATCAACACCCATTTGCACCACTTAGTGGGGAAGCCTAGCAACAGAAAGTGAAGATTGTACATCAGCACTCCTTTTCCTGCAATGCCAGGATGTACAAGGTTAGAGGCGTGTATATATATATGTTTATATATAAAATTTAAAAACAAATAAGAAATTGTGCAATTGAAATATATACAGCTTATATGTACAACCATATGAAGTTGCAATCTCCCAAAAATGCAAGCACTGTTATTGAAATGTTTATTTTTCAATATATCAATGCGTTTATAGTGCAATTCAGTGTACTTTAATTGTTTCAAAGACATTTGTCGTTCATTTAATTTCATAATGCCCATTCTGCAATGCAAACTCAAGGTCCTTTTGATAGTATTATCATAATGTAAAGGTAACGCTAGCCAACCCCATATTTGTGTTGGTATATCACATAGATAAGCTAGTTACATTTTTTGCAGTTTTCTCTCACTCACTCACACACACACACACACACACACACACACACACACACTCCAAGTTACAAATACTGTTAATTGAGCTTAACTTGTACTGAGAATGATTTTCTTTTCTTTATTTACCAATGCTAGAGAAATTACTGTTTTCAGTTTTACCAGACCTCAGACAACAACTCCTTGTTGTGATTTCCCCAGAACCTGTTGCCATTGCCGACAGCCCATATAGGAGGAGAAGTTTGGCCTGCCATCCAGGTGACCATCGTCTGTCACGTAGTCAGTCAGATGTATTGCCACCCACCACATCACCGTGTTTTGGCACGCCTGTTCGGGTCAACCCCTTCTCTCTTCGCCAAGACCTCAATGGTGGTCGCATCAAGCTGTTTGACACCCCTAGCAAATCTGTAATCTCTCTCACTTTTACCCTTCCACCACCGCCAGACCCATGTGCCTCCCCACCCCTCAGCGGAAGCCCTGGACTTTGTGGACCTCCTCGAAGGTGCCGGTCCCTGCCTTGCACCCCTGAGCTGGGCCACCAACTACTCTTCCGGGACCACGAGGAGCAGAATGAGGAAGAGAAGGAGAGGAATAATGATCTAGGAGATGGAATGAAAGAAAAAGAGGTGGAGGGATGGCAAGATGAAGTTGAGGACTCAGGCCTAGTGCTGGACTTGGAGATGGTATCTTTAGAACGGGTTGAGGAAGAGGAGGAGGAAGAGGTGGAGAAGTGCCTCACAGAGCCCATGGACTGTAGTAGCTCCCCCGACACGGCAGAGGTTAACACTCCAGGGAATCGACCTATCAGCGGTTCTTATTCCACTCCCTCCTCCTTGCAGCCCAATGGCTGGGCAATGCCTGTCTCTAATGGACCACCATTATTACCACCTCTTCCCCATTTGGACAATAACAATGGACTGCTCATGCCTGGGCGTCCTATTGCATGGGCTAGACTAAACGGTTACCGCAGCCCTGCCCCAGAGCCAGTACAACCTACTTCTGAAGAAGAGCGATGTCATTTCCTGTCCTGCTTGCTGCCTGGCTGGGTTTAGCTTCCCTTCTCTGTGCCTGCGTAGAGCCCCTCCCTCTAGTCATGGACGACCATACAGGAATCTCAACAGAGGGGAGGCATCTGCATCTACAGCAAAAAAACTTCTCTGTCACAGAGCTAAGGGTCTGGCTCCACCCACAGCAACCTGTGAGCCAGGGTTACCCCTTCCAGAGTCCCAAACCTAAAGAGAGTGACCTCAAAAAGAGCTGCAATATCAAAAGTCCTGGTTATACTTTGTTTTTCTGCGTTCCGGATCAGATTGCGCCCAGCCAACAGCCTTGCCTTTCAAGGTATATTCTTTTGACCGCAAGTGAATATGAACGCATTTGACGCATGCATAGTATGATTGCACAGTCGAGAAAAACTGGGCTGTGCGTGGACAGGTCGTGCAGACTGTGCTGATGACAACATTTGTGTCACGCATACTATGTGTAGAGTGATCAGCAACGCGGACAACTGAAGTATACTGTGGGCTTTAGAAATGACACTGTATTTACAACACCATACAGTCAGGCTGCAGCATTGATGTCAGGATGGTCATCTTACTGGATGCAATGCAGAGAATAGCAAGAACAGAGAATTGATTTATGACTAGTGGTATTCAATTTTGCAATATGTGGATGAGACTGTGATATACAGTTCATATATTTTGATCCTATAATGTCATAATTTTTACATAATCCAGATTCATAGGTAATATTATAACTGTACAATAATGGGTGCTTTAAATGTGTGCTCTTTTTGGTTCCCCAAATTAGGGATGTGCAAGTGTGTTCAACTAGTCATCTAACAACATATAAGTCGATAAGTGGGGTCGACTACTAGCATTAATATTTATTGGAGGTGGTTTTAATGGGAGGTGCAATTCTCAAATTAATTGAGAGACTCAACTTAGAGCGGTTTTGTGTGATGATATATTGCTAAATAGTGAATAGCATCAGTCACAGTCATTCCAAAAAGTGTTGTCTTTTTAATGCTTTAAGTGTAGTCTTATTATGCACTGTTGCTACAGCAAAGCATCATTCTGCGTTCAGGATGTGCATAAGCAGTTTTCTGCCGCTCCGTATTGGAGCCTTTTTTATTTATTTCTTTGATAGTTTTGTGCAATAAGATTGGATGTTATATTTATTTAGCCTATTTATTTGTTGAATATCTGTTAGTCACCATGATGAAGTACTGCACTTTGCATTTGTATATCCCTCTGAAAAGTGTCTGAATATGAAAAACGGAGCCTAATACATTATTATCCTTAACAAAGACTAATTGACTAGTCCTTCAAACCACTAACGACTAGTCGCTTATGAAAATGTGTAGATTTGCACATCCCTTGTTTGAGCTGAAGTAGACTAGAAGTATTATAAACTGGAATAATAGTGGCATGTCAAGCATTTTCAGCTTATCTTATTCATTCAGTCATTTTATTTATTATTGGATAAACATTCCTCTTCAAGACTGAGTGCTCTTCACTTTGCCGTGAGAGTGTACAAGGGTGTGTGATGCTGTATTCTGATGTCAATCATTTGTTGATAAATGTTGATGTTTAGAGGCAATGTGTGTAGTATGTCTTATGGTAATAAAGTAAACTATACCATTTAATAGGCATTTTTAAATGAAAACTGTAACATTTTGAGTGCTCGAATATTATTACAGTTTGAATTTTGTTATCTCCCCCTAGTGGTCAGAAAGATTCACTCTTGCAAAGTAATGCTGCTCTTATTAGGAATCAACTGATTCCTCTGCTGGAAATTGACAGTCACCATTTATCTAAAGCTAGTTGTTTTTTTGTTTTTTTTTGTGGTAAGTTTATGGAATAATAGTTAGAAACATGGTCCTAGATCATCTTGCACACAGTGTGATGCCACCATAGACACTGTAAAGGGATTGCTCATCCATAAATTAAAATTTCATGCTATTTCAAACATGTTTGACTTTCTTTCTGGCATGGAATACAAATTTAGATATTTAGTAGAATGTCTATGATGTTTTTATTTTCATATACCATGAAAATGGATGGTGACTAGGGACAGCCATAGTCACCATTCACTTTCATTGTATGGATAAAAAGAAACACTGACATTCTTATTGGGAATTCCTTTTGTGTTTCATGACAGAATTTTCATTTTTGGGTGAACTAATCCTTTCAGGCAAATATGAGGCATGTTATTTATAATACAGTATCTGCTTATGTGTTTGAACATGTGCATAACTGTATATTTTCAAAGCAATCTAGATGTGGTGTGGTCCAATACAGGTCTTGGACTGAAGCCGTCTCTTCATATTCAGTCTAAACTTTTGTATTAGTTTACGGTCTTCAGAAATAAACCAGAATCTCAGACAGTCTGAAATGCTCTGTGTGTTATGGTCTCTAAACAAACTGTTTAGCATCTGAAGTGTAACACCTCAGAAATGTGTCCACTGAATTTCTTAATGCTTCTGTATGTACACCTGCTTCTCAGATGACCATAGGAAGTATGTGCATGCGGAGTACTGTACAAAAGGGATCTGTACATATTGATGCATGACAATAGGCAAGAAGCTTTCTAGCCTGTTGGTACTTCCCTTCAGGCTGGCATCAGAGGTAAAGTTGTCTCAAGTGAAGGTGGAATTTAGATTTGAGATATGGATGCAATAAGAATCAGAATGAATAAGAATCTTGGTTTACCTGGAAAAATGTAGATTTAGTAATATGTTTTATTTCTTGAAAAAGTTTACATATTTTAAAATTAATCTAGGATAGATGTGAATTTGAAACTTAATTTACTCACTTTTCTGAAAGTTGATAATCAAATGCCTCACTGATTATTACTAATTTATAATTTTCAGTGCACTAAAGACATAATCTATTGAAAGTAATTTGTATTGTCTGTACTGTATTTGTACAGCTTAGACATCCATAACTTGCCTCCTTTGTCAGTAATGAAGTGATGTTAAAACAGATTGGGAAGGATTTGTAAAGTCCACTTATGTTTCGATGTAAAGATTTGTTCCTATTTAAGAGAGGGTCTATTTCTCTCTAAAAGTAAAGCACTTGTTACTTAGTTCTGGGGAACAACAGCTTTAATGTATATGTCAATGAGTCATGTTATTTATGAAAATGTCAAATTAAAAAGTCAATGTAAAACCGTTTTTTTGGCATTTTTATTTTTAAACCGAATTGAATTGTAGATAGAAATTGTTAATGGCTACCAAAAAGATGAATCAATGAACTGACAAGCATTATGAAGAGAATAACATGAGTCTGATCAATATGTGTGACAGGAGTCCGAGCTGTAGCACAATGGGAAGTGCTCATGACATTGAAAAGCATGTTTGTCTGAATTGTCTCATGTACCAACCTTATTTCTATCTCTTTCCTGCTACTTGTTAACATCCAATGTCTTGTCCAATAAAAGCCAAAACCTACAAAAAAAAAGTATAAAAGACTTACTGTACGTTCACACCAGAAGGGGCGAGAGCGTCAAAATTCGCTCTGGCTGCCCTCCCTTCGACGCTCAAGGACGCTCGTGGACGCTCTGACGTAGTTGAAATAGGCGGCAAAGTTTGTTCAGAATGCTTTGTTTTGTGAACCATATTTAAAGGGGCCGCAATTTAAACATCCAGACATCGACCATTTACTTTTTGCCGACCTATCACAAATAGCGTATATCCTCATGAACTCTTTAAAATGTGAAAATAAGAAATCGATCGATGGCAGAAGGTAATTAAAATTATAGTTGTTTGTTCAAAATAAAATACATTTGTAATAATAACTGTGGTCTTGGTCATATATTACAGGGAAACCTGTCACGGCAATAATTCGTTTCTCCTCCATTTTATCTTCGGAACGAATGTTTGGTGGGAACCAAAGTTTACACGGTTATGTTCTCTAGACTTCGCTAGAGCGGAGCACTTCTATATTCCAATAGGTTGCCGCCGAACCGCGTCACAGCTCATTACCATAATGTTGACTGCACTTGAACTTCCATCTGACGCCCACGCCGCACAAGACTCGCCGCGCCGCTTCTCGCCGCCGAGAGACGCTGGCTGTCATTGAATGACTTCCGGTCGATTTGACGCTCTCGCCGCCTCTGGTGTGAACGTATGGTTAGGAAAACTACAACCTCAAATGACAATTCGTGATATACCAGAGAAATCAGGAATGTGATTTATCCTGAGACCTTCGTCCACATGTGTGGACATAAAGTTTTGGCTTCGCAATAGTCTATAGACTTTAGATTTAAGGTTTAAACTTGATGCACCGAGTCGTGTGGAAAAAAAACAACGCGGGGCCGATCTCAGCTGAGATTTTGTTTGGGAGAAATGGCAACAAAACTACATCTAGTAAGAAACCTCATTAAGTTTTTACATGAAACCCTGTTTGAGTAAAAGAGTAAAATTAAAATTTTACTATAGGCTCATTTTCCTTAAAATATAATATATTCACTGTAAATTATCACATTGAGAATCATTGCATCCAAAAGCTAGAAAATGTTGCTTTCAGATGCTGAATACAGAGTTAGGATAAAAATAATGTGCATTTCAAACTGTTCTTAGACCAATGGAGATAGATAGCACAGTGATTACAGTTGTGGGCAAAAATATTGGCACCCTTGGTAAATATGAACAAAGGAGGCTGTGAAAAACTTCTTTATTTTTTAACCTTTTGTTCTTTAATTCAAAATATTCACAAAAATGTACTTTAATTGAAGTAAACTAATTTAAAGGGCCAGAAAATCTCATAAATAAATATTTTTCTCCAAAAGCCACAATTATTGTCACCCCTAGAAATTCTTATGAGTAAAATCTGCAGTATATTCCCATTCATATTTAAAAATAATTAGTACACCTTGGTGACTAGGAATATTAAATTGTTGAGCCATGACTTATAAGACATGACTTATAAGACAGGGGTATAAATATGAGGTAACACACAGGCCAAATTCCCTTAGACATCTATCACAATGTGTAAGACTGAAGAATAAAGTTATGATGTGTGGCAAAAGGTTGTTAAGCTTCACAAAATAGGAAGTGGCTATAATAAAATAACTTAAGTATTGAAAATACCCATTTCCACCATTAGGGCAGTAATTAAGAAATTCCAATTAATTGGAGCTGTTAAGAATCGGCCTGGAAGAGGACGTGTGTCTATATTGTCCCAACGCCTGGTGAAGAGGATGGTTCGAGTGGCCAAACATTCTCCAAGGATCACAGCTGGAGAATTGGTTGGGTCTTGGGGTCAGAAAGTCTCCAAAAATACAATCAGATGTCACCTACGTCATAAGTTCTTTGGGAGGGTTTCTAGAAGAAAGCCTCTGCTCTCATCCAACAACAAACTCAAGCATCTTCAGTTTGCCAGACACTACTGAAACTTCAAATGGGACCAGGTTCTATGGCCATATAAATAAAAAATAGAGCATTTTGGCTGCAAAGACCAGAGATGGGTTTGCTGCCGATAGAGAGGTAGCCATATGGGAAAGTACCTCATGCCCACGGTTAAATATGGTGGTGGCTTGTGGGGCTGCTTTTATGCCAGGGGTCCTGGACATCTTGTTCAGATACATGGCATCATGGACTCTATCAAATACCAACAGATACTGTAAAAAATCAAAACCTGACTGTCTTTGCCAGAAAGCTTAAATGGGCTGTGGTCTTCTAGCAGAAATATGATCCAAAACACACATCAAAATCAACACAAATGTTTCACTGAAACATCCCAGTTTCCTGACCTGAACCCCATAGAAAACCTATGGGGTGAATTCAAGAGAGTCCACCAGCATGGACCTCAGAATTGGAAGGATCTGGAGAGATTCTGTAGGGAGGAATGGTCTCAAAACACTTAGCCATGTCTTTTCCAATCTCATTAGTCATTATAGGACAAGACACAGAGCTGTTATATTGGCAAAGGGAGGTTGCACAAAGTATTGAATAAAAGGGTGCTAATAATTGTCACATATATTGTTTGATATCCACTAGAGCATAGATTTTTTGTGAATATTTTGAATGAAAGATCGAAAGGTAAACAATAAAGATTTTTAACATGGGTGCCAATATGTTTGGCCACAACTGTAATTCATTCCCTAATTAGAGAGCAAGGGATCATTCTATAGCTTTCATATGCAGCCAAGCGCATTCACTCCTAATATCTGGTAAAAAGTTCAGTTTCAGGCTGCAGATGATGTTTGGACCACTCAACATGTTTGGCAGACATGGGGTAATGTTAATCAGTACATAGATTTAGAATTTTTCAAGCAAAATGTTATTTTAACATGGATGGCATTGATTGCATGATGCCGTCTATTAATTAACACTCCCAGAAACATAATAAACAATTTGATTTAAAAAAATTTAGTTTCTATAGCTTGGTAAAATTTCAAATTTCACAACTTAGTCCAACTGTCCACAAATGTGGACATACATTTTTAGGAAAAATAAATTAAATGAGATCCACAGGAGTTTCACAAAAATGAAATTAATTACAAATAAAAAGAATGAGATTTATAAATGTATGTTGGAAATTCACAAATAAATAAAATTAGATTTGCAAATAAAAAAATTATTTATCAGTAATTTTTTTAACTCAAACACAACTCTGTCCAGCATTCATTTGTGAATAGCGCATATTTACTGTATTTTTTGATTGCTTCCTGTGCATTTGAGGATCGCTACATGCATTTGTCGATTTCAAAACAAATCTGGCATCAAGATGTGCCTACAAATCTACAAATAGGTGGACTCCAGCCATCCTCTACTCAAGCAATAGAAAAGCCATATTTCTTGGACCAATCGTAGCACGTTCTATCTTCAACCAATTACACTTCGTTTTACTATCAGGGCGGGACCAGAGATCAAGCACTTACAGATAAGCTCCAAAGCTGCAAACTTTTAAAGAAACGGATGCCATCAGAGGAATACTTTGCCTTAAGGTTCGAATCATTTTCTCTCAGTTATAAATATGTGTAGTGTCTTGTTAAATGTCGACAGCTGAAAATTGCCCATTTGTAGAGTGTCTTCATATTTTGCTTTATACCTGGCTGACTGTATGAGTCTGCTATTTTAATTTTAACCAAGTTTCTTGACTGAATGTGTCGTCAATAGTGCTGGGTGTAACACGTTACAAGTTAATGTAGCAGCAAATGAACTCTGGACCTTTTATCTGCTCCTTGTAAATGGGATAATGAGGGAATAACACACACCTGGCCATGGAACAGCTGAGCAGCCAATTGTCCCATTACATTTGGTCCCTTAAAAAGTGGGAGGCACATATACAAACTGTTGTAATTTCTACACCGTTCACCTGATTTGGATGTAAATACCCTCAAATTAAAGCTGAAAGTCTGCAGTTAAAGCACATCTTGTTCATTTAATTTCAAATCCATTGTGGTGGTGTATAGAGCCAAAAAGATTAGAATTGTGTTGATGTCCAAATATTTATGGACCTGACTTTCACCACTCTTTACCTCCCCGCAGTCTCCAGTCTCTGCAGGGTCTTTCCCCCCTGAAAGAATAGGAAAACTGGGAAAGATCACCTTCCCCGATGTGTATGATAGCGTTAAGTTGGCCCCAGCCACTTTAACTCTATGCAAGAAACATAGAGAGAGAAAAGGCGCGGCTGGCACGGCCTGCTCCCATGCTTGGCACGTCGCCTTGTTCCCCCCTGTCGGGGGTAAAGAACCAGAATGCTTTGACGATTTTATGGGGTGTTGGGAAAGGGTACGTGCAGCCTGGCACAGCCGGTCACTTTGGCACGTAAAATACCTGCCCGCTCCTGTGTCAGCAGTACACGTACATGTCTCAGCGCATGGCGTGATTTAAATTGGAGCCCTAGTGTCGCTTCTTCAACACAACGTCAAAGTGAGCGACAGACGGGGAACGTCTAGGTTACGGATGTAACCTCCGTTTCCTGGTGGAGGGAACGAGACGTTGTGTCCTCCCGGCCACGTCGCTGAACTGAGCCACTTTTGCGGCCGAACTTCATTGTCGGCTCCTCAGAAAAATCCTGAATGAAACAGATGCATTTCCCTTCCTTTATACCCATATGTCAGGGGGCGGTACATACAAATTCTGTCTGCCAATTTCTCATTGGCCTTTTTTCATAGATCAGAGATGCAAAAGGCTCTCAAGAGAGACCCCTAGTGTCGCTTCTTCGACACAACATTTCATTCCCTCCATTAGGGAACGGAGGTTATATCTGTAACCTAGACGTTCAAGATGTAGCCCAAGCAAATTCCCCAGATCTCACTCTGATTGAGAATCTGTGGGATGTCCTGGACCAACAAATCAGATCTACAGCAGCTCCACCTCACAACTTACTGGACTTGAAGGATCTGGTGCTAGTCTCTTGGTGCCAAATACCACAAGACACCTTCAGGGGTCAGTCAATGCCTTGGCGGGTCGGCGCCTATGCAGATCATGACAGAAGCCAACCAGAGTAGACAATTACTACTGTTGAAACAAGAGAAGTTATCCTTGTTTTGTAATGTTTAATTTCTGTATGTTGTCGAGGAAACAAATGTAAAATGTTGGTATTTATTTTCTTACAAGCACTAATAGCATCTAATACATGATTTCCAAGACAGGAATGTAAATGCTTTTTGTGATATAGCCAACAGCTCAGAAAGAGATGCAAGTAGCTTTAGTTATATACATCTTGAACAAGAAGGAAAAAATGCTAAATATTACTTTTCACACTAACACACACACTAATACATTCTTGTAGTGAAATGTGTAACCTATTGATTATGCAAAATTAAAATGTTAATCCATGTACACAAACGCATGCACACTTACATGTTGCACAATGTGAACTATCACTATAATATGTACTGTAAAAGCAGTAGTCGTTCATCACATGGGAAATACCTCTTTTTAATATTTTTGCATATTCTGTTTGTTTACATCAGACTAAATGATCTGTGTGTGATATGTACTGCATGTATGTATATATATACACACATACATACATACATACATACACACACAGATCATTAAGTCCGATGTAAACATATACAGGTGCTGGTCATATAATTAGAATATCATCAAAAAGTTGATTTATTTCAGTAATTAGATTCAAAAAGTGAAACTTGGATATTATATTCATTCATTACACACAGACTGATATATTTCAAATGTTTATTTCATTTAATTGTGATGATTAAAACTGACAACTAATGAAAATACCAAATTCAGTATCTCCGAAAATTTGAATATTACTTAAGACCAATACAAAAAAAGGATTTTTAGAAATGTAGGCCAACTGAAAAGTATGAACATGAAAAGTATGAGCATGTACAGCACTCAATACTTAGTTGGGGCTCCTTTTGCCTGAATTACTGCAGCAATGCGGCGTGGCATGGAGTCGATCAGTCTGTGGCACTGCTCGGGTGTTATGAGAGCCCAGGTTGCTCTGATAGTGGCCTTCAGCTCTTCTGCATTGTTGAGTCTGGCGTATCGCATCTTCCTCTTCACAATACCCCATAGATTTTCTATAGGGTTAACGTCAGGCGTGTTTGCTGGCCAATTAAAAACAGGGATACCATGGTCCTTAAACCAGGTACTGGTAGCTTTGGCACTGTGTGCAGGTGCCAAGTCCTGTTGGAAAATGAAATCTGCATCTCCATAAAGTTGGTCAGCAGCAGGAAGCATGAAGTGCTCTAAAACTTCCTGGTAGACGGCTGCGTTGACCTTGGACCTCAGAAAACACAGTGGACCAACACCAGCAGATGACATGGCACCCCAAACCATCACTGACTGTGGAAACTTTACACTGGACTTCAAGCAACGTGAATTCTGTGCTTCTCTCTTCCTCCAGACTCTGGGACCTTGATTTCCAAAGGAAATGCAAAATTTATTTTCATCAGAGAACATAACTTTGGACCACTCAGCAGCAGTCCAGTCCTTTTTGTCTTTAGCCCAGGCGAGACGCTTCTGACGCTGTGTCTTGTTCAAGAGTGGCTTGACACAAGGAATGCGACAGCTGAAACCCATGTCTTGCATACGTCTATGCGTGGTGGTTCTTTAAGCACTGACTCCAGCTGCAGTCCACTCTTTGTGAAACTCCCCAACATTTTTGAATGGGTTTTGTTTCACAATCCTCTCCAGGGTGCGGTTATCCCTATTGCTTGTACACTTTTTTTCTACCACATCTTTTCCTTCCCTTCGCCTCTCTATTAATGTGCTTGGACACAGAGCTCTGTGAACAGCCAGCCTCTTTAGCAATGACCTTTTGTGTCTTGCCCTCCTTGTGCAAGGTGTCCAATGGTCGTCTTTTGGACAGCTGTCAAGTCAGCAGTCTTCCCCATGATTGTGTAGCCTACAGAACAATATTCAAATTTTCTGAGATATTGATTTACATATAAAAGAATAAATAAATACATAAAATGTTCTACTTCATGAAGCTGTTGCTGCAGTCATACACACAAAAAATATTCCTGGCTAAGGTAAGATTTAAACAAATGGTTTAAATAACATTTATTTAAATAAGCTTAACTCCGTAAAGTATAAAATTAGTACAATTAATGCCAAAGCAAATGTAGTTGCTTTGCCATTTATTTTGTGTCAATCTTAAGTATTTTCTCGAAGTGAACACTTTATATTATATGCTTTAAAGAACTATAATAATTTTTTCCATTTTGAAATGTCCCAATGAATTATTTCAGATTCAGATTATTTTACACGCACATTCTTCTGTTTAATAATAATAATAATAATAATAACAACAATTTAATTAAATAAAAAATATATATTATTTAAAATATATGTATAATTTACTATTCCAACTTCCACAATTTTTTAAACACCTGTGATTCCTTAATATTATGACAAAATAATGACTTACCTTTTTTGGTTGCCATTGTGCTAATATTAAAGGATTAGTTGGGTATAGGTATATTTATTGATGGTTCTTTATATTACTTTATATTTTCTGTGTTTCAAATTTGCATTTGTTCTATGAAATGGACATATTGACTGTCAAATGGACGACTTCTCCCATTAAAAAAAATAAAAAAAACGTCCCCTCTCATTAAGAGACATGTACCAGCAAGAACTTCATGGACTAAGCTCAATCCAGGTTAGGATAATATCTAAAATGAATGAATGATTAAAGAAACACAAACAAACATCACTAGTATGCAAGGGAACCAAAAGGTGTGGAAGGTTGGGACGATTCTAAGGGCCCTGGATGTATAGAAGGTCCAGCAGGCCCCCCCGATCTTTTAAAATGGCCAGAAGCACTTTCTGCTGGATGGGTTACCACATGTGTGGTTACAGACTTTATTGAGTCACTTTTTGTTTGGTGGGGGACCCATACACTGACATTTATGCCAGGAAAAATACTTTTGCATTACAAGGACTCATAGGGAGGTCATTTTTCAAATCAGACCAAAGCTTGGTTTCCCGGTAACATTGCAAATTAGGCTTCAACGATCATCTCAACTAATGTCATTCATTATTTTACGATGGAATAATGCCTGTTTCCTAAACCAGCACATATATCACCCATTATAAAGTTGAACTTAAGTGCTTCATTACAGGAGCTGTCCAGCCCAAAGGTGCTGACCACTTTTGGCAGTATGTCCACGTGTTTGTCTTCTCAAAATGAAAATAATGTGGAAATATTGACAAACATACAAATTGTTTGTAAACTTGTCGGGGCACCGAAATGTATTGCCTAACTATTACAGAATTTAATTAAAGAAATAATGATGTCTTTAGTTAGACGGAGTTTCAGATGTATTGATGCTCAATCATAGAGATTAATGAAAGTGATTAAATAAATGCATGTAATGTGAATGTACACTCTGTGATGGGGCTCTCCCGTAACCTAAAGTTTTATGGCTGGAAATTGAACAAATGCAAACAGAACAGAATTAATAAGATGGGCATAAGTATTGAACTACTCATCGATCTGTCTAAATATTAATAGATTATCTGGATCAAGGTGTTGTGTACTTGTAGCCTTACTAGCCATTATTCATCATGCAATTTGTTACTGCCTTGTAAAAAGACAATAGACGAGCCAGTTTGAACCAGACATTTGAGGAAGGAGGAAGGAGGAAGAAAGAGAGAGAGAATCATTCATTGCACACTCACACTCTAATCTCCTTTGTTAACCAAATTGTAATTATTTATCAGGCATACTAATTTAAGTTTTAAACTGCATGGTCACATTACTCAAATATGTGTTCTTATATAATCTGTCTAATAAAAACATGTTGTCTTTCTAATGCCATTACATTATGCTTCTCCATGAAGGCTAAAATAACATTATACTGTATTACGTGTTTTGTAAATGTAGACGTACCATGTTGCATGCACAGACTGCCGAGACTGCCTATTGATTTCAATGCAATTATTTTCAACACATTTATATCCTCTGAAATCGTTTACATTGGCCTTCCAATGATCAAAATATATTAATACAATTTATTAAATTCCCAATTGTCTTTGATAAACTGTGAAAGATGCCAGAAAGAGATGTTTAAGTTGCACTTAATGTACTTAAGTGCGTCCTCGTACCGTTAAATGCAATAATCACTTGTTCAGATGGTTAAATGCATATGGTAATTGTATGCAGATGAGGATATGAAATATAAAAACATGCGTTGTACACTCCATATATGGTTATTTTGGGGAGGAGACGGGGTGGGGAATGAATCTCGTGCATGTAATTGCAATCTTCTGCTTGCTGGGATTTATTAAGGGAACTATGCGCAGGTTCTTGCGTAGGCTATACATATGAATCCACTGATCTATATATATAGATCAGTGTATGAATCAGACTTTTTTTGTGCGTACGCAAAAAATACACATACAACAAAAAAAAAATAAAAAAATAAAAAAAAATATATATATATATATAAAATAGTTTTTAAATGTATAATAACTACAAATAAATAATTTAATAACAAAATAGTAAATTATGTTTGTTACATAAACTAATTGCCTTAGGCACAAAAGTCAATTTGTAACGGTTTGTGAGACACCTGACTGTCCTTAAACGCCGCCCATGGGGCAACCACTCGAAATGAGGGTTCAAAGGGTGTGTGCTATCTCCCATTATTTTCTGTGCCATCCTCAACACTTGCTGTTCATAGTAAAATGTTAAACTACGTAAAGAAATACACATAATTTTTGAGCACAAGTTTACAATACCTTGCAGACGATTTTTGCTCTTCATAGACAATGAAGAAAACCAACATAAGAAAGAAAATGACAGAATACTTTCAACAAATGAATTATAAAAAGACCTAAAAATGCATCTCTGTACATCAAAAGAATTAAGTTTCCTCAACACAAACAATCTTTGGTGTGATTTTTTGATAATGGCATCAGTATTTTTATCGAACTTCAACATGTTATCAAAAATTGTCCCTAAATACTTGTATTCCTCTACTACATTCACCGGAGTACCATTAATAATCACAGGTTGAAGTGAAAGTGTTTTCTTACTAAAATTGATAACCAACTCTTTAGTCTTTGAGACATTCAAGTCTAACTTCATACTTTTACACCAAGAGATGAATCTGTGTAGAGCCGGACCATAATCCTGGTCTGAATGTGAAAGCAAAGAAAGAAGAACAGTATCATCCGCATATTTTACTAGGTAACTGTTACCTTGTATACTCTGACAATCATTAGTGTATAAAATAAAAAAGATTGGAGAGAGTACGCAACCTTGTGGTGAACCTATGGAAGTGTTTAACATATCAGCTAGAACCCCATTAACCCTAACCCTTTGTTGCCTATCTGTTAAAAAGTCCATAATCCATGACACTAATCCATGATTAAAATTAAACTGACTAATAAGTTTTTTCCCTAAAATGACAGGTTGCAGAGTGTTAAATGCTGACGAGAAGTCCACAAACAAAAGCCGTGCAAATGCTTTACTTTTATCCAGATGTTGATAAAGAGTATTTCACAGAAACAGTTTTGCATCATCTACGCCTCTTCCAGCGCGATATGCAAACTGCAGTGGATCTAAAGCCGAACTAGTAGCTGTCATTATATACTTTTTGATCTCTTTTTCAAAAGCCTTCATGACCAAAGAGGTCAAGGCAATTGGACGATAGTCGTTAAAAGAATCTGGTTTAGCTATTTTAGGTATTGGAACAATAGTTGAGCTTTTCCACAGATCAGGTACCAACCCTAGATCTAAGGAAGACTGACAAAGTAAATGGAGAACTCCACAGTGATTCAGTGTTCTACCACATATCCCATCTGGACCTGGGGCCTTATTAAGCGGTGTGGTCTTCAACTGCCTCAATATATTAAAAGGATTTAGTTTAAAATTATTAGAAATACTCAAAGTATCTTTAAAATCTACCATATCATCAGCAGTCTGGTAACTTCATTCACCCTAGCATTTCCTTTGTTCAGAACACAGATTCATACAATGGTACAGTTAAACAAACTTCAGTGTGTGACACGTTTCAGCGCATTCCACTTAGACCTCTCCTAAAAAAGATACTTGAAATACCAGGCATCATGTCTAAGGTTATTGCATGGCAGAAGCAAGACAGTGGTGCTCTGCAAGACTTTTGTGATGGTGAGCTCTGCGAATTCCATGCCCTGTTCTCCCGTGAAGGTTCTATTCCTCTTCTTCTTTACATTGATGATGTATATAGACTGTGAATCCCCTTGGCTCAAAGACATCTGTCCACAAATTAGGATTTATGTATTTTGCTATCAAATGTTTACCAAAAGAGCTGCTTTCCAGCCTTTCCTCACTTTTTTTGCTGGCAGTCTACAAAACCGATGATGCCAAAACCTATGGCGTTGATGCTGTTTTAAAGCCCATGGGGAGGACATCAAATCATTAGAGAAAGAAAGTGTTGATATTAAAACATCATCCTTTGAGGGAGCAGTAAAAGTCAGCATCTGCCAGGTTGTTGGTGATAATTTGGGTCTGAATGCAGTTCTTGGATTTACTGAAAGCTTTGCCAGCAATTATGCTTGCCGGTGGTGCCATGTTCCAAAAGAAATCCTAAGGGTACAGGTAAAAGAAGACCGTGGCATTCTCCGAACTGCTGAGTCCAATGAGAGAGACATTGGTCTTGATAGTGTCTCAGACACTGGCCTAAAACGTGCAAGTGCCCTCAATGATCTTCACCTTTTTGATGTCAGCAAAAACATGGCACCAAACATTATGCATGACATCTTAGAATTTGTAGGGAGTTATGAGATGAAGCTGATCATAAACTCACTATTGAGGAAGGACACTTCACCCTAGACACACTAAATTACAGGATCACAAGCTTTGACTATGGCTTTAGTGATGTCCACAACAAGCTCACTTTGATTACAAAGCATTACCTGCATAACAAAGATGGGGTCATGAAGCAGACAGCAGCACAGATGTGGTGCATTTTGAGACTGCTTCCTCTAATGGTTGGAGATCTAGTCCCAGAGTCAAATAGGTTCTGGGAGCTACTGCTTCTCCTCCTTTCCTGCATGGAATTAATTTTTTTCTCCATCTCTCACTGTCGAGAGCACAATCTACTTGAAGTGGCTAATAGAGGAACACCATACTCTCTTTCTTGAGTTGTACCCACATCAACATCTGAAACCTAAACACCACTTATGTTGCATTATCCAAGAGCTATAAGACGGCTCGGGCCATTGGTGCAGTTTTGGACTATGCGATTTGAAGCAAAGCGTGGCTTCTTTAAACACATAAGCCATATCACGTGCAACTTCAGGAATATTTGCAAGATGATGGCCATTAGACATCAAGTAATGTTGTGTTACAATTTCTTTTCTGGAGGTGTCTTTGATCACAATGTTTAAGTGGGCCAAGGTCACAGCACTATTCTCGCTGATCTTGAGAGATGTGATGAAATCCAAGGAGGCTTGGAAAATATTCCATCCTACACAGAGGTGTATGTGCCGGCCTGGGTAAAACTTAAGAGAACAACATATAGGCCAGGTATGACAGTGTTTGTGTCTTACTGTTTGTAGTGGCTTCCTTTCCTTCTTAAGCCACTTCCGTGAGGGAAAGTATGTTTGACGCTACAACAGTTTCAACAAGACTTGAGCTTTATTGTAACAAAAAGATGAAAATTTAAAGACAAAACTCTGTGCTCCAAAACAAGCAGTGTGGTGTAATATAGGTCAAAAAACAAGGGGTCTCCCTTCCCCTCTGCCCTTGCCACATCACTTCCTGTTTAAGATGGCTACCTTCAGGAAGTCCCCAAAAGGGGTGCAATTCTTTCCCCTTACCACAGGTGGGAGTACAGACAATGGTTACATACAGCCGTGACATTAAGTAACATTATTAATAGCCTTATGGCTCCTACATTCTGGCCACTTAATTGACCATGACAAGGCAATTATATAAAATATACATATATTGAGGAGCCATATAAAGACATATTTACAATGTACTTCAAGATTTTTTTAAATCTGTTCATGCACAAAAAAAAGTGTCCGAAATAGTCCAATGGAAAAATCAAACAAAGAAAAAGATTAAAAAATAATCCAATGGAAAAATCGCACAAAGAAAAAGATTAAAAAATAGTCCAATGGAAAAATCAATGAAAAAGGTTCGAAATATGTCCAAAGAATATTTGCCAAAAGTGGTGATCGTTATCTTCATCAAGGGAGCATGTCAACTCTGCAAGTAACTGAAATTACTATTTAGGGTTACTCTTGAAGAAGACATAGTTTATTAATAGGTCTTTCCAGTATGTTGGACTTTGTTTTAACCAAGACACGACGAACATGTCCTCTTTTGTCAGGCAAGGTCTTTGTGATCCGTCCCAGAGGCCAAGAATTTCTGGGTGATGTATCTTCCACTATAAGAACTATGTCCCCGGCTTAAGATTTTTTCGCACTTCATGCCATTTCTGCCTCTCTTGCATCAGTGGCAGGTACTCTCTTGTCCATCTCTTCCAAAATAGATCACTGATATACTGGACTTGTCTCCATCTCCGTCTTGAATACAAATCACTTTTTATGAACAATCCAGGTGGCAGAATCGGTTTTCCTTTCTGCAGTAGGAGATGATTAGGTGTAAGAGGCTCTGGATCTTTGATATCATCAGATATGGTGGTAATAGGGCGGTCGTTGACTATAGCCTCTACCTCACAGAGTGCTGTCTGTAGTCCCTCTTCATCTAAGGCTTGTTGTTTTAGGACAGAATACAGAGACTTCTTAATGATGCAGACAAGCCTTTCCCATACGCCTCCGTGATGAGCCCCTGAGGGAGGATTAAAACTCCATTTGATTCCCTCGTTCAGCATTGCACATTTGATCTTGCTGTTATCCAGCTGAGCGAGACAATCTCTAAGCTCTCGTTCGGCTCCTACGTAATTAGTTCTATTGTCTGATATCATTTCTTGAACTTGACCTCTTCTACATATGAACCTTCTCAAGGCCAAAATGCAGGAATCTGTATCCAATGAATAGGCCATTTCTAGATGGATTGCTCTGCTCACCCAGCATGTAAATAAGACACCGTATCTCTTTACCAGGCTCCGCCCCTTTTTACCTCGACTGGACCAAAATAATCTGTACCTATGCATGTAAATGGAGGGGAGTCACAAGCTAGACGACTTAGAGGTAGATTGGCCATTTTTTGCTCCATTACCGGTGCATTCCAATGTCTGCATGGCAGGCAGTTCCTGACTAGCTTCCGAGCAGCGGAATTGGCATGAACTATCCAGTATCTCTGGCGAAGCTTTGAGAGTATCTGATTTTTTTCCACAATGACCTGCTGATTGATGAATGTGGCCTAAAAGTAATGTGGACAGATAACTGTTCTTTGGCAAAATGACTTGATGTTTCAAATCTTCAGGCATTGACATTTTGTGTAGCCTCCCTCCAACTCTTAAGATACCATCCATCAGAAAAGGGTCCAGTTTGTAGATACTGCTAGTTTTCTTAACAGTATGTCCTTTTCTCAGAGACGTCATTTCCGATTGAAATGTCTGTTGCTGAACAAAGCCTATTAACGCCTTCTCTGCTTGTTTAAGATCATCCACTGAAAGCTCTTTATCTCCAAATTGAGTTTTGCTCTCAGCTTTCCTGTCATTGGACCTAGCCGAATAAGGATCAGTGCTTTGTAGATGAAGAATTGAGTGAGCATCTTTTTGTTTTTGGCTCGTCATCCGGAGCATCCTTTTAAATTTCAGGATCCATGCAGTAGCCCTTTTGAGGCTATTCCAAGAAGAGAAGTGCTCGACTAATTTGATAACTGTATCAGAGCCTCCTGTTAAAACTATAGTGAAAGCCATAGCCCTTTTCATTATCTCGGAGTCATCACAAGATATGGTCATTTGCTCCTCCGGAAAACAAGGCCAGTTTGATTCAGGTAGTGAAAGGAATTCTGGACCATTCCACCATCTTTCTGAACCAAGAAAGGAATCGATCAACAGGCCGCGTGATGCCACATCTGCAGGGTTCAGTGAGCCATTCACATAATGCCACTGAGATTTCTCAGACAAATCACGTATTTTGCAGACTCTATTTGCAACGTATGTTTTGAATCATGTTGTCTCATTAAAGATGTATTTTAAGACAGATGTGCTATCTGTCCAAAAAACGGATTTTGTGAGTGGAATTTCCATTTCTCTCTTGAGCATCCTATCAACACATGTAGCAAGGACAGCAGCTGCCAACTCAAGCCTGGGGATAGTTACAGGTTTTAATGGAGCAACTCTGGCCTTGCCCAATACAAAGGCAACATGAACATCACCACTGATGTTGGTAAGGCGCAGGTAACTAGCAATACCATACCCTGATTCACTCGCATCACTAAAGTGATGTAGCTGGGCAGTTTTTATTTTGCCGTAACTTGCTGGTTTGAAACATCTGCGAATACTTAGGTGGTTAAGTTTGTCCAAACCCTCAAGCCATTCCTCCCAGTATTTTGTTAAGTTGTCTGGAATCTTATCATCCCAACCACAGCTGACTTTGCAAAGTTCCTGTTGGATTCTTTTTGCAGGAAGAATCAATGGGGCGAGAAATCCAATTGGATCGTAGATGGAATTCACAGTAGAAAGAATAGTCCTCTTGGTAGACTGTTGCTCCTTTAAGTTAACCTTAAAGAAAAAGGAGTCTGTTTCAGTGCTCCACTGAATTCCAAGAGCTCTTTCCACAGGGAGTTTATCAATATCAAGATCTAAAGCCTTCACATCTTTGGCCTTCTCCTCTACTGGAATTGAAGCTAGGACAGTGCGACTATTACTTGTCCACTTTGCCAGTCTAAATCCGCCGGTGGCGCAGACCGCTCTCAAGTCTCGAATCAGGGCAATAGCTGCATCCTCATTGGGTAAGGAAGTTAGGCAGTCGTCAACATAGAAGTTACTTCGAATGGTACTAAGAAGCTTGTTGTCCTCTGCCGTTTTCTTGAGTGCATAGTTTGCACAACTAGGTGAAGAGACGGCACCGAAGAGGTGAACTAACATCCGATACTCTGCCAAGGGTTGGCTAATGTCACCGTTAGGCCACCATAAGAACCGTAGAAAGTCAACATCCTCAGGTGTGACTTTAACCTGATGAAACATTCCTTCGATATCCGCCATGACTGCCACGGGTTCTTGACGGAATCGAAGGATAACTCTGAGGAGACTGTTTGAGAGATCAGGTCCCTGAAGAACTCTTTATTTAAGGATGTGCCTTGAAGTGAAGATCTGCAATCAAATACAACCCTAATTTTCTTTTTCCTCTTGTGGTACACGCTGTGATGGGGTATGTACCATACTCTTCCGAATTTTCCTGACAGCTGATCTAGTGTCACCTTTTCGGCATACCCTTTCTCCAAGAGGTTACCCATAAATTCCTTATAATCGGTCAATAACATGTCATGCCTTTGGAATCTCTTCATGAGGGTATTAGCTCTCTGTTCAGCTATCGTTCTATTATTAGGTAGGTGAACCTCCTCTTGACGGAATGAAAGTCTAAGTTGATAGTGACCATCTTGTTTAACAACAGAGTCTGCCGCAATTTTGAGGAACATCCTGTCCTCAGCTGAATACTCAGGCTTCTCGTCATATACCTTTTCAGGAAAATCATGATTTCGAAAATCATGATTTCGCATGTTCCACGCTGAAAATTGAAATCCTATTACAGGACACCTTTAGTCGTTCATTTCTGCTTATAGATGGGCTTCTGCCTAATGGTCCATTAATAAGCCATCCCAATTGAGTTAGGACTGCATAGGGTCATCCTCTTGACTATTAATGACCCTCCATGGCTCTATAAGCTTTGGAGCATTAACTCCAATCAACAGACCGACTTCCGCTTCAATGGTATTCAAACTGATCTCTTTGAGATATGGCCAGTGTCCTCTTAAGTAGGAATGTTTTCTTTACCCACTGGTATTGAATCTTGAGTAAAAACCTCTGGCAGGGGCAAAAAATTGTTGCTGTCGAGGCTACTTACTTCCAACCCATCCAATTTGTATGTATATATTGGTCTTTCTTGTCCCATAGTCCTGAGTAGAACTTCTGTTCTCCTCCCTCTCACATGCAGCTTTTCCGTTAGACTTTCCGTACAGAAAGTTGCGGAACTTCCAGGATCAAGAAAAGCATAAGTCTCTATTATGTTACTCCCATTGAAGGCCTTAATCTTCACTGGCAAAATAGCAAGTTTGTAGTCTAAAGAGCCGACCTCCGCCTGTTCTGCTGACACCATGGCAATTGTAATTAAGTTACTGCAACCTTTATCCTTCTGGGAAGTGTGTTGCTCTTTGAGGGGCATACTTTCAACATGGAGAATTGTTGGGTGGCTTACAATCCAGACGTTTTCTACATGCTTTGCTCATATGCCCCTTTAGAAGACATGCAAAGCATAGTCCTTTTCCCTTTAGAAAATCGATCTTCTCTCCATGAGGCTTTAACGCTATGCTTACAATGCATGATTGCCAGAACAGAACAAGCAGGGGGCCTGTAATGCAACACCTGTAGTCTCATGGCTCTTTATTTCTTTCGTACTGGATATCAGTGGTGATATTTAAGTAGCAAAGCTTTTCTTACTCCCGGACTTGAAAGGACGAGACCCTGTCTCGGCCCTAATGCCTTTTGTAGCAGAAGTAGGGTCTAGAATATTGCCGAAGAGAGGTTCTTGAAGTATCTTTGCCTGTTTTTTAATAAAGGCAACAACATTCTGGAATTTGGCTCAACTGTGTGTTCTTTCAAGAATGTCACATGCTGTGTTTCTCCACTTTTCACGTAGTTTATATGGAAGTTTGGATATAATCTGTTTAAGATTGGAAGGCAAATCATGATCAAACATGTTAGGAAGGTCTTACGCAGCATTGCAACAGCCTCTCAAGTAAAGTGCATAAGCATTAAGGGCCTTTACATCATCGGTCTTGATATTACTCCAACTCAGGGCCTTTTCCATATAAGCACTGGTGATTTTCACTTCATCACCAAAATGACATTTGAGGAGCTTCTTAGCTTCAGCATAACCCCTTCTAGTATCTATATGCAAGCAGCTTCGTACAAGTTCCTTGGACTGGCCAGAAGTAAACTGTTCCAGATAGTAAAGTCTATCCCTATTATTGTCTCTATTATCTTCTATGCCATGTTCAAAGGCTTGCATGAAAGGGTGAAAATTTACTGGATCTCCGTCGAACACTGGAATTTCTCTAGATGGGAGTAAAGTGTGTTTTTATGTCATTTTGCCTCCGCACCACGTTCAAAAGATTCATATTTGTAAGCCCCACGTCTGTGCAACTAACAGATGGATTTTGAAAAGTTGTAGCAGGATTATCAGATGTTGCTGTCGCATCCTCAACATTGGACTTTCGGTGTGTGCTACTTGGTTGAGTTTTGGAGGTTGAAACATTCTTTGCAACGGCGTTTTCAGGATAGCTCCAAGTTGAACAAATTCAAAAGATGGCGAGGGTCTTGGTGATGTCTGATCCTGTTTCGTTGATGTATTCTTAGAATTCTCGGCGCTGTACTTTTCAAGATACTCATTCACTTCGTCCTTAGGCTCAAAAGATTGCTGGGAAATAACAGATCGAACTTGTAGACTTGGGCTTGCTGTTGTTGCATAGTCTTCAAAGACCTTCAGTTTAGCATTGTTTGCAGCAATGTCACATTCCAAATTTACTGTTTCCAGTCTCCTATTCAAAGCAGCCTTTTCCATTTCTAGGGCCTGTTTTTGTTTCAATGCAGCTTTGCGAGCAAGAAGGGCTGCTTTATCAGCAGTTACTTTTATCCTCATTGATGACACAGATGATGATATACTTGAGCTGTGAGAACTACGAGATTTATGTGACCCCTTGGACACATTCGAAACACTATCACTTGGCTCGATGAGTGTTTGTGGATCCTTTTGAAAAATTTTCCACATCTCATATTCACTCATAAAGTTCTCAAATGTAGCCATTTTAGGCTCAAACCAGTCAATGCACTCATTTTCTCTGATATCATCAGATAGTTGTTCTTGCACAAGCCTATGAGCAGTCTTAAATTCTCCAAGTGACATAAAAAATGTCTCTGCACTACTTTTTATTGATTCCACATCACAACCCTCAGCAAGCAATGCCTTTACTTCATTCATCCTACGTGTGCACACACCAAGCCTTCCCCTACGCATAGAACTGGGGGATCCAATGCTTTGTTCAACTCCATCCTTTTCATTTTTGGACCTTTCATCAGCCATGTTTGACACAAACAAGCACAATCAAGTATCCAGCTTTCCATAGAATCAACAGGCCACAATGTACACATAAGCATCAGCTTCTTGTACCATGCTTTGATCAAAGCCAAAATTCTCAACCACAGCTCTTAGAAATAAGTTCACCCTTGTTTACTCATGCATTGGATGAATTTCAGAATCCTTTCAAAGCTGTCGATACGTGTCACTCGTGGCTTGATCATTCCAGATGTAGGCCTTGATTGGGCCTACCGCATGCCTGCATGTCCTTCTTGGGAGACTTTTGACTTAATGTAGTGGCTTCCTTTCCTTCTTAATCCACTACCATGAGGGAAAGTATGTTTGACGCTACACCTGTTTTAACAAGACTTGAGCTTTATTGTAACAAAAAGGTGAAAACTTAAAGACAAAACTCTGTGCTCCAAAACAAGCAGTGTGGTGTAATGTAGGTCAAAAAACTTCCCCTCTGCCCTTGCCACATCACTTCCTGTTTAAGATGGCTACCTTCAGGAAGTCCCCAAAAGGGGTGCAATTCTTTCCCCTTACCGCAGGGGGGAGTACAGACAATAGTTACATACAGCCGTGACATTAAGTAACATTATTAATAGCCTTATGGCTCCTACACTGTTCAAGTGGTGACCCACAATTTGGATGTATATGACACTGCTTGGGTTTTAACTCCAAATTCAAATTAGTGATTGAGAAGTTAGTCACTGTTGGATTTGAAAGGAATTTATTTGCCTTTGCTGTGCAACACACTCGTGCCATCACATGTATTGGTGTCACTGATCTGACTGATCATCATCCTGTTCATAAAGTTCAGTCATTCAGAAAGAATGATGACTGTTTTTATGTGTCTCTCTGATACAGGGTGTTGTAATGGTCTGAAAAAAAATCTGAAATCAGTTATTGTTTAAAATGGTCAAATATAATATAAAAAATGTAATTTAATAACATGTAATCTAACCATATCTGGTTTAATCAAAATAAACTTTTCTTAGTGTTTAGTGTTATTGAAGGCTTTTCAAAAATTATTTAGAAAATCAGTTTACATTTTGTTAAACAAATACAGTCTAGGTAGTTTTTTTTAGTTGGAGGCAAGCTTCATCATTATCTAGCTCCAAGCATGCATAGAGTTCTGTGAAACCAGAGGCGCCTATGTCCACATTTCTTTTTGGTGAGTGCCAGCGCTGCCTAGCAATAATGTTGTGCAGATACTCACGCCTCCACCTGCACCAGAACTGCTCAGTAAAAAACTGCACACGACGCCATCTCTTTGCTCCATAGAGGTCCTCCTTTGGGAAGGCACCAGGTGGGGGAAGTGTTGTGCTGGATTTCATGTGGAGCAGGTGGTTAGGGGTAAGTGGTTCCAGGCTGTCATGGTTGTTAAGGTTGTCTACCGTCAGTGGGCGACTGTTGACTATGGCCATAGCTTCATAGAATAAAGTCCTTAATGAAGCATCATTAAGTCTACCATGCGCAAGTGACAGAGTAGTATACAATACACTTCTGACAGTTCTTATCTGGTGTTCCCACACTCCACCTGCGTGACTGGAGTGAGGTGCATTCACCACAAAGTCGCACTGTTTTTGGGACAGATAAGTACTCAGTCTTTGGGTGTCCAGTTCACTTAGGGCAGTTTTAAACTCATTCTTTGCGCCAACAAAGTTTGTTCCCTGATCACATTGGATTTGGCGAATTGCACCTCTGATAGAAATAAAACACCTTAATGCATTAATGAATGTGTCAGTGGATAAGTCCTCTAATAGCTCAATGTGAATGGCGTGGGAGCAAAAGCATGTGAATAAAAGTCCATAACGTTTATGTTATTTTCGGCCTTCTGTAGTTACAAAAGGGCCAAAACGGTCCATACCGCAGTATGTGAAGGGCGGAGAGGGCTCTAAGCGTTCTGCAGGTAGGTCACTCATTCTCTGACCCTCAGGAGCTTTGCGGAGTCTGCGAGAAATGACACACTGACGGATGAAAGAAGCAACGGTTCTGCTCATCCCTGGGATCCAGTAGCCACTGGATCTGATTTTGTTTATGGTGAAGCCTGTTCATGTGAGTTTGGTCACATGATGTTCCTTTGGAATCACAATAGGGTGTTTGAAAGATTCTTTGATAGATGAAAGTCTCCCTCCGACCTTGATGAGACCATCTGTGTCCCTGAAAATGTCTAAGTGGAACTGTTTGTTGTGATGTGGGAGCTGGTTGCCTTTGTTTAATAGTTTTATCTCTTTTGTTTGTTTTTGTACATCCTGAATGATGACATGTACTGCACTTTCTTGTTCACTCACTGTAGCCGGCGCATCTGATTTGACTTTCTTGGCCCTTCTTATGAGACGTGCTACAGCTTTGACTGCTTTGGACCATGACGAGAACTTGGACAAACGTTCTGCAAGGCTGAATGTCTCTGTAACTTTGCTTATCATTGTCTGTGTTTTTCTGACTTCTGGATCTCCAAGAGATGGTTCCAGCTCTACACTTTGTGTTGTGGGCAGGTCCCTCTCCCAGAGAAAGGAGGGTCCAGTGAACCAGTTGGATGAGAGAAGCTCAGTGACCGATTTACCCCTAGATGCACTCTAGATGCAATCAGCTGGGTTCTCTTCTGATGGCACATAAAACCATTGCTGAAGGTTTGTACTTTGGCGAATCTTTTGTACTCTATTCGCTACAAAAGTGTGGAAACGACGTGCCTCATTGTTTACGTAGCCCAAAACTACCTTTGAATCAGTCCAGAAATACTCTTTGACTTGAGCGTAGCAGAGTTTATCTCTCAACGTGTTACTAACTGAGACCGAAACTACAGCTGCAGTTAGCTCGAGTCTGGGGATTGTAGTCAGCTTGGTAGGAGAAACACGGGCTTTGGCTATTACCAATGAACAGTGAATCTCCTCTTTAACGTTTTTGGCTCTTAAATAGGTGCATTGTCCATTACCATTGCTCTTCGATGCCGTCCATTTTCCGTGTTGTTGTAGCTCACTGCCTGTGCTGTTGCTGTTGTCCTTAGCATTCACGGGCCGCTTGATGTAGTACACTGAGGTGAATCTCTTACTGTAGCATGCCCCCCGAACAAGGATGAGACTTTTACTGATGGTTTTATGATGTTTAATCCTTTATGAACCTTAATCCATTCACCATATTAACAACGTAAGAGCTGAAATGTATACAAAACATGTAACTGATCAGCTAACATTGTTCACATTTACATGCTGTCTTACATTTGTGCAAAAACGACCATATTAACAGACAAAATGCTCATATCTCAACTGATTTAACATACCTTTTGCCTCTTCAGAGGGGCTGCAAGTATGAATTTGACGTTTACCATGGCTCCGTGTCGAAGTTATTGCCGTATTTGGGATAACAAGCTATATGCTATAAACTGCGCTAGCCAGGGCGCGCACGCTTCCAAAAGAAAACAAAAGCGCGCAGCTTAAGACCGGAAGTCAACCATTTCAATACAAAAATTTCAAAATAAAAGACAATCACCTTTTCTGTAACTAAATATACTTATGGTTATTTACAATATGATAATAATATGATTTGTATTTACAAGTCTTCCTTATCAATTTCTAAGTACATTTTAAATGCATTAAGTTAACTTATATTCTTATATAGAATACTGTATATTGTATTTGCCTAAACATTGTTTTTTTTTTTTTTCTGTAGAACAGTATCACGCCACAGCACGGCACTGCATATGAAAATGTGCAGGTCATCATTGCATCTGAAAATGCACAGCCCAGCACTGCACATGAAAATGCGCAACCAACATTTGTTCTTAATCTTTTTCCAGATGACACGTTTGTATGTTTCCTGACAACTAGGAAAAGCATGACTACTGACAATTATTTTTAATTTGTTGTCAGTACCTTTTTGTAAAGTATAATTTCCTACATTTAAAGTAAGATACTGTATTTACTGACAAATCTGCTATGTACAGGGATATCCGTGCAATACTGATGAAAGCACCACATGGACCCTCTATTGTGGAGAGTGTAGAGAATAAATACAATTTCCACCAAGCAAAGGCATGCAATGGTGCGAATTACCGTTTCTTATCTTATTGAGAAATATGGCAAAACGTGAGTATAAATGCGTTGTATTTCCATGTATTTTCACCCAAATCAAGACAGAATGAGACTATTTTCTTTCTTATTTTGACCATCAACAGAGACCAAAAAGGCAATGGCCATTTCTCTATTAGAGACATTTCCCTGTCTCCGTGACCCTGAAAGAAATGGCTTTGAGTATATTCATCTTATTTTATTCTGCTGACTGACATTATCTATTTTTATTTTTTTGTATGTGAGTTTACCATTACTGGTGCTTTTTGCACATTGGTGATTTAAGGTTGCAAATTATACTATGTAGATTTTGAAACATTATATACCAACAACAATGACAAACATTATCTTTCAGGAGGCCTGGTTCAGCCAGGGGTGAAAACACAGGCCTTCCACAGGATTTCTTGAGGAGCGCCTTCGCAATATAAGAAAGAGGATGCGGAGATTAAGAACACAGCCCTCCGTAGTGCCTGTCTGTGAGGAGAAGTTGACTTTCATTCATAGTAAGACTTATGCTTATAAGATTTGTTTTAAAGAATGAAAAATCAAGTTTATTTTTCTTAACCCCATTGGCAGATTATTTTTCTTGTTGTAAGAATAAAAGATTTCAGATTTCTTTGAAAACAAGACTTAATATCTTATGCCATTTTGCTTGACAAGAAAATAGTATGGTTTTAAGAATGTTTAGATATTTTTACAGTAAAACAGGACAATAATACTGGGTTAAAAAATTATTTTTTTTGCTGTGTAATGTGGCACAAATCTTAATTTTTTCAAATTTCTTCAAATCTTCATCTCCCATTTATTTATTTAGTTTGATTATTCAATAATTTTACTTGACATAAAGTTTAGATTTTTTTGAATATTTGAATTAAAGAACAAGAGGATAAACAGCTTGTTTTTCTCATATTTGCCAAGGGTGGCAATATTTGTGGAGGGCATGTACTGCTGATGTAAATTAACCAATATGACTTTTCACTTTGTCAACAGCATCAACTTTGTCTCCTGAGAGAGCAATTCAATTAAAAGAATGGCTAAAAAACAATACCAGACCACAGGACCAGGTTGAGCAGTATTTGAAAGCAACTGCTCTTTTTAGGGCTCACTGGATTCGCCAGAACAGCTCCAAACCAATATCTGAGATTTTATCAGAGTTCCCTCGTCTAATGGATACCCCAGGCATGGTAAATGCAATATATCCTCATTGTCTTTTTCGCTTCGTTGCCTAGTAGATTGAAGCAGATTAATTTTAAATTTTATTTAATAATAATTATAATAACATTAATCATGTGATAAAGTGCCAGCCTAACTTTTATCAATGAGTAAAAAATAAATTTAATTTATCACTTAAATTCTATGATGTTATAATCATAATTGTCATAATATTAATTTCCAACTACAGATATCTCAAGACTTTAGTGTACTCCACCCTGATGCTGCTGACAAACTGTGCACATCCTGGTTGCCTGACTTTGCTGACAAGATCCTGGCCTTTGCCAAAAGAGATGGACGACAAATGGATTTCCTCAATTTAGACAACATGTCTTCAGGTTAGTAATTATGTAAAATCAAATGCAGAAGAAACAGTTGCATTAAAAGTACTTGCCCCTTCTTGATCTTCTCTTTTCTCACTTTTTAAAAACACTAAAATTCTGTTTAGCTTATTTAAAGATGTGTTTCATGTGAGTTGATCACAAGTGGCCAGGCGAGACATCAGGGAATGGTCTCTGATTTCCTAATCACCTTTATGTCATCTCAAACTCAAATAACTTTCATTCCTCTGTGTAACTCTGGGTTAAGTCCTGCATGTTTATATTATATTTTATTTTTATTTATTTTCAAAAGGAGGTATATGCACAAATGTGTTGATATGTGACTGTAAGACCCTCACGGGAAGGAGGACACAGGAAACGAGGTTGTGAACTATAGGTAAGGCTTTTAATTGACGTATTCTCTCTCACAGATTCACAATAAACAAAACAGTATACAAGCGCACTGGGTTGGCTTGTGGGGCTCTCTCTCTCTCTCTCGACTGGAGGCTCTGTGTCTGCTTTTTATGCCGCTCTCCTCGTGCTCACTGGAATTAGAGACAGGTTTTGTTAGGCATAATTTAGCTCAGGTGTAAGCGCCCTTACCGCTTTCCTCTCCCGGACGGGCGCTTGACCACGCCCCTGCTGCCACAGTGACATAAGATTTTAATTTGTTAAACTGAAGCGGACATGTCATATCAGTAAATTGTGTTTGGTTTAAAGTTATTTGTTAAAATACAGTTTAATCCCGCCTCATTTCAGTTATGGCACCTGTGATTGGCCTGTGCGCATGTCAGTTAAGAGAGAGGCGAGAGGAAAACACTAGAGGGAACGAGAATGTTGTCGGCATGATAAAGAATATGCTGGTTTATTTGTGTTTAAATATAGTCAGAACTGTATTAATTGAGTGTTAAGCTGCATAGTATTCCGTTGTGAGTTCAACACGACGCGATTCGGAAGAACTGTTACCGTACGTTCACACCAGAGGCGGCGAGAGCGTCAAATCGACCGGAAGTCATTCTTTTTCAATGACAGCCAGCGTCTCCCTGCGGCGAGAAGCGGCGCGGCGAGTCTTGGGCGGCGTGGGCGTCAGATGGAAGTTCAAGTGCAGTCAACATTATGGTAATGAGCTGTGACGCGGTTCGGCGGCAACCAATTGGAATATAGAAGTGCTCCGCTCTAGCGAAGTCGAGAACACAACCGTGTAAACTTTGGTTCCCACCAAACATTCGTTCCGAAGATAAAATGTAGAAACGAATTATTGCCGTGACGGGTTTCCCTGTAATATAAGACCACAGTTATTATTACAAATGTATTTTATTTTGATAACAAACAACTATAATTTTAATTACTTTCTGCCATCGATCGATTTCTTATTTTCACATTTTAAAGAGTTCATGAGGATATACGCTACTTGTGATCGGTCGGCAAAAAGTAAATGGTCGACATGTCTGGATGTTTAAATTGCGGCCCCTTTAAATATAGTTCACAAAACAAAGCATTCTGAACAAACGTTGCCGCTTACGTCAGAGCGTCCACGAGCGTCCTTGAGCGTCGAAGGCAGGGCAGCCAGAGCGAATTTTGACGCTCTCGCCGCTTCTGGTGTGAACGTACAGTTAGTCTTACACACGATTGTCATTTCATTGAACCGGACTATTCATGTTACCCGTGAGAAACTTAAATCAAGTTATCCCTTACGTCAGTGTTTCAAAGGAGATCTACATCATTTCTGTGCACTGTTATTGTTTGATCGAGAGTGACAGAGCAGAGGAGGAATCCAGATAGCGCTCCTGTTCGCCGTGTGATTAGGAGTTCCTCTGGCATCACGGGAGAATCACAGAGTTTGCTTACTGATTATGGCGCTTACTCCGTGCCAAAATCAAACATTCGACCGACCGACCGACCGATCGAACGTCTATCCGAACGTCTTGTACTTTTGAGCGTCTTACCGAGCGGGTTGACCCACGTGACGACCTGACGTGACGTCAACGTCTTGAAAATAGCAGTTTTTTAACCATGCAAGTATCCAAGCTAATGTGTAAAGACTATAAATGGACGTGAAAGGCACTAAATACAGATGTTTTACCTAAAATACTCAACCATGTCCTGCATTCTGCTGCACTTCCCTGAATAAGCCTTTGAAAAAAAAGGTGTTGTAGGCTAGGCCTATTCTAAGTCTTTCTGAGGGATGAACTGAAAAAGATCACCTGTATATCATGACTTTCTCTGTATTTCATGACTCTAATGTTTCAAACACCAAACTCACCTATTGTAACTGTACATACATACAGTGGTAAGCTTTTTCTGTCAAACTAATTAATTATATATTGTCTGATATATTGTTTTACAAGTAAGAGTTAAAAGATATAAGAAAAATGATTTTAATTTAAAAGTTTTCAATGCCATATGGGACCATGTTGTCATTAATTGCCCATTCACTTTTCATGGTAAGTTACCATTGGTAACACATTGAGAAAGACGCAGTTAAGATTATTCAATAGACTTTGTTCATGATTTCGTTTTCTTCCTTCTGAAATTGCCTTTGCTGCCTCCGCTGACTCGTGGGCTGAGTTACTGTAACATAACAAGCTGTTGATGGTTTTGGATAGGCTACTCTGATAGATGAACTCTGATATATACATTTCTTCTGTCAGAGAGAGAGAGGTCACTGTTTCTAACATGAATTTTCACTGTCTCTCCTGTTCTCATCTTGTAAACATATTATTAAAGTGGTTTGCAGCATGGCATTATAATCGTCCCAAATCCTTGTTAATGTAGGCCTATAAAGACTTCTGAAAGATTGCATATTTTGACATTAGAAAGAGTGCTAATAATAGTATGTTAGAGACTAATATATATATAATAGGCTATATAATCATTATAATATATAATAATTATCTTAATCCTAATTTATGTTTCTGTATAAGCAATTTTTTTCACGGTTCTTATTCACGTTGGAGGGAAAAAACCCGGCCAATTCCTGAATATTGATTAATCTAAATTAGATAATGCAATTTTCCGAAGGGGTGCAACGAATAAAACGGGCGGAAACACAAGCACCGAAACTTGTAGTCTTGTACATTGATAATAGTATACAATTTATTAATAACATACATTTTATTTATAAATTGGGTGTTCGATCAACTGACTGCATGCCGTCGGAGTTTCCAGTGTTGACAGCTCCGTAAAATATCCTTGGATGAGCTGTAGTTTTGCTGTAGGCCAAAGCCCGTCTACGGACATTCTCTGTAGGCCTATTATAGCTACTGAAAAGTACCTACAATACACAAATAACATTTTAAATTACTTCCGTCTATGAACAAATAAAGTAGCCTTGATGTCATAAATACAAAAGCACAGGCTGTCGTTAGACATAGGCATCCGGGCTTCAGCCCGGATGTTTTTTTATAGCCCGGATCTCAAAAAATTGAATTTATTGATAATTATTATTATTTTTTAATAATTTTGTATTTATTTAAAAAATGTACCGGGTCTTTTAATCTATCCTTCGGAATCATGTATTAAAGACGATTAAAATGTGTTCAAGCAGATCAAAGTTACTATGGTTACAGAATGCTTGTATTTAGAGTGCGCACCAGAGGAGAGAGCCTGAAAGAGTCATCGGTTAACTTACAGCTTTAGGGCTTGACTGTCATTGTTGTTTGTGGCTTCTGGTGGTAGCTATTATGGACATTAGACACTTTTTAAAAAGTAAAATAAGGAGTCATGAACGATACGAGGGAGGCAAGAAGAGTTATCTACTGGCGCCGTTCCCTCATCATTAAGCTCAGGTCGGTGAAGGCTCTTAAGCAAACCCTGGTCTAACTTACTAGCCCTGTAAGTTACTCACTGTGGTATTAATGCAGAACATGTACTGTATATATAAAGTACGTGGGACCTTACTATTTCGCCTATAGCTAATCCATTTTGTGAGCCATAATCCGTTTCTCGTGAGGAATGTAGATGAAGTAGCCTATACATCTGATTTGGCGATTGAAACACGATGTGTAAATTAACGTTATTCAGGGATGTAGTGGAGGCTAAACAGAATTAACAACAACTCATTCATTGTTTCATTCCTATCATTGAACTTCAAGTCAGATGACTATGCTGCGTTCATACCGGACGCGAATAGCGCGTCAGGCGCGAGTGTTAAGTCAATGCAAAGACGCATTACGCGCGTAAAATATTCCTGCGGCGCGAATGAGGTGCAGAGCGCGGCTTTGCATTGACTTAACATTGAAATCACTCGCGCCTGACGCGCTATTCGCGTCCGGTGTGAACGCACAGTCACCGTTAGGTCCACCAAACCTAGCTCCTGGAGCAAATGGTGAAACTCCTGAAACTTTCCGGAGGGTCTGGTGGATCCACACCCTTATGCTTCCTCCCCAGAAAAAATAGAAGTGCCCCCCAACAACACACACATCCCGAGGAATGGACGCTCCCCGAAACCGACGCTGGACACATTGCACCTTTCCCCGAAACCCCAGTTCCCTACTCCCAGAGGAATGGACGCTGGATACAGTGCCCCTCTTCCCTATTATTTATGTTTATAGCTATGTTATTTAAATGTATATAGTTCTCTTTACAAACCTATACAGAGTGCCTGTGTTTACTGTCTGTTGAATGCCCTCTTTACTGGACCTGCACTGTCTATAGTTCCTTTTCCAGACTTATACAAGCAGACTGTTGGAGTGATTTATGTGTGTGTGTGTGTGTGTGTGTGTGTGTGTGTGTGTGTGTGTGTGTGTGTGTGTGTGTGTGTGTATAGATAGATAGATAAATAGATATAGATAAATATAGAAAGATAAATATCTATATACACATTATATATATATAGTTTTATATTCATTTTTTTAAATATTATTTAATATTCATGTATTATTTATTTGTGTTTCTGTGAATAGCTGTTACAGTTCTACAAATAAAGCATTCTATCTTTTTACCTATCATTTAAAATGCTAAAACAATGCACCTGAATGCAGGAAATGAAGTGTTTAATGGCCAACATTTCATGGGGAGGTCCCCAGACCCCCATTTATATTATTATTGCTTATTATTATGTGCCTATGAGTAGAAGAAGTAGTTACCAAAAGCGGGCGGGGGTGGGTGGTGGGGACTGGGCTAAGCCCCAATGTATCAAGATCCTAGCAACGCCCCTGCAAAAGCATGATTTTAATACTAATCCCTGCCCTTACCCTTAAACTTAACTTAAAAATGCATTTATATCACATCCATAGAGATTGCAGCTCTTTATTGGAAACAATTGAAATGAAACGACTTTTTTTATAGATGAAATATAATCTATTTTATTTTTGTTGACAGACATGCAGCGCATGTTCAAACTGTTGTTACTAATCTGCGATTTTTATAATTCTCTGGTAAATGTTTTATTATCAACCATATCTATTTGTCCTTATCAGGCAAAATATTGATGTTATTTTTTACATGCACTTTTACTAAAAAGAAAAACATGCCATTGTAAATCATAGTTGTATTACAAGTAAAACATATCTCCGCTCTAACATATTTTGCTATGCAATCATGTGCAAGCAGACAAAAAAATATTTTTGAATAACTGTTATATTAAGAGAAATCTGTATCCTTCAAATAATAGCTTATTTGTAAATTGGTTATTTGATTACGCTATTTGTGGTGATATGGTAAATAGTGAGAAGTTAAGAGAATAAATTTAACTTGCATGTCAACACGAGCGTCTCAGCAGGCTTGTTTTAGCACCATGACACAAATAGCCATCCTAACGTAACAATTTTGATTATTGAACTATAAGAAGAAAAAAATGGCATGCAGAAAGAATAGGCCTAGGCTACTTTCAAAAAAATTTTTTTATATTATTCTCGCCAATTTTACAGTTAACGAAGAGAAATGGTCTGATAAGATTATCAATACACAGTACACTTGTCTACGTTGAATTTATCTCTTACACTCTTAAGGGTATCATAAAGTAGACATGTAGGCCGGCTTTGCATTTGATATGTCAATTTGTCTGATATAAATGGTCAGGATATTTTATGTAGCCTACTTTATATGATTCATTGTCTATGATTTTTATATTTAGGCAAAGCAGATGGGATAATGATTGCAGTTTTCGCTGCATTTGAATATGGTAGAGCGTATTTCTATTAAATAAGACACATTCCGAAATTAGATCTATTCCTAAACCTTCCGATTTAATGGGAGATATATAAAAATTATGTATAATATCGTGCTTTTCCGAAATAGCCGTTAAAGCATGCCAGATTTGTCAATAATATTTAGCCTCTGCTATATTTAACTTTAATAATAGCCTACACCGCACATAACTTTCTAAGCCATCAGCCATTGCACTAATCAAATGTGGACTAGTTAGAGGACACAATAGAAGCATAAGAAGTTAAACTAAGGTAAGAAAAACACAAACGTGTTACAACGTGTCTTCACACGTAAACAACACGTTGGGATGACGATCGGTTACTCGCACTTCCGACCGGTCGCCATAGGAACGCGTTAACAACACGTCAGCACACGTAGGAACGTGTTACATATGATTTTATGAAAATGATCAATAATTTCGTTTTGGCTCATTGTTTATATGTGGCAGACATGAAAATCAACGAACCTTAATTACAAAGTAAAGTATATTCAGCTGACTATGTCTATATGTAATATTAGAACTGTTATACAAATTTTTTAAATAAACCTTTCCACTTTAACATTTATGATGTCTATTTGTGAAAGATTATGATAATTTAGTAATTTTATTAAGACTGAGATTATGCTTGATTAGATTAACTTTTTATTAGTTTGTTATCTGTGTGATAGCCTATGTATAAAAAATAGTATGAATGTTTTTAATATATTAGCCTACAGGTTTCCTGAATTGCTAAAACACATTTCTTGGAAACATCATTAATTTTTTAAAACCTTAAACACAAAACCAAATTTTCAAACTACATTCAGAGAACAGAAAAAAAAAAAATGAAGAAATAGATTTCAGCCCTTTTCTGTGATTTTTATTTATTTATTTATTTATTTATTTATTTTATTTTATTTTTTTTTGTAACCACCTCCCAGTGGACCTTCTCTGTATGTGCAGGCTATTTGTCATCCAGGTGTTTCCAATTAGCATCTATAAAAGAGGAAATTGTTTGTTTGGAAAATATACCCTGAAGAAGGCTGTTTGTGCCGCTACGCGTGGGTTGTATCTTTTCCCCCCACATATTTTAATTATTTTTTCTATCATGATATAGCCAGTCCAATAAAGGCTTTTTTATTTTTCTAAGAAGAGTGCCTTGGATTTCCTTTTTCTACATTACATTCAGAGAACATCTGACTCTTCTTTCAAAAAAAAAAAAAAAAAAAAGACTCAAAACCATTTTATCTGTGCTCAAAATCAAACAGTGCTTTCAGATCATGCACACAAGAGTCAATAAAAAAAATATATTTGCATTAGGCTATTATTACAGTCAAACCTGAATACAGAGAAAGCATTTTGTTACACATAACAGAAAAAATCAATAAATAAAAAATAAACAGCAAATATTTTATCACAGCTTAATCCATCTGGATCTGATCTCATTTCCACCTCTTATTTCAGTCTTCTGTCTCAATTATGCTGTGTGGTAATAGCCCTACCAGTTCATTTGTGTATAATTGTGAATTTTAAAATTCAAAACAGAAAATTGTTTGGTCAAAAGTGACCGAAGAGCACCATGACAGTACTGGACTTGTAACATTTGTTGGAAAAGTAAATTATTTTAATTATGCTATATAAAACTTTCAGTAACAATATTATTACAATAAATTGTACTTAGCTTTTTTTAAGTTCTGCAAATATTTTAAACTGTAGATTCACAGGTCACAACAGTTTAAAATATAAATGTGTGTGTGTGTGTGTGTGTGTGTGTGTGTGTGTGTGTGTATAAATGGATATTCTATATAGGCTAGGTCTATCTGTATTTCCAAATATATAAATATAATATATATTTATGAAAACCTTCTTTTTAAATGAAAGGCTACATTTATTAATTTGGGAGTGCTTTCTTTTATGGACTGTGAGAACATTGTACATTGGGCAATAAAATGAACAATAAAAACTAGTTAAAATGATTATATTGGTCAAATTAAGACTATTGAATGACTGTATATAGGCTAGCCTACAGTATTTCTGCTCTTTGAAAGTAAAACACATAGCCTCACATGCACAGGATTCAGGAGAAATGTTTTAGTGTTGTTTTAGGGGTACAATATTTATATGTATTGCCTTTAATGTCCATTTATAGTCTTTACACATTAGCTTGGATACTTGCATGGTTAAAAAACTGCTATTTTCAAGACGTTGACGTCACGTCAGGTCGTCACGTGGGTCAACCCGCTCGGTAAGACGCTCAAAAGTACAAGACGTTCGGATAGACGTTAGGATAGACGTTCGATCGGTCGGTCGGTCGGTCGAATGTTTGATTTTGGCTATGAGGTGTGATTTGTGCACTTACTTTGCAAACTAAGCAATCATCGTGTCGATCGTCACGTACATTGCCGTGACCAATGACGTGTGATAACGTACGTGTGGATAAGCGCGTGGATAACGTACGCGTGGATAAGCGCGTGGATAACGTACGCGTGGATAACGTACGCGTGGATAAGCGCGTGGATAACGTACGCGTGGATAACGTACGCGTGGATAACGTACGCGTGGATAAGCGTGTGGATAACGCATGCGTGGATAAGCGCGTGGATTAATACTTAGGCAAATATCTATTATCTTTACTATTGTACCTTTTAATTTGGGATGTAATCATAACACACACGTTTTCATGTTTTTTGTGGGTTGTACAACAGTGTAGACACTATTAGTAATCAGTATAATTAGTATATTTATATGTAGGCCTACGCAAGATTTATAGTAGAACTGCAAAAACTGTTATCTTACTTAAGGCTGCCAGTTAGTAAAAGGTAAATCAATTAATTCAAATTTGCAGTTGATATTTGACAGATTTTACTGCTGCCTACAGCAATTTTATAAAACTATACATTTAGTAAGGCTAACACTTACCAAAATTGTTCTATTACTTCTTTTCAACTAAAAAATAAGTATACTTTCAGTCTACATTTTATATACTTCTCAAAAATATACTTTATGTACCTCTCAGAAATATACTTAAAATTACATTAGGTATAGGCCCTACTTGATTTATACTGAGAGAAAAGTCCAAGTATATTTGGCCTGCACTTGTACGCAATCTTTTGATCAAGATACTTAAAAGTAGTATTCAAAGCTTGGCTGGTAGTGGGTTAACTCTTTTGATCGAGTTGCCTATTTTATATATTTATATATGTTAACGAAAAACTATGTTAAAAATTATATATATATATATATATATAATTTTTTTACATAGTTTTTCGTATACAGTCTTATAATTTCTATAATTATATATATTTTATAATTATAACTTATAACGTATGAAAATATTGATTAAAATATTGATATAAAACTGTCACAGTGTCTGGTTTGTGTTTCCCCGGGTGTCCACTAGAGGTCTCTTCCCCATACTGTCACCATTCACTCTGGAACTGCATTCCCCACAATCCTTGTCTGTACCAATCACTGTTCATTGCACTCAGCTGTTCCCTGTTATTCATTGTTAGTATCTGTGTATTTATACCCTGTCTGTTCAGTCATTGTCACGGAGTCCTTGTTATATGTCACACCACTTCTGAGTTCTGTTTCTAGCTTGTTTTAGTTCTTGTGTTTGGTTTGATTATTTGGATTTTGACCCCTGCCTGGAAGACTACGATTTTGGATTACCCCATTAAAAACTACTGCTATTGGATTACTGTTTCCTGTGTGTGTTATGTGACAAAAACAGATAATTTTCTAATTCTGCGTTTCTGAATTTCTGTGTAGGCTAGTCCATTGCTAGTGTACATAGGAATTTACTTTAATTCTACTTTAATCTTTCCTGCCATTGACTAAATTTTCCAGACGTTTATCCACACGTACGTTATCCAGACGTTTATCCACACGTACGTTATCCAGATGTTGATCCACACGTACGTTATCCAGACGTTTATCCACACGTTTACCCACGCGTACGTTATTCAGACGCAAAGTAAATACAATCCTTTTTCAGCTACGTCGCCGCCACGCCGCCGCGGACTTTGAGCGCAGCTCCAACACGTGACCGTGACGTGTGACGTCTCAAATCTTACATCTGACGCCTGAATACTATGGGATTTTGGCCAGACGGCTCGCGAGCGTATACACGTTAGTTCACCTCTCAGTTTGCTTAGCGATCGCCAAAAAGTGCATAAATCACACCTCATATTTGGCACGGAGTAAGCGCCATAACTGATGACATCTTCACGTGGATGGATTTGACGGGTGACTGGAAGCTTTAACACTGACCACGCGCACTCAGGTACATTTTGTTTATTTAATTTGTGCTCTTTTAGAGCGAAGTGGCCATTTTACGTTTCACTCGGCCTCAACGCACACAAGCGACTGTAATATCCTTTGGTGATCATACATGAGGAGACAGGTAGATAAATTAATGGGAATCTTTATTAACATATGCAGAGCGGACAACGTGCCTCTTGACATCAGCTCAGCAGATAAACAGACTAACTGTACGTTCACACCAGAAGCGGCGAGAGCGTCGTAAGCCCTGTCCCAAATGGCGCACTTCATGCGGACTTTCGGTCTCGTGGACTTAAATTGCGCGTGCTCGCTGAGTCTACGAGTCCGTAGGCCGTCCCATTTAGCATTTTAACGCTCTGAAGTGTGCTCAGCAGCGCCCCCTTTGTACCCTTGAAGCGGTCTTCCGCGAAGCCCGCATAGATCCAGGCTTCACGCACTTCAAGTACCCAGGAGTCCTTGCGAAAGGCCAATCAGACAACTGGTGTGAGGAGCGCTTTCGCTCACGGGCACAGACAATTGATAACATGGCTGAGAAGAAAATATTTAAGTGTATGTATCATTATGGTTTTTATGACTGTGTACATTTTACCAGTTGTTACCTACAGTTTATACAAACATTATGGTCATCGACCATATTAGCAATAAAATGGAATGAGCGTCACCTTTCACTGGTATTGATTAATACAAGACAAGAGAAAAGAAAAGAAAAAGAGAAAAACGACATAAAAAAACAAGGTACACATAAAAAATATAAAATACACATATATATGTATATAAAGAAAAAAGAAAATTAAACCAGTAAATCAAATAATAATGACTTAATGCATTAACGACTTTTGACAAGTTATATGTTTATCTACAAAGTCAATAACATTTACTTGCTTACCCTTTCCTCCGTGCATAACATCAGCATTTGTATGCATGAAAAATAATCTTGTCTTCTACTGACGTCGGAGCGTATAAATGTGATTTCTCTGCATGGCAAGCCATCTCGCAAACACAATAGTAAAAACAACAACAATAGGCAGCATATTTCCCCGAACCGAACCTGCAGCTCCTGTCCAACAATAACCACGCTTCACGATCGAGTCTGTCCCAAAAATACTTCTCAATGCGCCCTTGTGGACTTGCGCGAGGGGCCCTATAAGTCTGCACTACATGACGTCACCGAAGTGTGGACTCTGAGGAAGTCCACAAGTCCGGAGTGTGCCATTTGGGACAGGGCAAAAATTCGCTCTGGCTGCCCTGCCGTGGACGCTCTGACGTAGTTGAAATAAGCGGCAACGTTTGTTCAGAATGCTTTGTTTTGTGAACTATATTTAAAGGGGCCGCAATTTAAACATACAGACATGTCGACCATTTACTTTTTGCCGACCGATCACAAGTAGCGTATATCCTCATGAACTCTTTAAAATGTGAAAATAAGAAATCGATCAATGGCAGAAAGTAATTAAAATTATAGTTGTTTGTTATCAAAATAAAATACATTTGTAATAATAACTGTGGTCTTGGTCATATATTACAGGAAACCCGCCACGGCAATAATTCGCTTCTACATTTTATCTTCGAACGAATGTTTGGTGGGAACCAAAGTTTACACGGTTGTGTTCTCGACTTCGCTAGAGCGGAGCACTTCTATATTCCAATTGGTTGCCGCCGAACCGCGTCACAGCTCATTACCATAATGTTGACTGCACTTGAACTTCCATCTGACGCCCGCGCCGCTTCTCGCCGCAGAGAGACGCTGGCTGTCATTGAAAAAGAATTACTTCCGGTCGATTTGACGCTCTCGCCGCCTCTGGTGTGAACGTACGGTAACACACCCACTGCTCTCTATGCCCGTGCATCCAGAGGTCACCCATATGCAAACGCATGACGCCCTCTACTGGACAACCTTGATTATAGCATCCCATTTACTACATCCCCTTTTCCCAGATAACACTAGCTATTGTCCCATAGTTATTTACATTACTCTTTACAATATATCACGTTTATAACTTTTGTAAATTTTACCCAGTTGTAAGAAAACCACACAAAACCATAACATGTGTGCATTTACAACATAACTAGGGACTTTGGGTGGACTACCTCCATCCCAGTGAGTTCCAGGACGCATTCTTGCCCTGTGGCTGGGGAACTCACTTCTAACTACTCATAATCCTGTAAGTATCTCGGAGTCTTCTTCTGTCTCGTCGACCTCCTTAACTCTACATTGTCTTTCACCACAGGATTTTCTGACCTTAACACCTCTTTGGTCGTTTCCTCTGTCTGCTCCACATTAGTGTCTTTGGAGAATGTGACACCCACGATTGATGTTAACTCTTCCCCCTCTTTCCTAGATGTTTCCTCCAACACCAGAGTTTCCTCTAAAGGCCCAACATGCCTGTTCCTCACTTGATCTATGTGCCTGCGCACTATCTGGCCATTTCCAAGTGCAACCATACAAGACACCAGTCCTGTCTGTTTCTGAACTGTCCCAGGAACCCAGATAGGCCCTGATCCAAAGTTCTTAGTGTACACTTGGTCACCTTCAGTCACCTGTCTCTTCCTAGCATGTCGATCATGGTAAAATTTTTGCTTCATCTGTTTTTCCTGCACTTGACTTTTAAAATCAGGATGGATGAGATCCAAGGTAGACCTTAGCTTTCTTCCACACAACAGTTCCGCAGGAGATTTCCCAGTAGTCGACTGAGGTGTGATCCTGTAACTGAACAATGCTCTAGCAAGCTTTGTCTCAATGGAATCTCCTGTGCTCTTCTTCATCAGACTTTTGAACGTTTGCACCGCCCGTTCAGCCAATCCATTAGAAGCTGCGTGATACGGTGCTGTGGTGATGTGTTTGATGCCATTTCGGGTCATAAACTCTTGGAACTCTGCACTTGTGAAACTGCTGCCATTATCCAACACCACCATTTCAGGTATCCCATGTTGGCTAAAACTTTGTCTCAGGCATTGAATGGTTACAGTAGAGGTAGACTTATGTAACGGGTACACATCTAGCCATTTAGAGTAGGCATCCACTAAGATTAAGAACATTCTCCCTAACCACGGACCAGCATAATCAATGTGGATTCTTCTCCATGGCAGGTTTGGCATCTCCCATGGATGTAAAGGTGCACAGGGGGGAGAATTTCTATTCTCTTGACATGTGGCACAAGTTTTTACCATGCCTTCTATTTCCGTGTCCATTTGTGGCCACCACATGTAACTTCGTGCCAAACCTTTCATTCTGGTTATTCCAGGGTGATTGATGTGTAATTGTTTTAATAAAGCTGCGCGGCCTGGCGGGGGAACCACCATGCGCGCTCCCCACAGAACACAGCCTCCCTGTACACGAAGTTCATCTCGTTTTTTAGTATATGCTCCAAAAACGGACTCGTCCATTCTCTTTGGCCATCCTCTGAGCACATACTCTCTCACTCGAGTTAAAACTGCATCTTTGTCTGTCCATTTTCTCACTTGTTCTGCTTTGACAAGGGGCACATCATTTTCTTCAAGCAGAAGTACTCTTTCTTCCTCCACTTGAGTCTCTATACCTTTCTCCGTTAAAGGCAGTCTGCTTAGTCCATCAGCATTTTGATGTTCCTTGCCAGCTTTGTATACAATGGTGTATTCATATCCACACAGTGTCACAGCCCATCTCTGTATACGTGGCGATGCCATTTGTGGCACTTCTCGCAGTTCATTAAATAATGAAATCAACGGTTTGTGATCCGTTACAATAGTGAACTGCCTCCCATACAAATATGTGTGGAATTTCTTTACTCCAAAAATGACAGCTAGACCTTCCTTCTCTAATTGAGAGTAATTCTTCTCAGCTGCATTCAGTGTTCGTGACACAAATCCGATCGGCCGCTCTGTGCCGTCCTCCATCCTGTGCGACAACACGGCTCCAACCCCGTATGGATAAGCGTCACAAGCCAGAATGATCGGTTTCTTTATGTCATAATGCACTAGAATGGCTGAGGACTGCAGAAGATTTTTTGACTTCGCGAAGGCTTCTTTTTGTTCAGAGCCCCATGCCCATTTTGTCTCCTTCCTCAACAGTGCATGTAATGGTGCTAACAAAGTGGATAGACTAGGCAGGAACTTATGATAATAGTTCAACAGGCCTAAATAAGCCTTCAGCTCACTCACAGACTGCGGTGTGGGGGCTTCCTGGATCGCTTTGACTTTTTCTGCGACTGGATGCACACCTGCGGCACTGATTTTGTGGCCAAGAAATACCACCTCCTCTCCCAGGAACTCACACTTGCTGCGTTTCAATCTCAGCCCACTTCTTTCTAGCCGAGACAATACCTCTTCCAGGGTTCTCAGATGTTCTTCCTCACTAGTCCCTGTGACTAAAATGTCATCCAAATAAACTGTGACGTGTGGCATGTTTTGCAAGATTCCTTCCATAGTGCGTTGGAAGATGGCTGGGCTCGACGCTACTCCGAATGGTAGCCTACAGTAAGTGTACAGTCCTTTGTGTGTATTGATAGTGACATATTTCTTGGCACTTTTGTCAAGCATGATCTGCTGATACGCGTGGCTCATGTCCAGCTTTGAGAATTTCTGCCCTCCAGCTAACTGTGCAAACAAATCGTCCACTTTAGGAATAGGATATTGTTCCACACTGGATGCTCTGTTTACTGTGAGTTTATAATCCCCACAAATTCGAATTGAGCCATCTGGCTTCTTCACAGGTACAATGGGTGCTGCCCATTCTGAAAACTGTACTGGTTCTATAATTTTCTCTTCCACCAGTCTTTGAAGCTCTGCCTCCACCAGGGGTTTTACTGCAAAGGGTAAACGTCGAGGCTTATAGAATCGTGGCTGTGCTTCGGGGTTAACATGAATGTTCGCTGTGGTGCTTGCGCTGTCTCATCTGTTAACATTCCTTGTAAACCTTTTACATTTTTGTTTGCCGATTCCATTGCTTGACAGATATTAAATGCTTTCTCAAAGTTTAAGTCCACTTCTGACAATAGCCGTCGCTGCATCCTGTCATCATTCACTCCACACACGAGTCTGTCTCGCAGCATTTGCAAAAGTGTTGCCCCGTACTCACAATGTTGTGCTAACTTTTTCAACTCAGCCACAAAGTCAGCAACAGTCTCTCTGGAGGTGGTGGCGTAGTGGCTAAAGCACAGGGCTGTTAATCAGAAGGTCTCTGGTTCGAACCCCACAGCCACCACCATTGTGTCCTTGAGCAAGACACTTAACTCCAGGTTGCTCCGGGGGGATTGTCCCTGTAATAAGTGCACTGTAAGTCGCTTTGGATAAAAGCGTCTGCCAAATGCATAAATGTAAATGTAAATGTAAATGTCTCTCCATTCTTCCGTGTGCGTGAATTAAACTTATATCTTTGCACAATTTCACTCGGCTTTGGATTATAATGGGCTTTGAGCACGTTTATCAACTCCTCATATGTTTTTTCCCTTGGAGTCATGGGACACAGTAAACTTCTCAACAAACTATAAGTGGCTGCACCTACCCCACTTAATAGCACAGCTTTCTTTTTGTCAGCGTCGGTAATCTCATTTGCTTGAAAGAAAAAGTCCAACATTTCACTGTATTCCTCCCATAATTGTGTCTCACCGTCAAAAGGGCTCACCCTTCCTAACAGTGCTGCCATCGTGTTTATCCACAATCTGCTCTTCTCTGCACGCGGTCAGCACTCCATGTACACTTTTCAGCCTGGTTCTTTAGTGCCTTTTTATCCTCGTCGCCAATTATGTAATATCCTTTGGTGATCATACATGAGGAGACAGGTAGATAAATTAATGGGAATCTTTATTAACATATGCAGAGCGGACAACGTGCCTCTTGACATCAGTTCAGCAGATAACAGACTAACACACCCACTGCTCTCTATGCCCGTGCATCCAGAGGTCACCCATATGCAAACCCATGCCGCCCTCTACTGGACAACCTTGACTATAGCATCCCATTTACTACACGACGGTTCAGGCCTGCAACGTGTGTGTGTGTGTGTGTGTGTGTGTGTGTGTGTGTGTGTGTGTGTGTGTGTGTGTGTGTGTGTGTGTGTGTGTGTGCGCGTGCGTGCGTGCCCACAATAAGTTGTGTTCTTTTATTATTGAGTGATAACATCGTTTAATACCCTGCAACTCATTGAGTATATTATTACAGAGTTACAGTTTATTTTTCCGGTTGGAAGTAGAGTTTGTTACTTGTTTATTTCTGTGCTAAGCATTTAAAGATACAGAATTATACTGTTACACTAAGTGAAGACAAATTTGTACTTTATGTAAAAGATTTGAAGATTAATTTAAAGTAGGGTTTAATTGTAAACCCTATGGCAAATGGAGATTTAAAAGGTTAACCCTGTAAGTGTTTGTTGATTGTGTACAAGAGTCAATCAATCACTGTATTTCAAAATACCTGTTTACTCATAAGTTGAGTCAAGATATTCTAGCATAGTAAGTGTAGTTCATGTTTGTGTAGTTCATGTTTAAATTTTTGTTTTTGTAAATAAATGTATTGTATATTTTATGAAGTGTTGTCACTTAAATAGTACAGATAAGTATCAGTAATTGTTGAAAAGTGCTTTACAGAGATCAAAGTTACAATTTGTAAGGAGCAGTTTTAGGAATCAAGGGTCATATCCCGAAGCCATATCGACAATGCCCACGCCTTTTGCAATGCGTATCGCACTGATTTTAATATCGGACACGGTGGGAAAAATTGCGTTAAATCACAACAGCACGATTTGTATTGTATAGCCTGCCTCTGCCATCCAGCACCCCCCTTCCCCTCTCCCGGATTTGTGTACCCAAATGTTGACAGATAACAGGCTGCGTGTGTTACATGACACGAGATTAAACAACTCGGGCAACGCGACGTCGGAAAGTACCTCCTACTCTGTATCGAGGAAATTTATCAGATTTCTGAAGCCTCTGTCCTCAACTATGGAGAAAAGCTGGTCATCCAGGGCCATGAATTCCATAATTTTCCTCGTAATTGCTTTGGTATTTTCGTTGCTCATACCAAGGTATGATAGGAGAGGCTGCTGACTTGTGGCTGTCTCTGAGCTCTGGCTAGCTTTAGCCGCTTTCACTTTTTAGCTTCTTTTTTAAAATGGGCCTTTTCAGCTGGGTGGTGGTGTTATAAATGTCTAATTAGGTTTGTTGATCCGAAAGTTATTGTGGTGATTCCCCCACGGTTTACTTTGGCCTTAAAATTATTACACATTTCGAACTTTATGTATTCTTCACTCACACAGTGAAGATCTCCCATGCCAATGACATGTTTACATGCGGCTGTGACGTTATTGTCTGCGCCGCTGGCAACAAAATGGACCGGCTTGGAATCGTTAAGGCGTGAGGCTGACTGGCCGATCACCGGTCTGGTCCGAAAATCGGCTAATTCCGGTCCCTGGCCGGTCGATCGGTGCATCTCTAGTGTTTACACCTAAAATGTGAGGTGGTCACTTGTGTCTTTGATGACCTCCATACAGTATATGCTTTTTGTGTTCCAGTTACAAAATATTTTGGGCCCCATTCACCCGTATTTTATGCTGATCGCTTGTGGTCGGATCACTGAAATTAACTTTTCTCCCCTTTTAGATACCAAAGGCACCATGGCACTGAAAATGTTACCTCAGATCCTTCCACCATCAGTGTACAAGATTGGCAACAAAACCTTCCGCCCAACTATTGAGGAAGCCAGAACCTCTTTGATTGATGTACAACCAGTAAGTAGAACATGTGAAAACAACTCCAGAGCATGCTTATTTATTTACTTTGAATTACAGCTGTTCTTTAATTGCACTACACCTGTATCAATTTTTTGGTAAGGAGTACATGCACTTTAAACTTTGATGTTATTTTCATATTTAGTCTGGAACCAACATGGTGCAGTACCTACTAAAACAGAGGGAGGAGAAGCCCTTCCCATTTGTCTTAGAACTTGGAGTTGGTGGACAGTTTTTCGTTGTGGTGAATGCGGAAGCCCTAGAATAGCAGACTCTCTTCAAGGCAGTAGATGTTTGTTTCAAGTACTTTTTTTGCTTTGACACCCACTTTCCAAAACAATGTTCCCCTGCCTGGGAGTTTTTGCAGCAGGTAGTTTGAGTTGCCTGGTTCCAAAAATTCAAAAATTCGCTTTTTGTGTGCCTCCATTTATGCTGCTAAGGACTAAATTGTTTATTAAACTAACTAATGCAGGTATTTTGTATCCATGTATGTATCTATTTTTATTTATTTATTTGGTGTTTTGTGAATTGATTGGCTACAATTTAGTAATTCTTGTACATTCTTAATAATTAAAGCACTGCCTTGTTTGAAAAATGTAATTAAACATTGTTTGAATAATTTTATGCTGGACTAAAGTATCTAAATGTTAAATAAAATACTGATAGTATTTATTTAATTTGATATTCTGTAAAATAACTATTTGCTATTATTTTGTCATCCAAAAATGTATTTTTTTAATGGTGTTTAAATTTTCTGCCTGATTCAAAATTAAATTCTAGTTTTTGCTGGCCATTTAATAATTAAATAAAATGCTTTCATGTTATACATGTATACTGTTTTGAAAGTTTTTTTTTAATAAGCATAACATGCTTATTACTATTTTTAGTAGTAGATTATCTAAAATAAAGAACTTTTAAAAAGTAGTCACTTTAACCCAGCATTGTGTCAAGAAACAACCCAGCACACTGGTTGTTTCTAACTGGTTGCTTGCTGGGTTATTTATAAAATAAATAACCCAGCAAGCTGAGTCAAAAATAACCCAGCGTGTGTTCTGTCCAATATTTACCCAGCACTGGGTTACCAAATAACCCAGCAATGGTTATTTTTAACCCAGCATTTTTTTAGAGTGTGCTCCTTAGTTTTACGAACATAATGTGGTTGTTTGCTTCTCTTTCTCAACTGACTGTCCACTTTCTCTAAGAGCTCAATGACATGTGTTTTCTCTGTCTGTGTTATTGAACACATGATATTGTGATCCACATTGCTGGATAAGCTTCTTCAGGTTTTTATCCTCCCTGACAAACTGATCTATACTTTTATTCTTGAGTTTGTCTCTATATGTAAAAAGCAGAATGCGGCTTTGAAATCAATTCCGCATTGTTTTTGAAATCAAAAACAAATTCACATCTGAACACAACATCATCTGCACTGTATCCATCACCTGTCTTTCCTGCTCAGTGAAGCGACCTAACTCAATAACAAGGAGAAAAGCATGGGGTCCTGGTTCACACGAGACAAAGCACTCCTTAGCTCCTCCTCTACCTCTATAAAAGACTGTTCACTGTTTATTAAGCCAGGTGTGTCGACAACAGTCACTCTCCTCCCACAGACTTCAGCATCCCGCTTTTCACCATTTAATGTTAAGGATGTGGCACTGACGTCAGACCGAAACTCCTCTCGACCCAGAATGGTGTTTCCTGCTAAGCTCTTCCCAACTCCCTGAAGGCCAGTGAGAATCAGATGCAGGTGCTCCTTCATTCCTGGAAAGAACGGAACTTCATGACTCATTTGTTTAAAAGAAAAATCTACTTCAAAGAGGCTGCAATACATAACCAGCTCTCTGAAAATTCATGGACAATTTCAGGAACAGGAAATTCATTATTAATTTCCCATTTACATCACAGTTTTCCATTTTTGTACTATTAGAATAAGCTATGGTGACTCTATACCGTTTACAATACGATTAAAACATTTCTAACATGTTTTTCTAAAAAAACAATTCTTCTAAACAATGACAAATTAACTGTTGAAAAAAGGCCACTCTGAGCTTTTCTTATTGGACAGAGCAGCTTCTCACTGCAACAACAGCACCAGCAACACCTGCTGACTTTTTCAAATCATCTAGAAACATATTGTTTCTTTATGCTATTTCTCTTGCTTCCTCTTCACTCATTTTCATAACCATTTGCAAATGTTTTTTTTCTCTTCCTCAATTGCTGTCTCAGCTTCCTCAAGCATTTCATTGGTGTAAAGGTTTTCACCATTTGCAACGACAAGTTGATCTATATGTTCAAACAGCATGTTGACCTGGTTTGAATCTTTAACTGAGTTGTCAAAAACAAGGTATCGTCCACTGGTTGTCATGATAAAGTTTTGCAGATCAGGACTTTCTCTAACAAACTGATGAATGTTTTTTGCTTCAACTTGTCTCCATGAGTGAACAGCACCATGGTGTTCTTTGATGCTTGTTCACCAAAGATTTTCTGAAGTCGCTCCACAGTATTTTTTTCCTCTAATTCAAATCACCCAAGCTGCACAACCACATGAGGGCCTGGCGCAGACAGAGAAATGCACATTTTAATCTTTGCCTCAGTCTCAGTGAAATTCTCTATTGTGTCAAAAAGACCTGGAGTGTCGATAATGGCAACCTTTCTGCCACTGGCATGTCTTCTGACTTTAACACATTCTGTTGCCACAGAGGAGGATAGTCAAAAAAAACTGTCCCCTCCCATTACGAGATATGTACCAGCAGGAACTTCATGGTCGAAGCTCAAAATCCAGGTTAAGATAAAATCCAAAAGTAATGAATGATTAAAGAAACACCAACAGGCATCACTGATGTGCAAGGGCCCCATAATGTGTGGAAGGTTGGGACAATTCTAAGGGCCCTGGACGTATAAAAGGTCCAGCAGGACCCCCGACCTTTAAAATGGCCAGAAGCACTTTCTGCTGGATCGGTTACCAAATGTGTGGTTACAGACTTTATTGAGTCACTTTTTGTTTGGTGGGGGACCCATACTCTGACATTTATGCCAGGAAAAATACTTTTGCATTACAAGGACTCATAGGAGGATCATATATCAAATCAGACCAAAGCTTGGTTTCCCGATAACATTACAAATTATGCTTTAACGATCATCTCAACTAATGTCATTCATTATTTTACGATGGAATAATGCCTGTTTCCTAAACCAGCACATAGATCACCCGTTATTAAGTTGAACTTAAGTGCTTCATTACAGGAGCTGTCCAGTCCAAAGGTGCTGATCACTTTTGGCAGTATGTCCACGTGTTTGTCTTCTCAAAATGAAAATAATGTGGAAATATTGACAAATATGCAAGTTGTTTGGGGCACCGAAATGTATTGCCTAACTATTACAGAATTGAATTAAAGAAATAATGATGTCTTTAGTTAAACAGAGTTTCAGCTGTATTGATGCTCAATCATAGAGATTAATGAAAGTGATTAAATAAATGCATGTAATGTGAATGTACACTCTGTGATGGGGCTCTCCCATAACCTAAAGTTGTATGGCTTGAAATTGAACAAATGCAAACAGATCAGAATTAATAAAATGGGCATAAGTATTGAACTACTCATCGATCTGTCTAAATATTAATAGATTATCTGGATCAAGGTGTTGTGTACTTGTAGCCTTACTAGCCATTATTCATCATGCAATTTGTTACTGCCTTGTAAAAAGACAATAGACGAGCCGATTTGAACCAGACATTTGAGGAAGGAGGAAGAAAGAGACAGGGAATCTAAACCAAAACTTATGCAACAAAGTGTTTTTAGGCAATACGTCATCACGCACACAATTTTTTTTTTTTTTTATCAATAAAAGGCCATTTGAATGGAAACGGATAGAAAACGGCAAATTTTGCTATATTTGTTTTACGCATTTTCACTTTGTCGATAACAAAATAGCTTGAAAAAATGGATGGAAACTATGCTAATGACAGTTGCTAAGCAACCAGTCCTATGTGTATAACTGATATATAACTGAAGAAATTACAGACACTTTTAGGTTTTAGGTCAGATCTGACTTTTAGGTCAGATTATGCAAAAGCATAAACATTTTACTTTGTTCCCCAAGCTCTGAATTTAACTTTAATTTCAAGAAGCAGCAGAATAAATTATTCTATCAGTATACAGATAGTACTGAAATGTTGCATCTTTACTTTGCTACTTTGCAGATGAGATAAGAGTGAGGACAGATGAGAACAGCAGGCCAATTAAAGACCTAGAGCAGCTGCAGGCACTGGTCAGATCATTACTGATTTAGTAGACCTGGACACAGGCCCTAAACAAGTAACGCTATACCTCAATATCCCTTCGAATATTATAGCTATTGCAAAAAAGAGCCTTTTAACACAAGTGGTTTGAAATCTTTGATTGGCTTGAATACTCGATTGAAACCAGGAAAGACACAGAAAGACAAATAGTACAATATGATGGAGACACAAGGAAAGAGAGACACAGACAACAAATAGATGGAGACACCAGGAAAGACACAGAGACAGACAAGAATTAGTAAAATATGATGTAGACACCATGAAAGACAAAGAGTATGGTGTGCATTAACAGAAAAGGGTGGATACAGGAGTTGTTACTGAAATGGTATAAAGTGTACTTCCAAAACAAGCAATTTGTCAGTAATGCATTTAGCTGTATTTTGTGCTTGGGGCGCAGTGGGTCTGTGTCTGGGCTAAGCCCCTAGTCTATTCAAACACTAAAAACACCCCTGGGCGGAGTCAGGAGTTTTTTACAGGGGTGGCTGGGCAGGAGTCATCGATCAGTCTGTGGTGGCACAGAAATATGGTAGAACCATCCCTGTACAACCTAACACAGAGGAGACTTAACGTGTGCACAACAAGGTCTCCGCACCTCTCCGCCCCAGGTGTCACTGTATACACTCTGCTTTCTACACCAACATCAAATGCTGTTACATCATCAGCTCATCAGGAAAGGCTTCGGCATAAACTGAGAATATAAAATGAGGGAGACATCCAAAATATACAATGCTGGCAGTGATCCAAAACTGGATTGAACACACATGGACTACAAGACTATTTAAGACATAAAAGGAAAGTACAAATTATTCAGGCTTACATGCCAACCAGTCCACCAAAACGTCTTCAAATTATCAGTTGTTCACTTTCATATGAATTGGTGTCCGTAAATCAAATCACAAAATTGCACACATTTTCAAAAATAATTAGGCTGTCTTCTCTCTAATATTTATTCATTAAAATGTTTATTTTTATCAATGCTGAGCCATAATTTAAAAAAATGAAATATTCTTAATATTTACAAACTTCATGTCATTTTGTTTTCAAATAAAATGTACTGTACTTGACATGCAAATAAAGAGTGAGACAAGACACATCTAATGAAATATTAATGAATGTGTTAAATCAATGTACAGTGTAAACAAATAAATTGACTCTAAGCTCATACTGTATATCAAATATACCTCATATATAATTTTCTTAGGCATATGTTGTTTCAAAAATAAATAGCATACCAGCTCCGGTGCACAATTAGCTATATTCCATTCATTATAAGTCAAGTAAACATTTCTGCCCAACAAAATACAGTAACTGTATTGTAACAAAAATGGTAAAAACCTAACAATAATTAATTAAATGACATAGGCTACTGTAAATGCAGTAAGTGAACCTAAACCTTTGCTTTCAATTTGGTGATTATTTCCTAAATTGCACAATTATGATCCATTCATTGTAAGACAAGTAAACATTTCTGCTATATAAAATAAAAGTATTACTTTACTTAACTTGAGGTCTTGACAGCTACAACAAGACAAGTTGTTTTTATTTGTGTAGTGCCTTTCACAACACATTTTCAAAGCAGCTTTACAGAAAATCATGCATTAACAGAAAATTAAACTGTAATATCTATAATGTCTTAGAGTCATCATTGTGTAGTTTGATAAAATACAATTGTGAATTGTGTTTAAAAATAAGTAATTAAATAATAATTGTTTTTAGAATGCCAGTGAACAAGCCGAAAGCGACTGTGGCAAGGAACACAAACCTCCATAAAATGTTGGTTAATGTAGAAAAATAACTCCTGACTCACTGTGGGGGCCAGTTCCCCTCTGGATAACATCATGAATATAATGGCAATATTACTTGAAGTCCATACTGGATTAACTGCAGAAGTTCACATAGATGCAATTGTCCAAACTGAGCGATCGGGGGAGAAGGGCCTTAGTCAGGGAAGTGACCAAGAACCCGATGATCACTCTAACAGAGCTCCAGCATTTCTCTGTCGAAAGAGGAGAAACTTCCAGATGAAAAACCATCTATGCAGCACTCCACCAATCAGGCATTTATGGTAGAGTGGCCAGATGGAAGTCACTCCTCAGTAAAAGGCACATGACAGCCCACCTGGAGTTTTCCAAAATGCACCTAAAGGACTCTCAGATCATGAGAAACAAAATTCTCTGGTCTGATGAAACAAAGATTGATCTCTTTGGCCTTAATGGCAAGCGTCATGTCTGGAGGAAACCTCATCACCTGGCCAATACCATCCCTACAGTGAAGCATGGTGGTGGCAGCATCATGCTGTGGGGATCATTTTCAGTGGCAGGAACTGGGAGACTAGTCAGGATCAAGGGAAAGATGAATGCAGCAAAGAGACATCCTTGATGAAAACCTGCTCCAGAGTGCTCTGGACCTCAGACTGGGGTGAAGGTTGATCTTCCAACAGGACAACGACCCTAAGCACACAGCCAAGATAACAAAGAAGTGGCTACGGGACAACTCCGGCCCAGCCAGAGCCCAGACTTGAACCCGATTGAACATCTCTGGAGAGATCTGAAAATGGCTGTGCACCGACGCTCCCCATCCAACCTGATGGAGCTTGAGCGGTCCTGCAAAGAAGAATCGGAGAAACTGCCCAAAAATAGGTGTGACAAGCTTGTAGCATCATACACAAAAAGACTTGAGGCTGTAATTGGTGACAAAGGTGCTTCAACAAAGTATTGAGCAAAGGCTGTGAATACTTATGTACATGTGATTTTATTTTTAATTAAAAAAATTATAAATTTGCAAAGATTTCAAACAAACTTCTTTCACGTTGTCATTATGGGTTATTGTTTGTAGAATTTTGAGGAAAATAATGAATTTAATACATTTTGGAATAAGGCTGTAACATGACAAAATGTGGAAAAAGTGAAGTGCTGTGAATACTTTCCGGATGCACTGTATATTAATAGTAATAATAGGGAGTCATGTGGTGCCATGAGGGGTTCGGACGTGTGAACGGCGAGCTCTGCACACTTTGCTAGTTTTTGTGTCTTAAACCGGTGAGATTTGATACACCCTGCTACATAACTGTTCTATGAAGTCAACATGTCAAAGAATTCAAAATCCTCAGGCTCTAGAGACATTAAAAGACAATTATGTGCTGAAGCTGATACCCCAGACAAGGCCGCACACGAGGGACTCAGTTTGAACTGTGCAGTGGGAGAAATACAATGTCAATTGTCGAGCATGTCTGTAATGCTGGCAAAAGTCGTGGCAGATGTGGAGGATCTTGCTGTAATACTGTGTGTCGATCAATCACTGTGATGGAGACGAAATTCTCTGAGTTGGTTACAAGAATTGGGGATGCCGAGAAATGGATTGATTATCTGGAGTCATTGTTGTAGGTTTTTGCCTTACTCTGTGAAGAATCACTCTCAAATTCTTAGGTTTTGATTCCAGAAAATTAGACTTTATTATTACAACCAATAAAGCCAAGTCATTCTGCAGAGCAACTAACCAACTCTGGGTTTCGTTCACTTAAATACATCTCCTCAAACAAGGTGGGGCTTATCCTTTTTTAAACATGCATTATCTATCATCCTCAGACTCTGGTCTGACCATATTAAGAAGTAACAGAACCACCTTTGGAAGAGATAAATTCTCCCAGAATTCATGAGAGCCCCCCAAGTAATGCTATTCCTGTTTTTGCACATACCTTCAAATGTCACACATATATGGAGCACACATTCTATTACGACCACAGCCTTCATGCACACACAGCAAACTGTATGTTTGCATGTCAGATATAACTGTGGTACAAATCAACAATGTTTACATTGATTATACCTGATAAAATCTCCTACATCATCGGAGAGGGAATTAGCTGCTAATCCACTAGCGAACGAAGCAGATTTGGATCACGTTTGGGAAAAGATGGAAGACCTTGAGAATCGTAATCGGTGAAACAACGTCTGAATTGTTGGAATTCCTGAGCGTGAGGAAGGCCGGGATATGGAAAAATTCTTTGACAAGCTCTTTCCGACAAAATAGGCCATAAGCTAAGGAGACAGGCCCAATCAATTCTAGCCAAATTTCTGAGATCATCAGATAGATATCTCGTGTTACGTGTTACAGGTAAAGCGAGGGGTAAATGAAGGCTTTCTTGGAAGAACCACAGCATTTTCTTGTTCCCAGGCCAAATTGAGAATAGGTGCTAAGGATGGCCGCAAAATATTTACATGCCCACAGCAAGCATTGTCCTTCATAGAGACAATGTGTTGAGTAAGCCATCTGGCGATTTTCATGTTGCCACCTAGTGGACCTGACTTACACTTGAACATGCACTTGATTATCTGAGGAAGCTGGGCGCCTTTTTGTTTCTTTGTGTGCTGGTTCTGCCTGACGGCCGGAGTTTGTTTTGTGTAGTAACACTCCTTTGGGACAGGGTGTGGGTGATTGTTCTTTGTGTTTATGCCTCCAATTGGCTGGAATTTGTTTTGTGGAGTATTCTTTGCAGGACATTGGAAGGATTAGGTTATCTGATGCATTTAACAGCCGGCTCACTAAACATTCGTTTGACTGTCCGAGGAAACTGAACAGCCCTTTTTTTGTGCTGGTTCTGCTACAGGCTGGAGTTTGTTTTGTGAAGGATCGCACCTTCAGGACAGCTATTTCAAGGAATTGACATGTTCTTTGTGTTTATTCTGCCTATTGGCTGGAATTTGTATTGTAGATTTTCTTCTGTTATAGCACCAGATTTGAGCAATCCGACGGCAAAGTTGTTGAGGGGGCGCTTGTAGGCGTACATGGACTGTTTGTGTTTAGAGGGTTGGACACCAGTTGGTGCTGTCGTGCACAGGGTTAATGCACACGTTTTTCTTTTTTCTGTTTGTTTGGCTCGGGGGAAGTTCCGGGTTTGACTGTTGAACTAATGTTGGAATGTGGTCTTTAGAATTTTATTTTTGACACACAATCTATTTTTTCTCATATGTCAAAATATCAGTTGTTAATATGAGTGGATTATCTCTTTCCATGTGGAGATGTTAAAGGTTGAAATCAATGTTTTTATGGAGACCAACTGGTCCTCAGTATCCTCTGTGAGCATGGCTTTGGAGGCACCTAAAGCAGTACTTAGGGGTCAGATCATACAGTATACCCCATTCATCAAAATATTCAAAGTACAAGATCTTGTGGAGTTGGAACGGAATATTAAAAGTAGCTGAAGTGCAGAAAAGCAGAGCTGAAGTGCAGAATATCGTCTGATGGCTTCAGAGAATTGACACAATCGAAATACAGATTCTCTTGATTCTGAGATAACCTTGGAGGAGCTTGGCAATGTAATTAAGGCCTTGCCTACAGGGAAGGCTCCGAGGCCAGATGGTTTGCCGCTGAATTTTTTTGATCTTATGCTACAGATCTGGCTCCACTTTTGTTAGACGTTTATACAGAATCATTAAAGAATGGAAAGCTTACGCAAACCATGACACAAGCCCGGATCAGTCTGATTCTTAAAAAAGACAAAGATCCAAGCGAGTGTAAGAGTTACCGTCCAATTTCCCTGATCAAGTTAGACGTGAAAATATTGTAAAAAATTCTGGCTAACCAGTTATGGCATCTCTTATACATATAGATCAGGTGGGGTTTATTCGGGTTTATAGCTCTTCTGATAACATTAGGCGTTTCAACATTATCATGTGGTAAGTGGCAAATGATCAGACTCCGGCCGCTGCTATCTCACTTGATGCTGAAAAAGCATTTGATATGGTAGAATAGGATTATCTTTTTTAAGATTTTGGAAATATATGGTTTCGTGAAAACTTTTATTGGATGGATTAAGTTACTTCATAGGCACCCTGTAGTGGTGCTACAAACAAATTGATTAATTTCAGATTGTTTTACTCTGAATAGGGGCACCCAGCAGGGTTGCCCTCTTTCCCCATTATTGTTCTGACTTGCCCTGGAACCATTAGCAGCCACAATAAGAAAGGAGGATGATTTTACAGGGGTGGTGGCGGGAGGTATAGCGCATAAACTTTTGCTTTACGCAGATTATATTTTATTGTTTGTCTCTGACCTTACTAGATTAATAATTCTGTGCCTTGCCTCCACAGAATTATTAATTCCTTTTCTAATTTCTCAGGATACAGAGTCAATTGGCTATATGCACGGTTACTTCCTGGTTTAGATATGCCAGCTCGGGCATTTCCGGTCAACTGTCATTTCTGAAAACAATTTCAAAGATGTTCTATACTCACTGCCTGCAGGATCTACCTCGAGTCAACATAAATGATGTACACTGCCTGATTCAGTCAAATTCAAAGAGCAAACATGAAAAGGGATTTAAGCTGTACATATCCAGCTATATCCGTGACTACGAAGGTAAGTTAGAAAAAGTACGCTATAATTCTTTCGTTCTGTAAGATAGCTATAGACAGCTAACTTAGCTAACGTTGTCGAACGTAAGTTAGCTACTCTTAAATTGAAAGACCAATGATAGCTTGACGTTAGCATTGGTAAACAGAATATAACCACTAAGTTGGCAGCATTTAGATATGTAGATCTGTCTCCCGCTACTCACCTTGACATAACCAGTCTTGGCACTAGGATAACATTTTGTCTTGCTATGTGGTCCTTGCATAATTCATTGCCTCTGTTTCTCAGTTTCGGACAAAAATGAGGCAGGAGAGGTGTCTGTGAGAGTAGAGACAGGTAGGTTGCCAGCATTTGACATTGTACACAGTGAGCATGTTTAAAACACTATCTACACTGACTCCATGTAGTTCTGTATTTCAATAATCTCAGCCACTCTCAATAAAATGATTTACCTGAATCTCAAAACACATCAGCTACAGTATCAATTGATAATTATTATTATTATTTTACAGGTTGTCTCAAAGATTCTAAACCTGTTGAGCTGTTGGCCTGTCATTGCTAATGTGTGGCAGGGCTTTCACTATGCAATCATTTTGCAGCTTTGCTCTACCAGACCTCACATTACAGCCAGAAGGGAGCAACGGCTGTCCCCCCTTCTCACAGCTAAACAGGGTCTGAGCTGCAGTGGCACAAACCTAGAACCCAGGTGATGTTTTCAACACTACCACAATTAACATATTATGTTACATTATGTGTCTCACTTCTTCCTGGTTATGTCATGTAAATCGCATCGACTTTCAAGGCTCCATGCAGCATCATTCCTTATGGAAATGTGATCATATGAGCTAAAACATTTTTACACAAAGTAAATAAGTTCTTGTTCAACATTTCTTGAGAGGGCTTTAAGCCTGGTCCAACAAATGTGATTGTGTTGTTGTCAGCTAGGCCCAAGGAGAGGATTGGCTGAAGGGATCAGGTAATCTGTAGTAATGGGCAGTATGTCTGCTACATGAATTAAAATATGTACTTGAAATGTAAAATTGTACTTTGTATTTTTAGACTAGTCTTTATTAGACTTAACATGAACCTCACACACACAACATCCCTGTAGCATAGAGCTACACAACACTGAAGCATTACTTAATGATGATAACAAACAGTACATAAACGCTTGTCTTAACTGTTCTGTTGTGTATATTTTCAGGAGTAACTTGTACAAAGTGTCCTGTGACTGGACCTTCCAGACATGTCAGTTCTGCGTGAGAATGAGATTTACCGAGGAATGCCAAGGGAAACTGCTCCACCCACAACAACAATGGGAATAGCATTTATTGAATTGTTTATTCAAAGAATATTCAGAGATGGGAGAGTCATAAAAACAATCAAACAAAAGGTTGATTACTTTTACTTTTACCTACCTATGCTTTTGGCTTGAAAATGTCCATGGTTAACTTTCAATCCGTTTTTTTAAAAAGTTGAAATAGTTTGGTTTTCATTACATTTCTGAGCAGTTTTCATGTGTTCACTATTGTCATCTGCCACAAATATATTCTAATACAATATAATTCTAGTATACAAATGATGTTATGTAGTTGAACATGTCATCATTTTGAGCTATGTTTCTAGCTAGGCTGCAGTAGTGACCCCAATTTTAAAAACAGGTGATAGAACAATCAAATCAAATTATAGACCCATTAGTATACTTCCAATAATTTCTAAAATTACAGAAAAGGTTGTTTGTGATCAGCTAGTCTCTCATCTAAATGAAGGTGAATTTACTTTGCACCCGATGCAGTTTGGCTTCCGAAAGCATCACTCGACAGAAACTGCAAATTGTTTTTTTGTGGAACAAATCAAAAGTCAAATTGATAAAGGCGGTGTCGTCGGAGCTGTGTTTTTAGATTTTAAGAAGGCATTTGATACCGTTAATCACAACGTTTTACTATCGAAACTTTCTAAATTTAATTTAACCATTAATACCATGACCTGGATGGAATCCTATTTGAAAAACAGAAGACAGTGTACAAGAGTGGGTGATAAGTGTTCCTCATTTGCAAACTGTATTTCAGGGGTCCCTCAAGGGTCTATTTTAGGACCTCTTTTATTCTGTATATATATAAATAATCTCCCTCAAGCATGTCCAGATGTTAACATCCAAATGTATGCTGATGACACTGTGATTTTTACCCACGCAAGATCTAAAGAACACGCTGCAGCCAAACTGACAGCTTCGATGAGTAAGGTGTCGGATTGGCTGGCAAATTCATGTTGACCCTTAATCTAAGTAAAACAGTTTGCATGTATTTTACAGTGAGGACCAATAATTCAGTTAATCCTGATATTTTAATTAACGGTGAAGTCATTACATCTGTGACACATGTTAAATATTTAGGCATCATAATTGACACAAATTTGACCTTCAAAAAACAAGTTAGTAAGGTCATCAAGACTGTTAAATTTAATCTAAAAAATGTTAAGAGTATCAGACATAATTTGTCACTGTCTGCTGCAAAACTTTTTGTACACACAATGATTTTTCCCCATTTCTCTTACTGTATAACAACCTGGTCACAGGCAGGAGTGACTACGCTCAAGCCTATGTATTCACTTTACAAACAAATTTTAAAAGTACTAGACAAAAAACCTAAGGATTATCATCATTGTAACATCCTGAAAAAATATAATCTTCTAAATTTTGATAATTTCTTATTTTATTCGGACGCATGTCTAATGTTTAAAGTTATTCATGATCTTGCACCTCCTCCTCTTAGAGGATGCATAATATTCTCTGGCAGTGGCAGTGCCAGTAGAACTAGAGCATCAACTAGGGGTGATTTGGTACCGCATTTTAGAAAGACAACCTTTGGTCAATCCGCATTCTCTGTTAAAGTAGTGGGGAAGTGGAATTCAATACCCACAAACATTAGAAACTCAGGTTTCGCAGTATTTAAAGCCAGCCTTAAAATTTGGCTAAAATCAGCGCAAGAGTGTCACCATTAATGATTGTATTGTATTTTCTGTATAATGTATTTGGTGTATACATCAAACCGTTTTTATCAAATTTGAATTGATGGATAATATATATTTTGTAAATGAATGTAGTGTATTTGTTGTTTAGTGGTTGCTTTGTGTCTTTTGTTATGGGTTTGTCTACCTGTCCAGGGACAACAGATGCAAATTAGCTGTTAGCTAACTCTGGTGCAATTGTTTAAATTGTGCGCTGTTCCTGTCAAATAAACAGAAGAATTAAATTAAATCATTAATTTATTAAAATGACATATTTTCCTATAAATGTTATTTATATGAGTGTTTGAGGTTATAACATATTAGTACCTAAAAATAGTATTGTTTAAATGCTGTTTGTAATGGTCACAATAAAATACACAATGCTTTGGTTAGCCAATTAAAAAGGCAGTTACAAACAAATGTAGGTTTATTCACTGGAAGCATGAAACTGAAAATGAGGGGAAGATACAGATCCCTGTATGAAGTTGTAGAGATGTAAATCCATTCTTTATCACTGAACAAAAGCAGTAGCTAACAACAGTGAAATAGTTTAAATACTAAACAGAACTGCGCACTGGTCTTGATGTATCTATTTACACAAAGCTTTTACAAGCGGGCCACTCTGGTAATTTAACAGAAGGCATGCAACTACATAGTTGGTCTGGTTAATTGTTACCAAACATATTTAGGGGGATAACCGTGTCAAAGAATAAGGCGCTCAACATGCACTCTCAGATGTGCAATAGCCTGGGTCTCCCTGACCTCGTGTGCTGGCATCTGAGGTCTCCCAGAAAGAAATGCAGGTCTGTACACTTTACAGGGAACAAGCCTCTGTCCACCATTATTGCCATATCCTGCCTAAGTAATGTAAGTATTTCTGACTCCGCAAGATCTGCTTATCACTTATGGTGCTCAGCTGTCGTCCACTCACAGCGCTGAAATTTAAACGTCTTTTTCATTTCATTTACTTATTTTTATAATCTATTTAAACAAGTGAATAACTGTTTCACAGTTATAACTATTAAAAAAAAAGATTGATATCACCTTACAGGCTATTTACACTGTCTAGCAGAAAATTGAATATGCTGCTACAGCAAGTGACGTTTCACCAGAAGTTTTTGAGCTGGCTTATATTATTATTCCGGAAGTTGTAATTAACGATCCATGCATATAGCCCATTGGTCTAAATCCGAAGCATAGGCTCTGACAGATATGGGTTTAATATTTGCTCCCCCATATGATTTAGTTGCTATACTTGTAAAACACTAAACATTAAAACTACTGTATGAAGCAGATTATGAGATTAAGTGATTATTTGAATGAGCTACAACTTTTAACTCCTTACTGAATGCTGTTTCCTTCTTTTGAAAATGAGTAAGTTGAGACACATGGAGACAAATATTAAATACATAAAACAAACATATCAAATATTTCACCTAAACCAAAAATAACATTTTTACATTCCAATACATTCTTTACATGCTTATATATTCACTATATGTATTATGAACTATCATAATACATATGAAATACAGTATAGTGGAAAAATCTATTATGATGCTTATGGCCTGCAGATTTCACTCATTCACAAAGTTTGCACCCTAAAGCCCTTTAAAAGTCATGAGATTTGAATTGCCTTCTGCAGTTAATAAAATGTGTCTTGCAGTAGCCACACTTAGTCTGGGCTCAAATGGGTCACATCGCAAGGTGATCAAATATATATATTTGTTAATAATATAATCAAATTCTTAATCACTTGGACCACTAGGAATGGAAACTTAATCTCAGCTTCCATTCTTGCCTTCTGCTCAAATTTATTGTTTAACTTTTTGTTTTGCTTTTTCAAAGGCCTCATCTTCAAGTTGAGCCCTCAGAGCTGCAATCTCCTTCTGTCTTTTCTCCTCTCTCTCTTTCAGGATACGTTGTTTCTCTTCCTCAATCGCTTTCTCTGCCCTCTGCAGCATCTCACTGGTGTAGTGTTGCCCACCGTTTCCAGTGACCATTTTATCAATCTGGTCAAGCAACTGAATGACCTGTTCTGGATTATCTATTTCATTGTTGAACACATGGTATCGTCCACTGCAAGTTTTGATGAAACTGACCAGATTTGGGCTGTCTCGCACAAATGTGTGAATGTTTTTGCCCTTCAATCGATCTTCGTGAGTGAACAGTGCCATGCTGTATGTGGAGGCTTCTTTACCAAAAATTGCTTGGATGATTTTAACTGCTTCAGCTTCTTCAGCTGTGAATCTGTCCAGCTGAATCACAACTAAGAACACATGTGGACCAGGAGCAGAGAGTGGAATACATTGTTTAATTCTCTCCGCCACCTCATCTGTAGTTAGGCCGGTGTCAAAGAGACCTGGAGAGTCAATGACAGATACTTTTCTTCCATTTATTATTGCATGATTTTTTTCGCATTGTGGAGTCACAGAGGAGGAAGATATTTCTGATTTAAAAAGCTTTTTTCCCAGGATAGTGTTGCCTGTTGCGCTTTTCCCCACACCTGTTTTTCCAACCAAAAGAATCCGAAGCTCTTCACCTTCACCTTAACAAGAATTACATTATTTTTATTTGTTAGAACAGTCATGTATTAACATAATTCAGGTTATGTTGTTAATATTTTTTATATCTGTGCAATATTTAGGGTCTGTAAATAAGTAAAATAAATATATACTTTACCTATATCACTCAAATCATGTACTTTTATCATGAAGATCTGGAGGTGATATATATAAAATTATGGGTTTAAAACAATTTATCCACGTTAAAAAATATGAGTTTAGATAGTAAAACAGGACAAAATGTGTACTTAATAAGTACGCTGTCATATGTATGTATTATTGTGCAATGTAGCAGTTTAAGACTTTATAGGTGTACAATTGAAATTATATAAAGCCTTCACATCAAAAAATTTTTGTAATCCCCAAAAACATATGGAAATTGGGGATTTAGTTATTCTGTCATTGTGATTTCACAAGCAAAGAATTTTCTAAAACATACCTGAATCCATATTGCAGCAACAATTATCCCAAGCACCAAGTATGCCATGGAGTAATATGAGATCCAAGACTTTGAGGTTGTTGATTGTTGTCCAGGAGAATTTTCGGTGCCCTGCCTAACTACTGAGAAATTGAGATCAAAACTGTTGTTTTAGTTATGTAATCATAAAATATGAAACTGTTAGTAAAAGATGGCTATGGTATTTTATCATTACTTTTTTATCTTTACTTTGGGGCTTTTGCTTCTTAATTAAACAGATAAACTGAAGAAGGGACAGGAAATAGTAGAATATAAGGCTGGACCTGTGTGAACACTAGGGCCCCAAAGTGTGAAGAGCACAGATCTAACATGCTGTAATATTCTATTAGAAGTTTTATCAAACAAGAATAACACATTTAATGGACACTATTACCTATAAGTTACTTTAACAACTGTCCATTTCACTATCACGGTCATTGCCAACAATAGGAGGTAGGTTGTGACATCTCCTGCTAAAATTGAACCTAATCAATATGATATACGCACCACAAAGAAATACTTTGATTTTACATCAATATCATTTTAACATCGATAAAGTTTCAGCATCATTATTCACGCAAATATGCTTCTCAATCTCTTCAGCAAGATAACCGCCTTTTTACAGAACACATGACGATGGAATAAACCAGAACAGTCACAGCTGCAGTGACATTTTGAATTCGAGACTCGAATGGACTTTCATCCCAATTAAACCAAATGATACACCCGGTGAGCTGCAAACTATTTCCATGTCATGCGCTACGTATGTTATTATGGTGTGCATGCATCAAGAATCACTAAACAACGGAGCATTCCAGACGCTACTAGAGGAGGTTTGTCTACAAATGTCAACAATGGCGAATAAAAGGTCTGCTAAACATATTACTTTCAATAGATGACTTGTGTCAGCTCCATTATTGTTTAATTTGTATAATTCTTCGCATTGAAGACAGGGTCATTCACCAAATGCATCGTTGCGCTCATTCGAACAATCGATTGACGTCGATGAACATCTTGTATGGTTCTTTGCAATGGAAGTTTGTTTAATACTGTACTGTGGTATTAAATTCCATGGAATCATGTTGTTGAAGTTGATTTCCATGATGAAGTTTATTTTTGCGATTTTTCGACGGAGAATCATGATGAGGCTAGTCGATATGGAATCATGAATAGATGATCATTTTTTTCATTATTCTGGGGAAAGTTCGATCAAATCAATGGAATGGAATTCGATTTGATACGTAATCATTCCATGTCAAATACGAAAAGGTATAATAGGACATTCTTTCTGGAATAACAGTAAGAATTTTCTGAATTAAAGGAAAGGAGAAGAGCTGGGCAATGGTCATCATGCCGGAAAATAAAGAAGTGCGGTTTTTTCAGTGCGGTCATGAAAGAGCGGAATACAGGTTGATGTTGAACAAGTCCAACAACCGCAGATTTGATGCCAAAAGGGAATATATGGATTGGATTATCTTTTAAATTTTGAAAAATAGTTCTCAAAAGTCCTTTTACAAGGAAGGAAGCACAGAATGGAAGTGTACACCATAAACAAATAATTTAGATCATATTGAGAAATTGCGCGGAAGGTTCTTCTCAAAGCTCTTTTCGTTCGCTCCGTTGTTTGAAGTATTATGATTCTCCGTAGTGTGGAAAAAGGCGTTTTAGCCATATAGAGGGTGGCTTATTGTTGGTTCTCTTTAATCACGACTAGCTCGTCATATGACACTTTATTTACCAGTGATCTGAGTCAATACTATCCAAAGCTGTTCTGATATGGGTAGCTCAATGCCATATACGAGCGTCACCATTTAAATATAAAACCAGAACAAGCTTATCAGCAGAATATGATTATTGAAGGACAACTTGTTTCCGTTTTCTGGAAATATAGTGAGATATGAAGGCTGATGGAAATGGAACAAACAACACTACTAAACTTATATGACTTAGTATTCTGTTTGTTGAACTATCATACTATGAAATATAGTATTGTGGGAAAATTAAGAGAGTTGTAACAGATCACCAAAAGTTTCAGGCCCCAAAGTCCTTCAAAAGCCTGAGATTGAATCATTCCTGCAAACATGTCTGTAGCAGCCATTTAGCCCAATAAATGGTCATATCAAGGATCAAAAAATTTTTAGTTTGACCAAATTCTTAAATTCTTGGACTTAATGGAAAGAGCTCAGCTTCTTTCTGTTTCTGCCAAATTCCACACCACCCAGCTTTCAGTGTCTTCAGTTTGAGTTCGGTCGGAACTCCTTCGTCTTCTTTCCCTGTTCTTCATAGGATGTTTCTTTCTTCAGTCCCAACTTACCTGCATCCACAGGAAGCAGCTCACCGCTTGTGCGACCATGACACACTGTCAAGAACGAATGACTGTCCGACATCACTACACATGAATGCCGGTGTTGATGAAACTTCACTGTAGATTTGAAGCGTTTCTACAATGTGAAGTTCTTCACCATCCGAGGAAGGGATGATTCTTTACCAAAATGTTGATGATTTTGAATGTGAATCGCTCAGCTTGAATCAACTGGTTCATGAATATAGGAACATCGTTAATTCTCCAATACTGTAAAGAGGTCAGGCCAAAGAGGACTTGAATGTATGATATTTTCTTCCATACGGTACAAACATTTTTCTACGTGAAGTATATAAAAGAAGATTTCTGAATAAAGCTTCTTCCTGTGGATATGTTCAAGGTGCTTCACCTGCTTTCCAAACAACCGTTCTCACTATTGTTTTACTAAATGTATACAACCATGTTGTTATTATACGGTAATATTGAAGTTCCAAAGGAGGAGGTTTTACCATCAAACATGTTTTTATCAAGAAGACTTGAGTATATAAAAATATGTTTCAATTTGTTCAATGCAAGGCCAGAGTTGATAGTAAAGATAAAATTAATAAGTGTATGACAAAATAGGTTAGCATTTTATAGGCGTAATAAATGCGAGGAAAGTCATCAAAGAAATTAACCAAAGGGCGCGTCTGGGATGAAAATATGAATTTTGCCACTAAATACAGTACAACACCGTGAGGCAATAGAATCAAGACCTGAGATAGCATCATGTCATGAGAACTGTGCCCCAGCCTCTCAATCACGAGAACAGATCAAAATCGTTGATGAAGAATCAGGAACAGTAGTGATGTATCCATCACATTTATTCATTTTGGGCTATTTAATTACTGATAAAAATGAAGAAGGATAGAAATGGAATAGACAGTACACCAGAAATTAGCCCCAAAGATAGACTACAAGGGCTATTCTGAAGGAAGTTTACTAAACAAGATAGATATTTAAATGTACCAGTATAATTTGGTGTTTTACCACCCACTATTTTCACCGATTCACATCAAGGTCAGCCATGTAGTTTAGGGATAAGTAGAATGATGTCCCTATCGAATTGGAAATCGAAATGATTGCATCATTACTTGAATTATACGATGATTAGATCACATCATTCGAATCAAAATCATTTTCGTTCAGTAGAAAATGTCCATTCCCTTATCACGGCAAACTAATTGACGAGGATTCTTGGTATACCTAACTTTGAATAAACTAATTATATTTATTATACTAATACAAAGGAAGTAATTCTGTGAAGGTATTTATAATGCAAGGATGGAAAGGGTGGCATGTTATGGAGGCATGTTTCATGCAAGGAATTTTCAGAAATAGAAGAATATGGGGATACATTGTTTATTAAACAATTGGAAAAAGTGGGGATGAATTTGAGATTTATATAGCATGTACAGTACAACACTACAAACATAAGTCTTAATTTGATTAAGCCATTTAAATAAAATAACCAGGTACGAAGCGCAACAATGAATTAGAACAGAATGCTGCAACGAAAGCGAAGCCGGTCCAACAGGGTGAGACATGTAATAGAAGGCTGAGGGGGGTTTACAGGGTCAAGTTATGCTCAAAGAAACAGAATTGAAGATTCTGTGATGGTATTAAAAGATTGACAAAAGAAAAAATGGCTGTGATTTTCTGCAAAATAGCTCAGTTGGTTCCACACGTCCTTCTGCTTGCTCTGGGCCTACATGAAGGTCAAGTCAATTGTTTTTAAAGATGAACAACATTCTGTTGTCACCGTGTTATGGGGAAAGCGATGTCATGAAGTATGGAACAGTACAAGGCGAAATGATGGTCGAAGCTCGAGTTCATCGAAGTTGAGGTTCGAACCATTTCAAAATAGAACGAATATTTGCATATCATCATATGGATTCTCCGTTCCATATTCATTTATCAAAGAGTTGATCAGATGTACCATGTAACGATGAGAAAGTAACATTATAGAGTGGTTTATATATGTAATAGGTAAAAAGAACTTTTAAAACCTTTTATTACGCACAAAGGCAACATTCCTTTGAAACAATGAAGTCGAATATCGAAAATGTTGTTACGCGACAAATTAGCCCACCGCCAGACAGGTAGATGGAGTGCCGGAAAGGATCATCTCCGCTCGTCCTTTCGTTTAATGATTTCGTTCATTTCGAGATCTGGTCAGCGGCGTCCGTTGGCATCTCCACGGACCACGCGGAAATGCAAAAGGAGGAGAATCTGAGATGTCACGTCGCACAGGTAGTATATTTCACCCGCGGTCAGAATGCGCGACCAACGCGACATTACGCGCCCGTTCTCCGTCATCATGTTGAAATTCTCACGGCTGTTGATGTCGAGTTGCTGCAAATTTCAGTGTACCTTCACTGGCGTTTCTGTAAAGGCGTCGAACCCCAGCAAATGCAGTTACGCATTATACCAGATTCACAGTCACTCAACCATTCCAGCTACTACGAATGCGATGATATACCAATGATGATTATGAGGATTCTTGTATCCGTCACATTCATTATGCATCGAATTCAGCATCATCAAAATGAAGCGGATCCAAAGCATCATGGCTATGAGGATTCCATCCATCCGATACCGCCAAAAGTCGTTAAACCAAGTACGATGAAATGGTGATAAAATGCATGGCCCATTCGAAAGAAATGTCATAGCATTCGAACGATTCCATGATTCGTGGGTCCATTCCTTTGATGATGATGTACGATGCCTTCCATACGGTGGAACCCATGGAATGGAATTCGAGTATACCAGTTTCGAATCCATTCCATCTCTTCGTTTCCTGAACTGTTAGTGAATTTTCTGTTCAGCTGAGTCGAAGCTTTTGTGGTACTGGAAGCATTTGCAGGTCAAAGTTTCTTCGCCTTACCGTTTATTACTTTCCTTTCATTCCCACTTTTCTATTGTGGAAAAGCATTTACAAAATCCTCATAAACCGGAAAGTCTTGAAGAAGAATTATCAGTATACCCTTTGCTGGAGTCATATATGATGACTGTTATTTTTCTTCAAGCCAAAAGCTTCAATTAGCTGAGAGTTACAAGAAAGGATTTCTTGAAGGGCTTTATGTAGAGGGAAGCTCTTTGCAAGATGGAATACTAAGTATTCCACAATAAAGGGTAATGCTGCTAAATTCTCATGAGAATTCTCAAAAGGCTTTCAGAACTGTTTTGATTTCAGAATACATAATGTCATCCTTGTCCGAAGGAATTGTCATGCTGCTTGAAACAGGACTGTACCTTACCTGGGAGAGCTATGGAGAATATGTACTCTGTCATTTCGAAATGTTGAGTCTCAGAATCTTTTTTAACTTTGGCCAAATTTTCCTATCAAGGCTGCACTACCACCATGTTGAATATCTTTTGAGGCTCACTAAAAGGAAAATAGCCCTCCCTCCTGATTCAGTGAAGTTCAATCTTCTGTGTTCTTCCACTGCTTGTTGAAGGATCTTCAAAGTCTAAATACCTGATTCCTATTCCTCCTCCTGCCCTGCCTGAGCAGATGCTCGCTGATCATGCAAGCTTTCATTGTTCATAAACAAAACCCTGTCTCTTTGTCGACTCCCATCCTAAAACGTCGTCTTCTCTCGAAATAAGCTCAGTCATTTCCTCTCTTCTCCCTGTCTTAAATCTTTCATCACTCTTCTGGTTTTACCTTCCAATAAATACGAAGAATGAATGAGTCGAATGTATGTCGCTTTCAGTGCAGACCATTTCAAAATATACTTTGAAGTCATCCTGCTGAGACGACAAATGCGTGAAACCCAACATCAAACGTAGCTGCAGAAAACTGCCTACAGAAATCCGTTAGTTATTATATGATGAGAATAGATTTGTTGAAATGGAAGTGCTCTTTTGAACAGCAGAGTGGTTACTATCAGTGACAGGCAGGAGAGGAAGTGTTACATAGCAATAATCTTGTACGAATTCACATGCAACATATTACTTGTTCGGTGATACTATGTTGCCCTCGTATGTTACATATGCAATATGGGGCATGTCCAAGTGCATGGAACCCAAGAAGGTCAATGGCACCTCCGCCGTTCAAAGCAATTTGATGTCAAAGCGATGCAGGAAGAGATTCGATGAGACGAAGAACGGTAGAATTCATCCTCATTAATGGATTATGGCGATATTTTCGGCATATTCAAAGGCATCGTGCCGATGGTACGCCGATAACCATTCGTGGTATACGGAATACGCAACGATATATAAACTCACGTACGGTACCTCACGAAGCGTATCAGCTAGAGGCGATTCCAAACCAACATCAGGTAGCAACAACAACAGTTCCATGTGATTTCGGGATACACAAAGTCATGAATTTTTTAAACTGAAGTGATGGCATGTTTGTTTTAATGATGAACAAGTTTACATGTTATAGAAACAGGCTGCAGTACTTGAAAAACTTGGATTTCGAAAGGACTGAGAAGTACAAAATGCATTGAAAATATATATGATATTTTTTTCCTAATAAACCAGGAATGCCTGCATGAAATAAGAAGTTTCGTTGAGGAAAGGACGGTCATTATGAATATTTTAGAAAATTATAAATATATCTGATTGAATTTCTTAATAGGAGATCACTTGTCTATACCAAGGAAGGAGAGAGAATTTTAGTCTCTTTAAAGGGACAATGCAATAGTTTTGGCAAGTAATTATATGTTTTAGGTATGGTTGTTGGTGGTGGAAGGATTATTTTTAAGATTTTAACTTTTGAATAAGCTATCTTATTGTAGAGACAGAATGGAAATATGTTGTTTTGATGCCAGGTGAGAGTTCCAATGGAACATATATCTAAAAAGAAGTTTATAAAATGATGCATTTTTTTAATATGTCATTGGTAACAGTTTGAAAAATTTGGAAGAAGCATGGAGCCTAAATAGATAGCCTTTCAACGTTTCATTCCATGCCCTGAAATACCAAATGATATGAGCTGCAGGAGGCGGTTCAAATTTGCTGAAACCTTGCCATAATAAATAAAAGGCAGATTATTCGATGTAATAGGGGTAAAGGTTCATGGTGTGCAAGTGGTAAAATGGCTCGAATTTTCCGTTCTAGCCATGTTTCAAGTTTCCGCGGACGATGACCAGTATCTAATTCGCCCATCATGATTAAGCGCGAATGGATACGAAATAATAACAAAGTTCTATTAATTATGACTATAGAAATGCGAGTATACCAAAGGAGCCTGTGTTTCCAGCTGCTCTTCTAGTGCTTTAAAGGCGTAGATGCACAATGGCAACTTTAAATAACGTATATTGAAGCTTAGCGCGATATAGTCAGATCGCAATGGAAGCGTACGTGCCACTCTCGACCGCTGAAAAACCACGGTGAAGTCAGATCATTTCTTTAAGAGGAATGGAATCGCCAGTCTTCAATTCGAAGAATACAACACGAAAGTTACAATATTAAATGAAAACTGAAGACAAACAAGCTGTTGTCATAATATTTTCCATCTCTTCTACAAAATTATGGGGGAATTTGGAAGTTTGGGGGAGACCCGTGGTTTCCATTTCAAAGCAATAATAATTTTTAAGGAGATCTATGATGAAGTGGAGAAGTTACGATAGATCCAATGAATTTATATTGAAGAATACATCAGCTCACACAAACTAGCCCAAGCAGCTCGAAGGATTATTTCTTTTATTCCATGAAGGAATTTCTGTCATGTTCTCACATCAGAGAGCAGCGATCTTCAGTGAGAATTCTCGAAAATGTAGAAGAGATAGTATGTTCGAGAATTCCACCCCATCTAGCAAAGTTCATCATGATTAGTCCATCACCACCCGGTGGGCTCTTCCGCGCTCTATGCCCATGAGATGCTCAACACCAAAGCCCAGTCAGCCCGCGTCATGTCCTAAGTCCACCAGCAAATGAAAGATTCTACTAAAATCGGAGTTTGAACATTCTTAGCACTTTATATACCGTTCCTAAATAGCAATGAAAATCATCCATGAAGTGAACAATCTAACGGTCAGTACAGTGCAGAGTCATCATTCCATCATGGTGATCATCGCGGACGAATCAAAGATGTCCACTCGAATGGACTTGTCACACATTCCGCCATGATCTCAGCCGTATTCCGTACGCCGTTATCGATTCCAAAGTCCTTCATCATCGTAAGTCATTCGACACGTTGTTCGTATTAAATGTTCATTCCATCATTCGACGTACGATGCCATTCCATTGTTCATCCGTCCTTTCCATGTTCATTCCGTTTCGAATCATCATCGAATCAAACTCGTCATTCCATCTTCGTTGAATCGATTTCGGTAGTCCAGTCGGTCCAAGATACTAGACAACGCCAAAAATACAAGCCAAAGGAGCTAGGTTAGTCTTGTACCTGATGGTATGAAGTGTTTGCAAGTGGCAAACATAGGAAAGGTGAGGTCATCGAAGGCACCATTAAGACGTTTGCAAGGTATATTATGAAGGGTAAAGCATTGGTACAGGGGATAATATAGTTCCAATGGGATATGACCCGAGCGGTAAACAAAAGTTTAAAAGCAAGAAAAGACAGTATAAATGAGCCAAACGCCATATCTCTTACTAAATATATCAAATAAAACATGTGCTGAAGATATATGGATATGTTTTTGTATACGGACATGGTTTTATGGTAGTTCTTTTTAGATCATCAGTGAGCCGTTTAAATGGGTTCATACTATGAATAATTGTACTTTTAATGAAAAGTCAGTAAAGCACCAAAGGAAAATAAAACAATTTATAATGATTATCATTGTTACGACAGCGAAGAAAAGTGTATTTTATGTATTAATTATCATCTAGATCAACCGTACTAATATTAGATATTGGGCAGGAACATGAAGCTACTATAGACCGCAAATAATACAAGAATAATTAGAGTTTGTATGAAGCCAAATTGACGATGAGGATTAAGTACATGCACTACAACCTCTGCACAGCGTCTGCAACACCTGCAGAAACCCAGCACCAAGGCCATACTATACCCATGACTTTCAGTGCTGAATGCTACCACCACGTAAGTATATAAGAAATCACAGTATAGACTATTATTTATTCAGATAAGGATAACTAAATTCAGTTGAATTGACAAATTGAAAATGAAGTAGAAATAAAAACGAAATAAAATTCAAAGCAAAACTTAGTTGTAATGAATAACACAGTGTAAAGGAATTTAAGGGGCAAGGAGGAGGTGAGAACCGGCTTGACAATATAAATAATAGTTTAATAATAAACATAAAACAAAAGACAAAACACACACACAATGGACATGTCCGTAAATGATCTCTCTCTCCCGCACCATCCTCTGCAGTCGACATTTATCCCTCTCGGGGGCTTGATTAGCCTAATACAGGACCGGGTGTGTAGGATCACTACCCGTCCCCGCCCTCCGCCCTGCCACATTCCTCCCTCGTCCTCTCAGGCTGGGGAGCCCCCGGCATGACGTACACCCCACCTCTTTCCCTGGGGAGGGCGTGTCCTAAGCCCATTCTGCCGGCAGGTCATCCCTATCTACCTGGACGAGGGAGGGGACAAGGGGAGGGAAACAGAAATAATTAAAAATGGGGGGGGGGAGTACTTCCTGTAACAGTGTAATACCCCCCCCCCCACCCCAAAAACACTGTAAAATTTAAAAGAGAGGGAAAAGGCCAACGCAAAGTGGCAGTGAGAGAGAGGAGAGAGAGATGAAAACTGGCCAGTTCTCCGATACGCCGTAGCTTGTTCCTCGACCACTCCTCCACCCTCTAACGGACGACAGCTGCGCTTCTCCGGGCAGATCAGAGGCAGTCCTCCAGCCCCTGGCTGACGGAACGCCACGCTGCGTTCTCGGGGAACCGAAGGGGTCTCCCCCGCCCCTGGCAGCGGTTCTCCCGCTCCAGGCGGTCGGTCTCCGAGCCCCTCCCCGGTCAGCAGCTGGAAGGGGACTCCTCCACCCCTGGCAGCGGCCCTGACTGCTCCAGGCGGTCAGCTAGGAGCCCCTTCTCCCCTCATGGTCGGCGGTCGTTCCTATGCTTCCGGTCGGCTGGACTCCTCGTCCCCCGGCAGATGGCCACAGCTGCTCCGTTGGGGTGGACGGTTGTGGCAAAAACGCTACTACGGCATATCCCTCCTCCTTCCCGGGCTTCTGCACCAGTGTAAAGGAATTTAAGGGGCAAGGAGTAGGCGAGAACCGGCTTGACAATATAAACAATAGTTTAATAAAACACTTAAAACAAAACACACACACGACGGACATGTCCGTAAATGATCTCTCTCTCCCGCACCATCCTCTGCAGTCGGCCTTTATCCCTCTCGGAGGCTTGATTAGCCTAATACGGGACCGGGTGTGTAGGATCATGACACGGCCCTGCCCTCCGCCCTGCCAGACACAGTTTTCACTTTCTTCAGTCTATGTTTGAGTGGAGGGGAAAAAGCAACAAATAATTTGAATGACAGTTTTGTCTTCATAAACCTAAAGCATATGCTTTTTTCTTAGTTGTGAAGTTTAAAACAAGCTTAAAATATTGATGTTGAGTTTACGGTTACAATTTTAATTCAGATTCATGAACAGATTCATTCAGACTCGGACATGGCCTGTTATGGACTCGGTCTTGAGTCCGACTCAGTCTCAAGACCGGACTCGATTGTATAAAGACTTGACATGAACTTGACTAAGGTGGACTCAAACCCAACACTATTGTGCACAACAACTTCCCAGTGGCGAGCGTCACATTATATCAAACAGTGAACAAACCAAATTGCCCTCTGTACCATTACGTGTATGCGGGGCAGGCCTTTACAGGTATTTCAGATTGGGTGCTAAAAACAACGAAAATGGATATATATTTCAATTTGCACATCAACCACCCTGTTTCAATGGCGTTCTGTCTTCCGTGGTTTTGTCCGATGATGTTCCAGTGTTACGAGCTGAAATATACAATCTCCTCACGAAAAGCGCAATAGAGGTTGTTCCAAATTCAAACTCAAAGAGGGTTTTACAGCCATTATTTTCTTGTCCCAAAGAAATACGGTGGTCTTCGGCCAATCCTAGATCTGAGACATGTCAATCGCGCACTTGCAAACTCCTGTTCAAAATGATTACTCAGAAAATGATCTTATCGCATGTCCGTTGGTTTGCATCGATAGATCCGAAAGATGCGTACTTTCATGTCCAAATTGTACAACATAACAGGATGTTTTTGACATTCATGTTCAAGGGAAGACCATATCATTTCAAAGTCCTGTCTCTGGCTCCTCCTATGTTCACAAAGTGCATCGATGCAGTTCTTGCCCCACTGAAACTGAGCACCTTGATGATTGGCTGTTACTGGCCCAATCAGAGGCTCTGCAATGCCAGCACATAGACTTACTGCTTCAGCATCAAAACAGCTTGGGCCTCAATGCCAACTGCGCAATGAGCACACTCTCCCCCTGCCAACAAATCTCCTTTTTGGGAGCCTGCCTCAACTCCATGAGCAGGCACATGCACCTCACAAGCAGGCGCATCCAGTCTATTCTACAGAGTCTATCTCAGTTCAAACTGGGGAGAACACTTCATCTGAAGTTTTTTTAAAAAGCATTGGGGTTTATGGTGTTGGCATCTGCCATCATTCCATTAGGTCTTTTACCTGAGACATCTTCAGTGCTGGCTGAAATGCTGTGTGTCATGCTGGGGCAGATTTGAGGCAGAAACTGGTGACTACGAATGCTTCCAACACAGGTTGGGGGGCAGTGTGCGATGGACGGCAGGATTTTGGCACCTGGACAGGTGCGAGGAGGGCGTGGCACATCAACAGCCTAGAGCTATCGGCTGTATTCCTAGCCTTGAAGGCTTTTCACTTCATCCTCAAATTTTACAGAGGATTTGCAAAATATTCTGCAAAGTAGAAATCAATCTATTTGCCTCAGTGGACGGCCACTGTCCCCTCTACTCAAAGTCCCAAGACTCGATGGCCCAAAAATTGCCGGCGAAATGCTAATATGCATTTCCTCCGGAGTGCCTAATTCACTGTCATATGCAAAGTCCGAGAGGATAAGGAAACAATTCTGTTGGTTTCACCGAAATGACCCAATCAACCATGGTTTCCGGAAATCATAGAGATGTTATACAGCTTGCCATGGGAAATACCGCTGAGGAGGGATCTCCACTCTCAGGCGCAAGGCACAATCTGGCATCCCCAGCCCAAACTGTGGAACCTTCATGTGTGGCCTCTGTACGGAGCATGCAAAATTCACCAGAACTGACGCATTCAGTCATGGACACATTTTTCCAGGCCAGAGTGCCATCTATGAGACGCCTCTACATGCTAAAATGGAATATTCACTGATTGGTGTCTTTCACATGGCAAAGACACAGTAAACTGCCCCATACATGAAATTCAAATTTTTCTTCAAGGGCGATTAGACGCAGGACATACTCAGTCAATGCTGAAAGTTTATGTAGTGAATATATCTGCATATCACGCACCTGAAGCCGGTGCCACTATAGGCAAACATGATTTAATCATAAAGTTCCTTAGAGGAGCAAGACAATTAAATCCACTTCAGCCGGCTACAGTCCCGACTTGGGACCTAACTTTGGTCCTAAAAGGGCCCCCCTTCAAGCCTTTGAGATTTGCCTATGCTCTCCATTAAGACCGCACTACTGCTGGCTCTGGCCTCAGTAAAACGTGTCGGTGACTTACATGCACTATCAATTGACAATTCATGTCTGGAATTTTCAAAATCCACCACCAAACCCAGAAAAGGCTATGTACCTAAGGTTCTAACCATGCCCTTCAGAGTGCAGGTGGTTCATATTCAATCCTTCTTCCCTCCTCCATTTAATTCAGATGAGGAACAATTCTTTGTTTATTTGTTATGCCCTGTGCAGGCACTACATGCATACATTAAACGCACCCGCCAGTTGAGACAATCTGATCAGCTCTTTGTGCTATGGAGGATGCACAAAAGGGATGTCCATCTACAAGCAAAGACTTTCTCACTGGATCGTTGATGCGATTGCCCTGGCTTACAAGTAGCAGGATAAGATTTACCCAATTGATGTTAAAGCGCACTCAACTAGAGGCATGGCCTCCTCATGGGCATGGATGAACGATGTGTCTTTACAAGACATATGTTTTGCAGCAGAATGGTCTTCTCATTTGCAAGGTTTTACAGCCTAGATGTAACGTCTCTCTCTTCTCAAGTCCTATCAAGTTTAGCGCGCTTGCTATTTAGTTTGACAAAAATATACTTTAAGTACAGTCTCCCCATCATTTTACACAACCGCCTGCCTTCAGGCCATTGTAATTTACCATAAAGTCACAAGGACTTTCATTATAAACAAACTCCCTTTCAGACTGGGTTTATGAAGGGGTTAATTCAGTGTTTCGGCACACTTTTTATTACAACAAATTCTACGGCACACCACTATCCCACATAGGCTAACCATCGTCAATATTTATCCTTTTCAAGAACTTGTCCGTGTTTTCTGTCTGTCTTAGTAACGTGTTTACTTGTAATGTTTGAAATTCGGCTATGCAAAAAAACTAAAACAAGTCACATACAGCGCTGGTGTTAGACTTTCTCATCATCCGTCATTTTGATTGACAGGGTCGTAAAAATTCCTTTGTTTAAAGTTCCATTTTTGTAATGCGGGATAATAGGGGGAGAGCGGTGCAAAATAATAAGACATTTAATAGCTTTTATTTTCTTTCACATTTTCATTTTGAATCATGAACTTACAGGATGAGCATTTAGCAGATTGTGCATGTATTTATTATGAAGAGAACAGATGAACAACATAAAATAAAATATAGTATGATAAAATATAAGACATTTTTTCAAAAGCCTGCTTTGTTCAGAATGCTTACTTTTCAGATTAAAATGTAACTAGCCTACATATAATCAAAATTAGAAAAGATTATGTAGGAGAGAGTGGAGTTGGGAAGCAGAAAGTGGGGACATTTTTGATGTCATTTTGCACATTTAACTTACTAATTTAGTAACCTACTTCCATTTGTTTAGAGTTCCATTTTTATAATTCAGGATAATAGGGGGAGAGTGCACAAACTAACACTTTCTGTGTGTAAATGCACTTTGGGGTTCAAAATATTTTTCTTTGTTCATATTAATTTTACACATGTCTGGTACAAATATGTGGTATTGTTTCATGAATAAAGCATATACTTTTTCTTCTACCTGGAAAAAATAAAGTGAAATGTTACAACGTAACTTTATATAATATTGTAAAATAATCCCACCTCGCAAGGTATTTGCACGTTCGTCTATTTCATGCGCGTATGGCTGTAGCATCATAACCATTTGATTCAGTTAAGACCAGAGTATGTGAGCGGAGTGGTGTGACAGCGGAGCGGACCGAGGAGTGGAGTGGCATTAATTTGATTGGAACGAGCAGCGGGTTTTTAAAAAATCGGAGCGTCATGGTTTTCTCTCGCTCCAAGAGTGCTCCACTAATGCTCTATCACGGGCAAAACACCAGTTAACCTTAAAGCAATAATTCACCACATGTTAAGCAATGTTAAACACTATTGGCATGATGTAAAGATGGAATTTCTGATATAACCATATAACCATTTAAAATAAAATCAGCACTTGGTAATGTTCGACCTCCAGCACGAAGGTTACTTTCGCTTTCTGTTTTCACGCTCCCTATTATTGAGTTAAGCTTGTATAATGCTAGTATTTCTAAAAGTGAACTCTGCATCAGACATAGTTTTGAAAAGAGTAGAACATTTTGTGAATGTCTTTTTTTTTCATTCACAGAATTATAGGGCAAGGTTAATTAAAAAAAGTGCAATAATAGAAAATAATTAGCCATTAATACATAGGCCTAATAATGTTTTTGTTTTTTGCGTAATTTAGTAATTTGATTTAATTTAATGTTTTGTTTTTGTTCTGGTACATTATAAATGTTTTTATCTTGGTAATTTATATTTTTAATTAAAAAAAAGAATTTCATCTAGCAATTTATTTAATTGATCAAACCCAGAGAATGCTGCCGATATGTTTCAAAAGTAAGCTATAAAAAATATTGAATTTAGTCTTGTGCTAATGTTAGTGTTCTAATAAAGCACATTGTGGCTTTTCTTCTATTATTGTGTATTTATTTTTCATTTAATACACCTTCTGCATGGAAGGCTGTGATATTAAAAAGCATACTGAAATAACTTTACAGTGGAAAGGAAGTTAGGCGCTAATTTTGCCATGGAGCGAACACGGAGCGGGGTTTCTCTAATCCAGGAGGAGCGGAAAATAGACAACCCGGAGTAGAGCTGGAGCGGAGTGATTAAAGAATGCTCCACTTAACTCACATACTCTGGTTAAGACCGAAGCTTCAAGATGGCGCCGAGTATGGCTGCTGCATTGCGGGCTCTGTCAAAACACTGCAGTTTATTGTTTGTTTTGTTTACAGTTTTGTGTTTTTTTGTCTTGGATGTTGTCTGCCTTATTGTGTTCGACAGACAAACGCTTTTGGACATTGGTTCGGCAATTACACACCGAAAACCGGACTTCAAATTACTCAACGCTGACCCACACGCCAGCGGAGCCCTTTGTCTGGGCTGCCCGGCCGCGGAAACACAGAAGGAAAAGGGGAAAAAGAGCCGCCGTTCTCATCAGAGTAAGACGTCGCGCAAATCGACCCCCGCTACCCAGTATACTACTTGCAAATGTTCAGTCTCTGGACAACAAACTCTGCGAGCTGAGAGCGCGGATCTCTTTCCAACGAGAGACAAGGGACTGCTGCGTTATATGCCTTACAGAAACCTGGCTGGCTGCGGAGATTCCAGACTCGGCCGTAGAACCCGAGGGGTTCTCCGTGCACCAAGCAGACAGAGCAAAAGACCTCTCAGGTAAAAGCAGAGGTGGTGGTGTATGTTTTATGATCAACAAATCATGGTGTGATCAGAGGAACGTACATTTTATCAAGTCTTTCTGCTCTCCTGATCTGGAATATCTCATGCTTCTGTGTCGACCATTCTGGCTACCGAGGGAATTCACAGCGGTCATCATCACAGCTGTGTACATCCCCCCACAAGCCGACACAGACCGGGCACTCAAGGAACTGCATGGGTGTATAAGTGAGCAGGAAACCGCGCACCCTGAGGCTGCGTTCATTGTTGCCAGGGACTTCAACAAAGCCAATTTTAAAACAATAGCACCAAAATACCACTAACATATCTGTTTCAACACACGAGGAGGCCGGGTCTTGGACCACTGTTATTCTCCTTTCCGGGATGGCTACAAATCCCTCCCCACTCTTCCGTTCTGCTTCTGCCTGCTTACAGGCAAAAACTGAAACGGGAAGCACCCACCCTCAGAACGATCCAGTGCTGGTCGGACCAATCAGACTCTACGCTACAAGACTGTTTTGATCACGCGGACTGGGAGATGTTCCGGTCCGCCTCTGATGACGACATCGAGGTATACGCTGATAGCGTAACGTGTTTCATCAGGAAGTGCGTAGAGGACGTTGTTCCGACCAAAACAATACGGATCTACCCCAACCAGAAACCATGGGTTAACGGCGATGTTCGCGCGGCACTTAGTGCACGGACCTCCACTTTTAATTCCGGGAACGCGGAGGAGCATAAACAAGCCAGTTATGCCCTCCGTAACTCTATCAGTGCAGCCAAACGCCAGTACAGGCACAAAATTGAAGGACAGTTCAACACCACAGACTCTAGAAGTATGTGGCAGGGAATTAACATCATCACGGACTATAAACGGAATAAAAACTCCGCCATGAACACCGCTGCCTATCTCCCAGATGAGCTTAATACATTTTATGCTCGTTTTGAGGACAATAACACCGCCCTCGCAGAGAGAGTATTCGTGGCCGAGTATTACGGGTGAATATCTGTAAAGCCGCGGGTCCAGATGGCATTCCGGGCCGCGTCATCAGAACGTGCGCAAACCAACTGGCTGGTGTTTTTACGGACATTTTCAACCTGTCCCTCTCCTTGTCTGTAGTCCTCACATGCTTTAAAACATCAACTATTGTGCCTGTACCGAAGCAAGCCAAAATCACTTGCTTAAACGACTGGCGTCCTGTTGCTCTGACCCCCATCGTTAGCAAATGCTTTGAGAGGGTAATCAGAGATTACATCTGCTCTGTTCTGCCCACCTCTTTGGAACCATTGCAGTTTGCCTACCGCAACAACCACTCCACTGATGATGCCATTGCATCTACAATACACATTGCTCTCTCCCACCTGTAAAAAAGGAACACATATGTGAGAATGCTGTTTGTAGACTACAGCTCAGCATTCAACACCATAGTGCCCTCCAAGCTTGATGAGAAACTTCGGGCTCTGGGCTTAAACAGCTCGCTGTGCAGCTGGATCCTGGATTTCCTGTCAGGCAAACGTCAGGTGGTTAGAATGGGCAGCAACACCTCGTCATCACTGACCCTCAACACTGGAGCCCCGCAGGGCTGTGTACTCAGCCCACTCCTGTATTCCCTGTACACACATAACTGTGTGGCAACACATAGCTCCAATGCCATCATTAAGTTTGCTGACGATACGACGGTGGTAGGTCTGATCACTGACAATGACGAAACAGCCTACAGAGAGGAGGTGCACACTCTGACACACTGGTGTCAGGAGCACAACCTCTCCCTCAATGTCAGTAAGACCAAGGAGCTTGTGGTGGACTTCAGGAGGAAAGAAAAAGAACACAGCCCCATCACCATTAATGGAGGACCGGTGGAGAGAGTCAGCAGTTTCAAGTTCCTCTGTGTCCACATTACTGAGGAACTCACATGGTCAGTCCACACTGAGGCGTTGTGAAGAAAGCTCACCAGCGCCTCTTCTTCCTGAGATGGCTGAGGAAGTTTGGAATGAACCACCACATCCTCAAACGGTTCTACAGCAGCACTGTACAGAGCATCCTGACTGGCTGCATCACCGCCTGGTACGGCAATAGCACCGCCCACAACCGCAAAGACCTGCAAAGGGTGGTGCGAACTGCCAGAAACATCATCGGAGGTGAGCTTCCCTCCCTCCAGGACATCTATAACAGGCGGTGTGTGAAGAAAGCTCGGAGGATCATCAGAAACTCCAGCCGCCCGAGTCATGGTCTGCTCTCACTGCTTCCATCAGGCAGACGGTATCGCAGCATCAGGACCCGCAACAGCCGACTACATGATAGCTTCTTCCCCCAAGCAATCAGACTTTTGAACACTTGATCTCTCATGATCAACAATCAGCACTGCACTTTATTAATCATCATTTGTTTCACACACTGGACTGTCAAATTTATTCTCCACAATTCAACTACTGTATATATATTTTTATATACCCTTACCCTTATTTTAATTGTATGTGTATTATATATTGTGTGTATTGTTTACTGTACATTGTATATTGTGTTGTGTAAGTATGTGTACATTTGTTATGTAAATTGTCTTGTGTAAATATTTTATATAATATGTCGGAACTGCACACAAGATTTTCACCTACTGTTGCACTTGTGTACACAGTAGTGTGACAATAAAGTGATTTGATTTGATTTGATTTGAATCTGAATCCATTAATAATTTAATCTGACTCCACTTGTATTGGACCTGGAATATAGGTTAAGATTCCAATTATTATTGACCATCAATTCAGATCTTATCTAGAGTTCGATAATATTCTAGTGAATTCTAGAATAAGGGGGCAAGGGGGAGGCCACGGCCTGGGTCTGGTAAGCCAGAGAGATGGCGTCAACGACCCAGTGAGCTAACCTCTGTTTGGAGATGGTGTTCCCTTTCCGCCGTCCACCAAAGCAGACAAAGAGCTGCTCAGAACAAAGCTCTGCATGCGGTCCAAATAGATACGGAAAGCACATACCGGACACAGCAACGAAAGGGCTGGGTCTGCCTCCCCCCGTGGCAGCTCTTGCAGGTTCACGACCTGATCCCTGAAGGGGGTCGTATGGAACCTTGGGCACGTAGCCCGGTCGCGGCCTCAGGATAACTTGAGTATGTGCCGGACCGAACTCCAGTCACTGACAGAGAATGCTTACAGGTCACCAACCCTCTTGATGGAAGCTAGCGCTATCAGGAGGGCCGTCTTCAGGAAGAGGGCCTTGAGCTCAACTGAGTCAAGCAGCTTGAAGGAGGGTCTCTGAAGGCCTGAGAGGACCACGGATGCCCACTTCCCGTAGCGGGGCAAGGGCTGCCTCTGCGACCTTGGTGAAGATGCAAGGGGACAGGGACAGGTTGAAGGGGAGGACCTTGTACTGGTATGCCTGGCCATCAAATGTGAACCATAGAAAGGGTCGGTGTCGAGGCAAGATGTAGACGTGGAAGCACATGTCCTTCAGGTCTACCGCCGCGAACCAATCTAGCTTTCGAACACTAGATTCAGGGGTGGGGGTGGGGGGCGTGGCTGGGAGCCCTGAGCCGAGGGTTCCAGTCCAAGCCTGCGCTCATGGTAGCCCGGACAATCATGTCGGCCATCTGCGCATCAGCCTCAGACTGGGCGGGCTAGCTCGAAGGCGGCAGCCCAGTCGAGTCCTCTGTGGCACTCTCAGATGCCTGGACACTCTCCGATGCAGCGACGATGTTGTCATCCAAGTCCGGGGGCTCAAGGGAGAATGGCGGCTGACCGCGAGGCGAGCCGCACTCATCCTGTGCTCGGACGGAAGCAAGCGAGCATGCCGGGGGCGGGTGGTTCGTGGGGATTTACCCAGCAAAACCGAGCCCGTCGTCACCCCAAATTGCCAGTGGGGTTGTCCTCAATACCATGGGAAGAAGGAGCGACACGGGGGTTGGCTGAAGTGGAATTCACCCTCAGGAAGGAGAGACGCGACCGCAACGCTGCCATGGTCATATTATCACAGCGAGTGCATGAACCATCCACAAACCATCCACAGTGTGATCGCTGCCCAGGCACACGAGGCAGCGTCTGTGGCCGTCGGTCTTGGAGAGATATCGACAGCATCCAGGAACTACACAGAGGCGGAAGTGCATCTTCAAAAAGATGCGTCCTGAAAAGGACGTTCAACGCCTGTCTGTGTATTGCTCTTTTATGAGTGGAAACTCAAACTCTTTTAGAGACGTGAAAGTGCTGTCGAAGCGCCCAGGGGCATGGACTGTACAGCGTGCAGAGAGAGAGAGCACCAGCTGGAAACGCGCTGTAAGATCCAACAGCAGTGCTTCTTGCCAACAGAGGTGAGTGGAATAGTGGTGAACGTTACAACTAGTCCCGCGTTGGATTGCACCTCTCCCATCCATTAAAGAGAATGTCACTGCATGATATCATTATTTTCTCAATGTAGATCGACTAAAAAACATTAATCGTAGGTTTATTGCATAGGCATTATCCAACAAGTTTAGCGCATATTGCAGTTTCTCTCCATATCGTGCAGCCCCAGTAGTTAAAACCTTTATATGCTTCAGAAATAAAAATCAAAACAGCATAATTTAAATATATTGAGGCAAAGAACCAGGAAATTAGACTTTGTGTGTGTGTGTGTGTATAATATATATATATATATATATATATATATATATATATATATATATATATATATATATATATATATATATATATATATAATGATACAGATTCTGATTACCAGACTGACTTTTACTTAATACCAACATTTTGAATAGTAGCCTATATATATAGGATATCCTTCTTGCAATTTGTCCCTACCAACTTCCAAACCAAACCTACGCCCTTGGTATTTATCTGTGGTTCAATTTAAACAACATAAAGTAGCCTAAACCACTATCTATTGAAATACATTTTCAAAAACGTACCTTTCAGTGTAGAACATACTGCGAGTATAGATGTCTTTGGTTGGTTTCGCTTTCCTTTCCTATGAAGAGCAGTTTCGTTTAAGCAAATGCTCTGTGGAAAAAAAAGAAATAAACAAAGAAAAGAAACCAGTAACCTGGTTTTAACTCCCATCCACAGGGCAAGCGGCACTGCACAGGAAATACGTCTTTTTCTAACTTTTTAGAAAATGTTTTCTTGGCATTAGGCTATATAGGCAATGATTCATTGACAGACCCAATCAAATGCCGAATTTTCTTATCAAACATTTGCAGCAGTGATGCAGTCCTAAAAAAGTGGTTTACTATTGCCCAGTCCCTGTTTGAAAAATAAAATAATTTTACAAGTTTCTTCATGTTTCATCATTACAGGAATATATTACAGATTTTATTAGCCATACTGGTCAAGCTAAATTACTAAAATTCAGATGTCCATCCAGTTCATTGGGCAACATCAGGGTGGACAATAACAGGGTGGATGTTCAGTGGATAAATTAGCCATTCACTACTAATTAGTCACTATGGTCTGTGATTGATATCTAGGAAACATATTTGTAAACTAATATTTATGATTTTATTTCTGTTAACATAAATACCATATATTGAAATTTTAAATTATATTAATTTCCCATATATCTTCCTATAACAGGGTGGACATTTTATGCTTGACAACATATGATTAAAACCACAAAATAAAAGGAAAACATATTGTAAAGCTGTTCAATGGAAAGGAGGAGGCGTGAACCGGCTTGTCCATATAAATAATAGTTTTAATGATAAACTTAAAAAGACACAAACACACACATGAAGGACATGTCCGTAAACAATCTCTCTCTCGTTGCACCACCGTCTGCCATTGGCCTTTATCCCTCTCGGAGGCTTAATTAGCCTGATAAGGGACCAGGTGTGTATAATCACAACCCGGCCCCGCCCTCCGCCCTGCCACATTCCTCCCTCGTTCTCTCAGGCTGGGGAGCCCCTGGCATGACGTACACCCCCCATCCCTGGGGCAGGGCGTGCTTTAAGGTCATCCCCATCTACCTGGATGAGGGAGGGGACAAGGGGAGGGAAACAGAAATAATTAAAATGGGGGGTACTTCCTGTAACAGTGTAGTACCCAACCAAAAAAACACTGTAAAATTTAAATGAGAGGGAAGAGGCCAATGCAGAGCGGCAGCGAGAGAGAGAGAGGAGAGAGAGATGAAAAGATGTTTGATGTGCAGTTTTTGGGACATGAGAAAATGCAATAGAAAAGGATTTCAATTATTTAAAATGTAACTTTTAATCCCACAGAAGTGTGTAACATTATAAAAAGGTCTTTATTCTTTTTAACGAACCTATACAAATTTTAATCAGGCGAAATTAAACAATATAAATACCACACACACTTTACATTTACATTTATGCATTTGGCAGACGCTTTTATCCAAAGCAACTTACAGTGCATTCTTTACAGGGACAATCCCCCCGGAGCAACCTGGAGTTAAGTGCCTTGCTCAAGGACACAATGGTGGTGGCCATGGGGATCGAACCAGCGACCTTCTGATTAACAGTTATGTGCTTTAGCCCACTACGCCACCACCACTCACACACAATTTTACAGGCGTTCCTGTGCAAGACTGCTTTACATTGAAAAACAGCTCAGAGAGATGCAAAAACACATTCAGTGTGAACGTCCCCTACTAAACTTAAAATGAAAAATGCTTTAATACAACAAAGAAAGCCAATTATCAGGAGATGATGGACAAAGGCTGTGAGGGACTGTATGATAATATAAGTTTACGTGGTGGACTGTTCATCTATTATGGGTCTCCGGGGAAAAACAAGACAGGAGGCAGAGGATTGTTCAACTCTTTATATAAAGTCTTCAAATATACAGCCATGTAACCCACAGGAGGACGGAGAACGTGAACTATTTCACTATAACGTGCCAAACTGCTGATCACCTAGGATTTTCATGTGCCAGAGCCTGATCTCTACCCTTTTTCAGCCAACTTTCTAGATAAAGCCCATAATTTCACATCATTTTTTAATGTCTTCATGTTCTGCTTAACAGTCCTTGGATCCTTTTCAGGAATATGATTTGTGGTGTTTGCACCTAAACGAATAAAAAAGCATTTTGACTTCCTCCCCTTCTTGTCTATTGTAGTGTAAAAGAGTTTTTCCAAGGTTAATTCATACTTTGGGACAACATCAACCTCAATAACCCACCTGTCCACTTTGATGTTGTCTGGACATTTTACCTTAAAGAACTTTGGGGGCCTAATGCATGCTCTTGCTGTACTAGTATGTCCTTTAAAGTGCTCCTTGAGACACATATCAAATGTATCTATAAAGTTTTTCGGAGATCTTAACTCTAGTCCAATAATTTGCCCATGAGAGTACAGTGGCTCATCTCCAACACCAAAATGGATAGTTCCATTTGTTCGAGAATTCAGGCAACCTGCAGCAAACCGGAATGATTTATCTGTGAATTTTTTAAGGATATCCTTCTCTGAGACATTCTCTGTGCCTACTAGGAGCTTGTACTCATGCACAGGGTCAATAAGATTGCTTGGACCAGTCTCAGGAGAAAGTATTTCATTTTGTTTGTATTCAAATAAGGGGCTGCTTTCATCAAAAGGCCGGGGCGCACACAGAGTATTTTTATGTGTCACTGGAAATATTAGTTGTACATCACTTGCCCCACATTCTTTTTTGTCTTTGAGGTCGTGTTCCTCAAATTTTAATTTGTCCTTTTGAATGCAGGCAGTGTCCGAATAGGACTCCCCTCCATTGCCTTTATGTTTCGGAATGTCCTCTGAGGCCTGCGGCCATCTCTGTATGCTTGGTGTACCATCTCGATTTTCTTGAATGCTTAGCGGTACCTCAAGCTCAGTAGATCCACTGATAGGTCTATTGACTGCTGTTTTGTCTTGCTGATAATGTTCTATGGTAGAGGTCCTTACTTGTCCCACACCTGTCTCCTCTGGAATGCCACTGTTTTTTAAATTTTCTGAGGATGCTTTGAACTGAGCCACTTTTTTAAGGATTTCAACTGCAGGTCCGTGCTTAAAACCAATGTCTAGAAAGTCTTGTTTATTGAATAACATCAGAGAGGCTCCTGAAACATCCTCATTGTAAAGAATATCTGCATACTTTTGAGGGATTTTGATTGCATTAATGATCCACTGATAGACATCTTTTTTGGTCCAGTCATCCATTTTCTTTGGCTCTGACATCAAGTTAGATGTGATGTTACTCGGGAGCTCTTTGGTCTCACTCCTCACATTATTTGTACTTGTTGGTTTTGTGCAGTATCTGCATGGTGATTTGTTTGATTGTGCACTACCGTCCTCAGCTCCTTTGTACTTGTGGTCATCCTGTTCCTCCAGTACGTCCTTTGATCTAAATGTCTGTATGCTTGATTTCCCATTTTCTTGAATGCTTAGGTGTGGTGGTATCTTAAGTTCAATAGCCCCACTGGTAGGTCTTTTGACTGCTGTTTTGTCTAGCTGATAATGTTCTATTGTAGTGGTCCTTTCTAATGCATTTGTGTCCTCAGGTGTGGCACTATTTAGCTCTGTTCTAATTTCTGATGTTCTGTTGTGGGAGGAATCTTCTGCATGCTGAAAGAAGAATAGATAATAACAATGAAAAAACTTTTCATTAGACTGGAAAGAACTGGAAGTGGAACATATATTAAAGAAAATATTTGTTTTAAACATTATTATAAATCACATAGTTCTGGTCCTGGATGCCGATTGGTCAATAAAGTGCAACAGTTGGTTTCCGGAAGTAAAATGTCCATTAAATTTGTCCATAGATAACTTATAAATCTTTACATCCAGACCTTCCGTGAGCTCTGAGGTTGTTAATAGTGGTTTATGTCCTTGTTGAAGCCATCAGCCCGCTTCATTGTTTAAATACCTTGTTTAGTGGAATTCCTGTTTAAGAAATACATTAGCCATGATCCAGCAGGGAAAACTCCACCAGTCAGAGAATCGAAGCCAGCAAGGCCTGCCAGACGAGCTGAGAAGCGACCAGCCTCTTCCATGACGCAATCGAGTCGGTCTCCCAACACACTCAAACTACTTATATATTGTATATACAGTATCTATATATTTTGCAATATTCTTTAAATATACTGATTCTACACTTATAATCCACAACTTTAAACAACATAGTCTCACAGAAAGAACGTTACTATAACTACATTTTTGTAAAATGACTTTTACGTGCCGTGTTCTACGCTTCATTACAGTTTCCTGGTGAAATGAACAATAGAGGCGCTACAACATCTGTGCATTTTATTCACTACAGTGACTCATAATGACTTAATAAACACCTATTGTTAGCTCTATTACTTACACACTGCTGTGTTATGAAATCGAAACACTTTTACTTTTACATGCATCATTTGAAAAACTATACATTTTAATGCATGAATAATTTACACACATATTCCAATGTGATTAATGCTGCCTTCAAGTTGACCTGGGAAGCTCGTACCTCCGAGTTGGGCATTAGTTACTACGACATTCAGCATTCAAGTGGGAAACAAAATACGGAAGAAACCAAACTCAAACAAATACACAAAGAGTGACGGCAAAAGCTCTTTTTATGTTTTACCGGTGAATACACATGAACATGCATCAATTATACATGACACAGAGTATATGTTTTTTTAATATTTACCAAAAAATCCAAAGCATGAGTACTCGTGGAGCTGAAAGGGAATATTAAAAGTGCAGAGGCAGAGCTGAAGTGCCAAATGTTGTCTGATGGCCTCAGAGAATTGACCCGATTGAAATACAGATATAATACTATTTTGTCGTGGAAAGTGGAGTTTTGGTTATTCAGGGAAAACAGTCATACTCTGAGTCAAGGGACAATGCAGGGAAGCTTCTGGCTAGATATATAAAGCAGAGAGAATATTTTTCTACCATTCCTTCAGTGAAATCTCCTGGTGGTGACATTTTTACCTCAGCCATTGATATTAATAATGCTTTTAAAGAATTCTATCTTTATCTTTATAGTTCCACATCTTCATCTACTGATGAGGATATTAGACAATTTGTGGAACCATTAGAACTCCCTAAATTGACGACTGAAAATTCTCTTGATTCTGAAATAACTTTGGAGGAGCTTGACAAGGTAATCAAGACCTTACCTACAGGCAAGGCTCCAGGGCCAGATGGTTTTGCCACTGAATTTTTTAGATCCTATGTTACAGAATTGGCTCCACTTTTGTTAGAAGTTTATACGGATTCATTAAAGAATAGAAAGCTTCCCCCAACCATGATACCAGCCTGGATCAGTCTGAATCTTAAAAAGGACAGAGATCAAGCGAGTGTACCATCCGATTTCCCTGATCCAACTAGATGTAAAAATGATGGCAAATATTTTGGAAAACCGATTAAGTAAAGTTATGACATCTCTTATACATATAGATCAGGTGGGGTTTATTCTGGGTCATACCTCTTCTGCTAACATTATGCGTTTCATCAATATTATGTGGTCAGTAGCAAATGATCAGTCTCCGGTCACTGCCATCTCACTTGATGCCAAAAAGGCATTTGATATGGTAGAATGGGATTACCTTTTTAAGATTTTGGAAATGTATGGGTTCGGGAGTACATTTATTGGGTGGATTAAGTTACTTTATAGGCACCCTATAGCAGTGGTACAAACAAATTGATTAATTTTATATTATTTTACTCTGAATAGGGGAACTCGTCAGGGTATAACTCGTCCCAATTATTGTTCTGTCTTGCCCTGGAACCCTTAGCAGCCGTGATAAGAAAGGAGGAGGATTTTCCAGGGGTGATGGTGGGAGGTGTGGCACATAAACTTCTGCTTTATGCAGATTATATTTTATTATTTGTCTCTGACCCTACTAGATCTATGCCTTGCCTCCACAGAGTTATTTATTACTTATCCAAGTTCTCAGGATACAAAGTCAATTGGTCTAAATTCAAAGCTTTGGCTCTGACAACGTACTGTCCAGTAACAGCCTTCCAGCCAGGCCTTCCAAATCAAAATGTTTCAACTTGTATCTGGATCTATTTTTTTGTTCAATTTAGTAAGGTATCAGCTCACTTTTCATTCACACAGTTATTTTTTGGAACCCATTCAACTAAAATATTATTATAATTTGTAACAAATTATAATAATAATAATATATTATAATAGTAATAAATAATAATATATCTCAATTGTGCACCTTTAACTTTTAAACCCTCATGCTTTTATTTTAACATACATACATTCAATTAAGTGTGTCTGTATGTAGGCAAATTCACACTTCTTTAATAGCTTCTTATTCAAATTCTGGTAAAAAAAAAAAAAAAAGCACCTCTAAGCAATTTGTATATTATAAGCAAACTTTTGAGCATCTACATCTGAGATGTTGATCGTGAGTAGCGCTCAAATATTGCACACTGCGTGAAGTCTAAAAATAGCCACGAGTGTGTGTGTAAACAGAGCAGCGCCATTCACTGATGCGCTGGAGCTGCGCATGCATTTTAAATATACTTATTAAACACAGCCTTTTGTGATTCACAGATCTATTGGACGTCTTCAAGCGGCTTTGAATAAAATGCATGAGTCATATGAACACAGTTTGAACACAATGATTTTTTAATGGTTCTTTTATGTCATTTTTGAGCTTGACAGTACCGAACATGACTAACACACAGTATCGGATTTGGATCAGGCTCGTCAGACCGATACCCGATCCATCTAAAAGCTTCAGTATCGGAGCCGATTGGATCGGTGCATCCCTAATAATTATGCATTCTGTCTCAGACATTTGGCTCATTGGTCGCTTCCACCTGAGAGAGCCCCTCTCTGGTTTTGTATTGAAAAGGAAGTTCTTGTCCCTATCTCGCCACTGCAAAGCCCTTCTATCAAACTAATTGGAGAAGTTAAGTCACACCCCGTTAACTCGCATTTGCACTTGATATGGACAAATGGCATATAGCTGAACCCTAAACTATGTATTAATAAGTCCCCTTTCTGTTGGTCAGATTGGATTGTGAGGGGGGTTAATACACTCAGTGACCTATATGAGAGTGGAGTATTGAGATCTTTAGAAAATATGATTCAACATTTTGGGATTCCCATATCTCAATTATATAAGTATTTACAGCTGCGCCACCTTCTCTGCACTGTTTTTGGGAGTAGCATACACCCCCCCCAAAAGCAGCAGATACTCTGGGAGTGGTGATTGCTGCTATTGGGAAGGGTCATGAGGCATCCGTGTACTACTCCCTGCTAATTCAGAGTCTGGGGGACGGAGCTTGAAATCTCTCAAAAGATTATGGGAGGAAGATTTAAATTTTTTATTGGAGGAGGGAGTGTGGGCTAGGATTCTAAAAAACGTCAAGTCTGCATCTAGAGATGCAAGGGTGTGCCTTATGCAATTTAAGATTTTACATAGATTTTATTGGACCCCTTCTAAATTGTATAGGCTTGGTATTAAGGACACATCCACCTGCTGGCTATGCCATTCAGAAGATGGAGACACAACCCATGTTTTTTGGGGGTGTCATAAGATCCAAGAATTTTGGATCTTATGACAAAAAGGTGCAAAGTTTTGTATGTGATGTGTTGAACACTTAAATCTCATTCTGCCCCAGATAGGAGATGGGGAGGTCATACATTTGGGGGATAAGTACATAAAAAATTGGGTTTTGACCAGTGTGATGATTGGTAGGCAGGTTATTTTAAGGGAATGGAAGTCAGATGAAGCACCCTCGTTCCCAGAGTGGTGTGCAGAGATGGGGAGGGTGGCTGCCTTCGAGGAGGGGTCAAGCAGAAGGATGGGAGTTAGGACTATTTTCAAAAAGAAATGGGGCAATTATTTAGTGTTTTTGGGTGGGTCTCTCAAGGAGAATCAATGATTCATTATATATATGTAGTTTTTTTCTTTGTGTTAACTTATGAATCAAAACAAATGTTAATTGCAGTTGCAATTGTTTGGGAGATGGATTATAGTCGAAATTGAAATTAATAATTTTCAATTATTTAATTAATATTTATACACCAAATTCTGATGAGGCTGTCTTTTTAAAAAATATGTTACATAAGCCAAAACTCCAAACTCGTATTATATAACAGGGGGAGCTTTTAATTCTGATCCAGTTCAGCACCTAAGATATAACTTGTGCAAGAAAAAAAAAAAAAGTTATTTTTTCATTTCATTTTCCCTCGTATCTAAAGTGAGTAAATTAATATAGCTGAAAGTTTTCATTCCGATCGTAGAATTTTTTAAATAGCTTTATTAGAAGAAGATGATTCTTTGGGTTCTAATTATTGGAAATTCAATCAATCCTTACTAAATTATCCTTACCAAAACAAGACAATTTATTATAGATTTCTTTTCTATAAATAATCAAACATTTAACCCTCATATAGTATGGGATGTGTCTTTAGGGGTTATGTAATTAGCTACTCCTCATGGAGGAATAGAGAATTGCATTTTAGGAAAAACTATTAATACAGTAAGTGATATACAGTGGGTATGGAAAGTATTCAGACCCCCTTACATTTTTCACTCTTTGTTATATTGCAGCCATTTGCTAAAATCATTTAAGTTCATTTTTTTCCTCATTATTGTACACACAGCACCCCATATTGACAGAAAAACACAGAATTGTTGACATTTTTGCACATTTATTAAAAAAGAAAAACTGAAATATCACATGGTCCTAAGTATTCAGACCCTTTGCTGTGACACTCATATATTTAACTCAGGTGCTGTCCATTTCTTCTGATCATCCTAGAGATGGTTCTACACCTTCAATTGAGTCCAGCTGTGTTTGATTATACTGACTGGACTTGATTAGGAAAGCCACACACCTGTCTATATAAGACCTTACAGCTCACAGTGCATGTCAGAGAAAATGAGAATCATGAGGTCAAAGTAACTGCCTGAAGAGCTCAGAGACAGAATTGTGGCAAGGCACAGATCTGGCCAAGGTTACAAAAAAATTCTGCTGCCCTTAAGGTTCATAAGAGCACAGTGGCCTCCATAATCCTTAAATGGAAGACATTTGGGCCGACCAGAACCCTTCCTAGAGCTGGCTGTCCAGCCAAACTGAGCTATCGGGGGAGAAGAGCTTTGGTGAGAGAGGTAAAGAAGAACCCAAAGATCACTGTGGCTGAGCTCCAGAGATGCAGTCGGGAGATGGGAGAAAGTTGTAGTAAGTCAACCATCATTGCAGCCATCCACCAGTCGGGGCTTTATGGCAGAGTGGCCCGACGGAAGCCTCTCCTCAGTGCAAGACACATGAAAGCCTGCATGGAGTTTGCTAAAAAACACCTGAAGGACTCCAAGATGGTGATAAATAAGATTCTCTGGTCTGATGAGACCAAGATAGAACTGGACCTCAGACTGGGCCGAAGGTTCACCTTCCAACAAGACAATGACCCTAGGCGCACTGCTAAAATAACGAAGGAGTGGCTTCACAACAACTCTGTGACTGTTCTTGAATGGCCCAGCCAGAGCCCTGACTTAAACCCAATTGAGCATCTCTGGAGAGACCTGAAAATGGCTGTCCACCAACGTTTACCATCCAACCTGACAGAACTGGAGAGGATCTGCAAGGAGGAATGGCAGAGGATACCCAAATCCAGATGTGAAAAACTTGTTGCATCTTTCCCAAAAAGACTCATGGCTGTATTAGATCAAAAGGGTGCTTCTACTAAATACTGAACAAAGGGTCTGAATACTTAGGACCATGTGATATTTCAGTTTTTCTTTTTTAATAAATGTGCAAAAATGTCAACAATTCTGTGTTTTTCTGTCAATATGGGGTGCTGTGTGTACAATCATGAGGAAAAAAATGAACTTAAATGATTTTAGCAAATGGCTGCAATATAACAAAGAGTGAAAAATGTAAGGGGGTCTGAATACTTTCCGTACCCACTGTATATATATATATAACTTAAATGCTGCTATAGATGCCATGACTTCGGTAAATGAAGAATTAAAAATTACATTGCACACAAAGCAAAAATAATTAGAATTATATTATCAAAATAAAGTGAGCGGAATTATTCAAAGATCAAAAGCAATTTGGATGGAGCAGGGAGAGAAATTTTCTAAAAAAACAAAAAAGGAATATCACTCGTAGTCGCGTGGTTAATGAGGATGGGTCTACCGTATCATCTTCAACTGAGATATTAAATGCCTTAATACAATATTATAGTGATTAATTTAAGGCGTTTTCACACTTAGATCATTTGAGCACTCCAATCGCACTCAGAGTGGTATAACGTGTATATGTGAACAACCCAAGTGGTCTCAGACCCCCCTAAAAGGACCCAAAAGCGAACCGTAATCAGACCACCTCAGGAGCCCGCCCTTAGCCCCACGAAATCCAAATGATGACAAATGTTTTATCCTTAGGATAGGTGCTTTACGCAAAATTTAATTTGCCATGTAAAGTACCAATTCAATGGACAGATGGGCTCCCTACTACTTATCACGTGGTTTGTTGTGTATGACACCGCAGAGACTCCCAGCATGTGGAGGCTCATGCTACTCTCTGCGATCCACGCACAACTTACAACACGCGCCCCATTGAGAGCGAGAACCACTAATCGTGACCACGAGGAGGTTACCCCATGTGACTCGACCCTCCCTTGCAACCGGGACAATTTGGTTGCTTAGGAGACCTGGCTGGATTCAATCAGCACACCCTGGATTCGAACTCGTGATTCCAGGCGTGGTAGTCAGCGTCAAAATTTGCTGAGCTACCCAGGCCCCTGACAGATGGACTTGTTGATGTTTTGGGGACACATATTTCAGAGAATATAACAGATATTACAAGAATAAAGTAGATAATAAAAGTAATAAAATATATCCGATTTTACATGGAAAGGAAATCATCTTTCATTATATTGCAAAATAACCCCTTATTAACTCTTTAATTGTGCCTCAGTTTACTTATTCCATGTAAAGACTCCAAATGAAGATTTTTTTAGACAATATGAGCAAAAAAATTATTTAGTTTATATTGGATAATAAGCCTGAAAAAATGAAAAACATTTATATATATAATACAGGAGAATGGTGGTTTGAACTTGGAAATTGAGAGCATTATACTCTAAAGGCATCCTAGGCATCCTGCATACCAAAAATCTTTATACATGTAAATTGGTTCATATACAAATTACTTCTTGGTATGAATTTGGCAATAGCATACAAATTATTTCCATTCTTTCAATGGGCTAGTGCGACAGTGGAGAGAAAATACCATTGCCTTTTTAGAATCTTCTAAATAATGGCCTGGCTTCACTATCAGTATCATCCACCTGATTTATTATTAGAGGTACTTCAGCAGCTACTGTGCTATGTTCGAATGTGGTGTTATTCGAATATAGTAATTGGAGGAAAATGTCTATTCTAGGATATATTTATAAATAAATCATATTTACTTTATTTTTTATAATTATGATGCATAATTGCATTATAATGCAAAAGATGGGGGGGGGGGGGTATTTAAATATATCTATCCCAGTGAGAGATGCCGTTATGTCCCTTTATGATACATCATTAAGTGTAAAAATGTGGGCTTTTCAGTTCAAATTATTTTACAAAATATTACTCACAAAAAGGAAGCTTTGTAAGTGGAACATTGAATTGGATTCATCCTGTAGATTTTTTTTGTAGGTTTATTTTTGGTATTGCCCTTTTGTTGTTTCCTTTTGGTCTAATATAGTGAGTTGGTTGGCTACACTTGACATTGAATCCACAGACGATCATTTGGGGTGATCATACACAAAAATTCATATTCAAGTATTATTTTGGTTGGAAAGGTATTTATTATTAAAACCAAGGATATTATAGATTTGAGTTTACCTGCATTTAAAGCATATCTGAAATACTATTATTTGTTATAAAAAATGACAAGAGCTTGAACAGATAAAGAAGATTTTTTTGTTTTTTAAATGGGCAAAATTGGTGAGCTTATTTGAAAATGTATTAAGTTTGTGTAAGGTTTTCTTTCCACTGTAACATATAGTTAAATACATTATTTGCTATTTATAAGATTTGTATTTGTAATCTTAAATGCATAATACTTATGTAACTGAGGTGCCTTAATTCATCTCTTTTTTTTTTTAGAAGAGAAAAACATTTGTATGGTAAATTGTCTATGAAGTATATATTTAGATTCCTCCGTAGGAGGGAATCTATTGTAATTGATGGTTTTATTATTATTATTATTATTATTAGATTCCTCCGTAAGGAGGGAATCTATTGTATTTGTCGGTTTTATTATTATTATTATTATTATTATTATTATTAGATTCCTCCGTAGGAGGGAATCTATTGTAATTGATGGTTTTATTATTATTATTATTATTATTATTATTATTATTATTAGATTCCTCCGTAAGGAGGGAATCTATTGTATTTGTCGGTTTTATTATTAGATTCCTCCGTAAGGAGGGAATCTATTGTATTTGTCGGTTTTATTAGATTCCTCCGTAAGGAGGGAATCTATTGTATTTGATCGGTTTTATTATTATTATTATTATTATTATTATTATTATTATTATTATTATTATTATTACTTCTTCTCCTTGAGCCCCAATAGCTCAAAAAGTCACTGGTCAAAAATTTTCTAAATTGGCACATTGATACTCCATGCCAACGGGTACCCCCAAACCAAGAATGGTCAACATTCGCCCATAGGTGGCGCTACAGGCCACGCCCAAAAAACAAAAATTCAAAGTGATATAATTTCCACCCCATTTGTCCAAATCTTCTGAAACTTTGTAAACATGCCTCATTTCTCATGGGGAACAAAAAGCCTCAAGGACCCATACTTCTGCCATTATGGATTTTCCTGTACAGTGAAAATTTTGGAAAACCTACAAAACTCTTCTTCTCCTGAACCTCAGCTCCAATTGACTTGGAATTTGGCACACGTGTGTAGTATGTATGTCTTTCCAAACGCTACTTAGCAAAAATGAATACAATACAAAATGGCTGAAATGGACGTGTTTATGTAAATGTACACACAAAAGATGATCAAAAATTTTTAAAATCCCATTGATTTACAATGGCTGAGCAAAAGTGCTCCCTCTACTGGACAAATATGGTCCACATGTAAAATCCCATTCACTTACATTGGCTGAGCAAAGAGGCTCCCTCTACTGGAGTAACTCTGTCTACCACATGCAGCTCTTCTGTAGCAATCTCTAATGAAGCATTTCGGTCTCCTAGTGGGTGGAGCTCCAGACTTAGACTACAGAAGACATTTTATGCCTGCATGGAGGTATGTCAAATCAATTGTGTGTCTTAATGCTTTCCAGTTTGAACATTCAAGCCTATTTTACACTATTCAACTCAACAAAGGCAAAACAACTCAAATAAATGTTTTCGAAAGCAGTTTGTGTGACACAGCGAAGCGAAGCCATGCCGCTGCCTAACGCTCGCGACGCCGATGAGAGTTCGCTTCCTTCTTATGCTTCAACGGACAATTTCATAAACCAAAATACATGATATATTGGGGTGTCTGCTATATCTCAAGTGAACAAACAGTTGATAAAGAAATCGGGTATCAATATATTGAATTATGAATTATTGAAGGGGTCTAGTGATGCCGCTGTGATGTCCTGTTAGATTTTTCTCTATCGAGACAGCTGCTAACGTATCAAAACTTCCGAAGTATGATGTTGTTTAATTGTCTCTGACAACACGCAATCCTCGAGGCGCAGATCATTTTTGCTCGCGATCTTCACGGAAGGTTTGTTGGTTGTGTACAATGGTTGCCTGCTTGAACATTCTGCCGATTTTACACTATTCAACTCAACAAAGGCAAAACAACTCAAATAAATGTTTTCGAAAGCAGTTTGTGTGACACAGCGAAGCGAGCCGCTGCCGCGACTAACGCCGCGACGATGAGAGTTCGCCACAGCTTCATGCGCTTGAACGGACAATTTCATACACCAAAATACATGATATATTGGGGTGTCTGTTATGTATCAAGTGAACAAACAGTTGATAAAGAAATTGGGTATCAATATATTTAATTATGAATTATTGTGAACAACACGGATGCCGCTGTGGTGTCCTGTTAAGATTTTTCTCTCAAACAGCTGCTAACAGCTTAAACAAAATACTGCGCTATTTTTGCACATACAGATACATTTAATACATCGTCACAAACTATGAAAGTTGTACTTTTATTTGTTGTAAAATAAAGAAAATAAACCGTGTGCTCTTTGTCTAAGCTTAATATCTTTCTGAAACACGCCACAAAAACTTACACAAACATGAAACATATGTCTAAAGAAAGTAGGGATGGGCTGATCAATCCTAACGTATCAAAACTTCCGAGAATGATGTTGTTTAATTGTCTCTGACAACACGCAAACCGCGAGGCGAGATCATTTTTGCTCGCGATCATCATGAAGGTTTGTCGGTTGTATACAATGTTTGCCTGTTTGAACATTCAAGCCGATTTTACACTATTCAACTCAACAAATGTCAAAACAACTCAAATACATGTTTGCGAAGCTGTTTGTGTGACACAGCGAGCCGCTGTCAGCGCCTAACTCACGCGACTCGATGTCTTTCGCTGCTGCTTGCGCCTGAACGGACAATTTCATACAACAGAGTGTCAAAATACATGATATATTGAGGAGTCTGTTATGTCTCAAGTGAACAAACAGTTGAGAAAGAAATCTGAATAATTATATTTTATTCTGGCATTATTCCAGATGACGCCCTGCTATATTTTTCTCTCAAACAGCGGAAACAACTTAAACAAAATACTGCGCCATTTTTGCCCATACAGAAACATGCAAGACATCATTACATAACTATGAAATGTCGTACTTTTATTTGTGTACACTTACAATAACAACAAAACCTTGTGCTTTTGTAAAATAAATAAACAGGGTGCTCAGTCTCTGTCTTCACGATTATTTTTCTGAAACACGCCACAAAATTCAAGTGAACAAAATCAACCATTCACGCTAGTCTGTATTTTATCATCTCACAATGAATACAAATGCAACAAGCATGGCACAAAACGAAAATAATGATACTTCTCAGTTCTCAAAAGATTAAACTGAACTGTGCCTTAAGTATCGTATCATGCGATAAAAGCCTCTTAAAGAGACAGTAACAATTTAGCCTTCGCCCTGAACATAGACATTCCCAAGTAATTGAGAAGTACAAATGGTATTATTTTAAGTTTTTTTATTTCTCTCTTACCTTGTAAAATGCCACGTTTTTGAATGGCATGTAAACACAATCACTCCATTTTTTTCACTGGATCTGTTGCTATTTTAATGATTTAAAAATCAAAGCACTGACCATTTAAAGTGTGAGCTTGTAGGCTACATTTTGAAATAGTTATAAACAGTCACAGCTATACAGTGTTATTATGTGCCTAGATAGTCTTTCAAATAAAATTGCTTGTGATATGCTTATGTAAATCACACAAAAAAAACAGAAAAAAAATCTTAAGAGAGAAGTGAAAGTGAAAGTAGAGATTTTCAAAGTGATTTTTCATTCAAAGTGATACAATTTCCACGCCATTTGTCTAAATCTTCTGAAACTTGGTGTACATGCCTCATTCCTCATGGGGAACAAAAAGCCTTAAGGACCCATAACTTTCACCATGATGGATTTTCCCAGACGCTGAAAATTTGCTAAAACCTAAAAATACTCTTTCTTCTCCTGAACCGTAGCTCCAATTGACTTGAAATTTGGTACACATTTGTAGAATGGACATCCTTGAAAACATTACTTAGGAAAAATGAATGTGATACAAAATGTCTGAAAGGGGCGTGTTTATGTAAATGTCCAAATTTTAACAATATATACCTGTCAATAAATCAAATGTAATTTTGACTGATGGTTTTTCAAACCTAACATGCTTCAAGATGACATCACTCTGAAGTACTGCGCAAAGAATGGTCGACATTCGCCTCTAGGGGGCTTACAGGCCATGTCGAAATTCCCATTTTCTGGTCTAAAATGTTCTAATTTGGTACAATGGTACTACAGGCCAACAGGAACCCACAAACCAAGAATGGCCGACATTCGCCACTAGGGGGCTTAAAGGCCACGCCTAAAATTCCCGCTTTCTGGTCAAATTTTTTTAATTTGGTACATTGATACTACAGGCAGACAGGAACCCACAAACCAAGAATGGACAACATTCACCCCTAGGGGGCTTACAGGCCATGCCAAAATTCCCATTTTCTGGTCAAAAATGTTCTAATTTGGTACACTGATACTACATGCCAACAGGAACCCACAAACCACGAATGGCCAACATTCGCCATTAGGGGGCTTACAGGTAATTCCAAAAATCCCATTTTCTGGTCAAACATTTTCTAATTTGGTGTATTGATTCTACAGGCCGACAGGAACCCACAAACCAAGAAAGGCCCACATTCGCCCCTAGGGGGCTTACAGGCCACTCCAAAATTCCCATTTTCTGGTCAAATATTTTCTAATTTTGTACATTTATACTACAGGCCAACAGGAACCCACAAACCAAGAATGACCAACATTTGCCCATAGGTGGCGCTTACAGGCCACGCTCCAAATTTTTTTTTCAAAATGATATAATATCCACCCCATTTGTCCAATTCTTCTGAAACTTGGTGTACATGCCGCATTTCTCATTGGGAACAAAAAGCCTCAAGGATCCATAAGGTCCGGTATGGATTTTCCTGTACATTGAAAATGTTTTGTTTAGGAATCAGACAAAGACATGTTTTTTGAATTCCTTAATTGGGAGGGTTTATCCCCAACCATCTACTGATCAATTTTAAATGATTTGCCATTTTGAGGAGGAATCTGCATTGCTGCTTGCAGCTATATTATTATTATTATTATTATTATTATTATTATTATTCTTCTCCTTGAGCCCCAATAGCTCAAAAAGTCACTGGTCAAAAATTTTCTAAATTGGCACATTGATACTCCATGCCAACGGGTACCCCCAAACCAAGAATGGTCAACATTCGCCCATAGGTGGCGCTACAGGCCACGCCCAAAAAACAAAAATTCAAAGTGATATAATTTCCACCCCATTTGTCCAAATCTTCTGAAACTTTGTAAACATGCCTCATTTCTCATGGGGAACAAAAAGCCTCAAGGACCCATACTTCTGCCATTATGGATTTTCCTGTACAGTGAAAATTTTGGAAAACCTACAAAACTCTTCTTCTCCTGAACCTCAGCTCCAATTGACTTGGAATTTGGCACACGTGTGTAGTATGTATGTCTTTCCAAACGCTACTTAGCAAAAAATGAATACAATACAAAATGGCTGAAATGGACGTGTTTATGTAAATGTACACACAAAAGATGATCAAAAATTTTAAAATCCCATTGATTTACAATGGCTGAGCAAAAGTGCTCCTCTACTGGACAAATATGGTCCACATGTAAAATCCCATTCACTTACATTGGCTGAGCAAAGAGGCTCCTCTACTGGAGTAACTCTGTCTACCACATGCAGCTCTTCTGTAGCAATCTCTAATGAAGCATTTCGGTCTCCTAGTGGGTGGAGCTCCAGACTTAGACTACAGAAGACATTTTATGCCTGCATGGAGGTATGTCAAATCAATTGTGTGTCTTAATGCTTTCCAGTTTGAACATTCAAGCTTATTTTACACTATTCAACTCAACAAAGGCAAAACAACTCAAATAAATGTTTTCGAAAGCAGTTTGTGTGACACAGCGAAGCGAGCCGCGTCGCTGCCTAACGCTCGCGACGCCGATGAGAGTTCGCTTCCTTCTTATGCTTCAACGGACAATTTCATACACCAAAATACATGATATATTGGGGTGTCTGCTATATCTCAAGTGAACAAACAGTTGATAAAGAAATCGGGTATCAATATATTGAATTATGAATTATTGAAGGGGTCTAGTGATGCCGCTGTGATGTCCTGTTAGATTTTTCTCTATCGAGACAGCTGCTAACGTATCAAAACTTCCGAAGTATGATGTTGTTTAATTGTCTCTGACAACACGCTAATCCTCGAGGCGTAGATCATTTTTGCTCGCGATCTTCACGGTAAGGTTTGTTGGTTGTGTACAATGGTTGCCTGCTTGAACATTCAGCCGATTTTACACTATTCAACTCAACAAAGGCAAAACAACTCAAATAAATGTTTTCGAAAGCAGTTTGTGTGACACAGCGAAGCGAAGCCGCTGTCAGCGACTAACGCCGCGACGCCGATGAGAGTTCGCCACAGCTTCATGCGCTTGAACGGACAATTTCATACACCAAAATACATGATATATTGGGGTGTCTGTTATGTATCAAGTGAACAAACAGTTGATAAAGAAATTGGGTATCAATATATTTAATTATGAATTATTGTGAACAACACGGATGCCGCTGTGGTGTCCTGTTAAGATTTTTCTCTCAAACAGCTGCTAACAGCTTAAACAAAATACTGCGTTATTTTTGCACATACAGATACATTTAATACATCGTCACAAACTATGAAAGTTGTACTTTTATTTGTTGTAAAATAAAGAAAATAAACCGTGGTGCTCTTTGTCTAAGCTTAATATCTTTCTGAAACACGCCACAAAAACTTACACAAACATGAAACATATGTCTAAAGAAAGTAGGGATGGGCTGATCAATCCTAACGTATCAAAACTTCCGAGAATGATGTTGTTTAATTGTCTCTGACAACACGCAAACCGCGAGGCGTAGATCATTTTTGCTCGCGATCATCATGAAGGTTTGTCGGTTGTATACAATGTTTGCCTGTTTGAACATTCAAGCCGATTTTACACTATTCAACTCAACAAATGTCAAAACAACTCAAATACATGTTTGCGAAGCTGTTTGTGTGACACAGCGAGCCGCTGTCGCGTCTAACTCACGCGACTCGATGTCTTTCGCTGCTGCTTGCGCCTGAACGGACAATTTCATACAACAGAGTGTCAAAATACATGATATATTGAGGAGTCTGTTATGTCTCAAGTGAACAAACAGTTGAGAAAGAAATCTGAATAATTATATTTTATTCTGGCATTATTCCAGATGACGCCCTGCTATATTTTTCTCTCGAAACAGCGGAAACAACTTAAACAAAATACTGCGCCATTTTTGCCCATACAGAAACATGCAAGACATCATTACTAACTATGAAATGTGTACTTTTATTTGTGTACACTTACAATAACAACAAAACCTTGTGCTTTTGTAAAATAAATAAACAGGGTGCTCAGTCTCTGTCTTCGCGATTATTTTTCTGAAACACGCCACAAAATTCAAGTGAACAAAATCAACCATTCACGTAGTCTGTATTTTATCATCTCACAATGAATACAAATGCAACAAGCATGGCACAAAACGAAAATAATGATACTTCTCAGTTCTCAAAAGATTAAACTGAACTGTGCCTTAAGTATCGTATCATGCGATAAAAGCCTCTTAAAGAGACAGTAACAATTTAGCCTTCGTCCTGAACATAGACATTCCCAAGTAATTGAGAAGTACAAATGGTATTATTTTAAGTTTTTTTATTTCTCTCTTACCTTGTAAAATGCCACGTTTTTGAATGGCATGTAAACACAATCACTCCATTTTTTTCACTGGATCTGTTGCTATTTTAATGATTTAAAAATCAAAGCACTGACCATTTAAAGTGTGAGCTTGTAGGCTACATTTTGAAATAGTTATAAACAGTCACAGCTATACAGTGTTATTATGTGCCTAGATAGTCTTTCAAATAAAATTGCTTGTGATATGCTTATGTAAATCACACAAAAAAAACAGAAAAAAATCTTAAGAGAGAAGTGAAAGTGAAAGTAGAGATTTTCAAAGTGATTTTTCATTCAAAGTGATACAATTTCCACGCCATTTGTCTAAATCTTCTGAAACTTGGTGTACATGCCTCATTCCTCATGGGGAACAAAAAGCCTTAAGGACCCATAACTTTCACCATGATGGATTTTCCCGACGCTGAAAATTTGCATAAAACCTAAAAATACTCTTTCTTCTCCTGAACCGTGAGCTCCAATTGACTTGAAATTTGGTACACATTTGTAGAATGGACATCCTTGAAAACATTACTTAGGAAAAATGAATGTGATACAAAATGTCTGAAAGGGGCGTGTTTATGTAAATGTCCAAATTTTAACAATATATACCTGTCAATAAATCAAATGTAATTTTGACTGATGGTTTTTCAAACCTAACATGCTTCAAGATGACATCACTCTGAAGTACTAGCGAAAGAATGGTCTGACATTCGCCTCTAGGGGGCTTACAGGCCATGTCGAAATTCCCATTTTCTGGTCTAAAATGTTCTAATTTGGTACAATGGTACTACAGGCCAACAGGAACCCACAAACCAAGAATGGCCGACATTCGCCACTAGGGGGCTTAAAGGCCACGCCTAAAATTCCCGCTTTCTGGTCAAATTTTTTTTAATTTGGTACATTGATACTACAGGCAGACAGGAACCCACAAACCAAGAATGGACAACATTCACCCCTAGGGGGCTTACAGGCCATGCCAAAATTCCCATTTTCTGGTCAAAAATGTTCTAATTTGGTACACTGATACTACATGCCAACAGGAACCCACAAACCACTTAATGGCCAACATTCGCCATTAGGGGGCTTACAGGTAATTCCAAAAATCCCATTTTCTGGTCAAACATTTTCTAATTTGGTGTATTGATTCTACAGGCCGACAGGAACCCACAAACCAAGAAAGGCTCCACATTCGCCCCTAGGGGGCTTACAGGCCACTCCAAAATTCCCATTTTCTGGTCAAATATTTTCTAATTTTGTACATTTATACTACAGGCCAACAGGAACCCACAAACCAAGAATGACCAACATTTGCCCATAGGTGGCGCTTACAGGCCACGCTTCCAAATTTTTTTTTTCAAAATGATATAATATCCACCCCATTTGTCCAATTCTTCTGAAACTTGGTGTACATGCCGCATTTCTCATTGGGAACAAAAAGCCTCAAGGATCCATAAGGTCCGTATGGATTTTCCTGTACATTGAAAATGTTTTGTTTAGGAATCAGATCTAAGACATGTTTTTTTGAATTCCTTAATTGGGAGGGTTTATCCCCAACCATCTACTGATCAATTTTAAATGATTTGCCATTTTGAGGAGGAATCTGCATTGCTGCTTGCAGCTATATTTATTATTATTATTATTATTATTATTATTATTATTATTCTTCTTCTCCTTGAGCCCCAATAGCTCAAAAAGTCACTGGTCAAAAATTTTCTAAATTGGCACATTGATACTCCATGCCAACGGGTACCCCCAAACCAAGAATGGTCAACATTCGCCCATAGGTGGCGCTTACAGGCCACGCCCAAAAAACAAAAATTCAAAGTGATATAATTTCCACCCCATTTGTCCAAATCTTCTGAAACTTTGTAAACATGCCTCATTTCTCATGGGGAACAAAAAGCCTCAAGGACCCATACTTCTGCCATTATGGATTTTCCTGTACAGTGAAAATTTTGGAAAACCTACAAAACTCTTCTTCTCCTGAACCTCAGCTCCAATTGACTTGGAATTTGGCACACGTGTGTAGTATGTATGTCTTTCCAAACGCTACTTAGCAAAAAATGAATACAATACAAAATGGCTGAAATGGACGTGTTTATGTAAATGTACACACAAAAGATGATCAAAATTTTTAAAATCCCATTGATTTACAATGGCTGAGCAAAAGTGCTCCTCTACTGGACAAATATGGTCCACATGTAAAATCCCATTCACTTACATTGGCTGAGCAAAGAGGCTCCCTCTACTGGAGTAACTCTGTCTACCACATGCAGCTCTTCTGTAGCAATCTCTAATGAAGCATTTCGGTCTCCTAGTGGGTGGAGCTCCAGACTTAGACTACAGAAGACATTTTATGCCTGCATGGAGGTATGTCAAATCAATTGTGTGTCTTAATGCTTTCCAGTTTGAACATTCAGCCGATTTTACACTATTCAACTCAACAAAGGCAAAACAACTCAAATAAATGTTTTCGAAGCAGTTTGTGTGACACAGCGAAGCGAAGCCGCCGCTGCCTAACGCTCGCGACGATGAGAGTTCGCTTCCTTCTTAGCGCTTCAACGGACAATTTCATACACCAAAATACATGATATATTGGGGTGTCTGCTATATCTCAAGTGAACAAACAGTTGATAAAGAAATCGGGTATCAATATATTGAATTATGAATTATTGAAGGGGTCTAGTGATGCCGCTGTGATGTCCTGTTAGATTTTTCTCTATCGAGACAGCGTTAACGTATCAAAACTTCCGAAGTATGATGTTGTTTAATTGTCTCTGACAACACGCTAATCCTCGAGGCGCAGATCATTTTTGCTCGCGATCTTCACGAAGGTTTGTTGGTTGTGTACAATGGTTGCCTGCTTGAACATTCTGCCGATTTTACACTATTCAACTCAACAAAGGCAAAACAACTCAAATAAATGTTTTCGAAAGCAGTTTGTGTGACACAGCGAAGCGAGCCGCGTCGCGACTAACGCCGCGACGCCGATGAGAGTTCGCCACAGCTTCATGCGTTTGAACGGACAATTTCATACACCAAAATACATGATATATTGGGGTGTCTGTTATGTATCAAGTGAACAAACAGTTGATAAAGAAATTGGGTATCAATATATTTAATTATGAATTATTGTGAACAACACGGATGCCGCTTGTGGTGTCCTGTTAAGATTTTTCTCTAAACAGCGCTAACAGCTTAAACAAAATACTGCGCTATTTTTGCACATACAGATACATTTAATACATCGTCACAAACTATGAAAGTTGTACTTTTATTTGTTGTAAAATAAAGAAAATAAACCGTGTGCTCTTTGTCTAAGCTTAATATCTTTCTGAAACACGCCACAAAAACTTACACAAACATGAAACATATGTCTAAAGAAAGTAGGGATGGGCTGATCAATCCTAACGTATCAAAACTTCCGAGAATGATGTTGTTTAATTGTCTCTGACAACACGCAAACCGCGAGGCGTAGATCATTTTTGCTCGCGATCATCATGAAGGTTTGTCGGTTGTATACAATGTTTGCCTGTTTGAACATTCAAGCCGATTTTACACTATTCAACTCAACAAATGTCAAAACAACTCAAATACATGTTTGCGAAGCTGTTTGTGTGACACAGCGAGCCGCGTCGCTGCCTAACTCACGCGACTCGATGTCTTTCGCTGCTGCTTAGCGCCTGAACGGACAATTTCATACAACAGAGTGTCAAAATACATGATATATTGAGGAGTCTGTTATGTCTCAAGTGAACAAACAGTTGAGAAAGAAATCTGAATAATTATATTTTATTCTGGCATTATTCCAGATGACGCCCTGCTATATTTTTCTCTCAAACAGCGGAAACAACTTAAACAAAATACTGCGCCATTTTTGCCCATACAGAAACATGCAAGACATCATTACTTAACTATGAAATGTTGTACTTTTATTTGTGTACACTTACAATAACAACAAAACCTTGTGCTTTTGTAAAATAAATAAACAGGGTGCTCAGTCTCTGTCTTCAGCGATTATTTTTCTGAAACACGCCACAAAATTCAAGTGAACAAAATCAACCATTCACGTAGTCTGTATTTTATCATCTCACAATGAATACAAATGCAACAAGCATGGCACAAAACGAAAATAATGATACTTCTCAGTTCTCAAAAGATTAAACTGAACTGTGCCTTAAGTATCGTATCATGCGATAAAAGCCTCTTAAAGAGACAGTAACAATTTAGCCTTCGTCCTGAACATAGACATTCCCAAGTAATTGAGAAGTACAAATGGTATTATTTTAAGTTTTTTTATTTCTCTCTTACCTTGTAAAATGCCACGTTTTTGAATGGCATGTAAACACAATCACTCCATTTTTTTCACTGGATCTGTTGCTATTTTAATGATTTAAAAATCAAAGCACTGACCATTTAAAGTGTGAGCTTGTAGGCTACATTTTGAAATAGTTATAAACAGTCACAGCTATACAGTGTTATTATGTGCCTAGATAGTCTTTCAAATAAAATTGCTTGTGATATGCTTATGTAAATCACACAAAAAAACAGAAAAAAATCTTAAGAGAGAAGTGAAAGTGAAAGTAGAGATTTTCAAAGTGATTTTTCATTCAAAGTGATACAATTTCCACGCCATTTGTCTAAATCTTCTGAAACTTGGTGTACATGCCTCATTCCTCATGGGGAACAAAAAGCCTTAAGGACCCATAACTTTCACCATGATGGATTTTCCCAGACGCTGAAAATTTGCTAAAACCTAAAAATACTCTTTCTTCTCCTGAACCGTGAGCTCCAATTGACTTGAAATTTGGTACACATTTGTAGAATGGACATCCTTGAAAACATTACTTAGGAAAAATGAATGTGATACAAAATGTCTGAAAGGGGCGTGTTTATGTAAATGTCCAAATTTTAACAATATATACCTGTCAATAAATCAAATGTAATTTTGACTGATGGTTTTTCAAACCTAACATGCTTCAAGATGACATCACTCTGAAGTACTGCGCAAAGAATGGTTTACATTCTGCCTCTAGGGGGCTTACAGGCCATGTCGAAATTCCCATTTTCTGGTCTAAAATGTTCTAATTTGGTACAATGGTACTACAGGCCAACAGGAACCCACAAACCAAGAATGGCCGACATTCGCCACTAGGGGGCTTAAAGGCCACGCCTAAAATTCCCGCTTTCTGGTCAAATTTTTTTTAATTTGGTACATTGATACTACAGGCAGACAGGAACCCACAAACCAAGAATGGACAACATTCACCCCTAGGGGGCTTACAGGCCATGCCAAAATTCCCATTTTCTGGTCAAAAATGTTCTAATTTGGTACACTGATACTACATGCCAACAGGAACCCACAAACCACTTAATGGCCAACATTCGCCATTAGGGGCGCTTACAGGTAATTCCAAAAATCCCATTTTCTGGTCAAACATTTTCTAATTTGGTGTATTGATTCTACAGGCCTACAGGAACCCACAAACCAAGAAAGGCCCACATTCGCCTCTAGGGGCGCTTACAGGCCACTCCAAAATTCCCATTTTCTGGTCAAATATTTTCTAATTTTGTACATTTATACTACAGGCCAACAGGAACCCACAAACCAAGAATGACCAACATTTGCCCATAGGTGGCGTTACAGGCCACGCCCCAAATTTTTTTTTTCAAAATGATATAATATCCACCCCATTTGTCCAATTCTTCTGAAACTTGGTGTACATGCCGCATTTCTCATTGGGAACAAAAAGCCTCAAGGATCCATAAGGTCCGGTATGGATTTTCCTGTACATTGAAAATGTTTTGTTTAGGAATCAGACTAAGACATGTTTTTTTGAATTCCTTAATTGGGAGGGTTTATCCCCAACCATCTACTGATCAATTTTAAATGATTTGCCATTTTGAGGAGGAATCATGCATTGCTGCTTGCAGCTATATTTATTATTATTATTATTATTAGATTCCTCCGTAGGAGGGAATCTATTGTAATTGATGGTTTTATTATTATTATTAGATTCTCCTAGGAGGGAATCTATTGTAATTGATGGTTTTATTATTATTATTATTATTATTATTATTATTATTATTATTATTATTATTCTTCTCCTTGAGCCCCAATAGCTCAAAAAGTCACTGGTCAAAATTTTCTAAATTGGCACATTGATACTCCATGCCAACGGGTACCCCCAAACCAAGAATGGCCCACATTCTGCCCATAGGTGGCGCTACAGGCCACGCCCAAAAAACAAAATTCAAAGTGATACAATTTCACGCCATTTGTCCAAATCTTCTGAAATTTGGTGTACATGCCTCATTCCTCATGGGGAACAAAAAGCCTCAAGAACCCATAACTTCCGCCATGATGGATTTTCCCGTACGCTGAAAAATTTGCTAAAACCTACAAAACTCTTCTTCTCCTGAACCGTGAGCTCCAATTGACTTGAAATTTGGTACACATGTGTAGAATGGACATCCTTGAAAACGCTACTTAGGAAAAATGAATACTGATACAAAATGGCTGAAAGGGGCGTGTTTATGTAAATGTCCAAATTTTAACAATATATACGCGTCAATAAATCAAATGTAATTTTGACTGATGGTTTTTCAAACCTAACATGCTTAAAGATGACATCACTCTGAAGTACTGTGCAAAGAATGGCCATGCCAAAATTCCCATTTTCTGGTCAAAAATGTTCTAATTTGGTAAATTAATAGTACAGGCCAACAGGAATCCACAAACCAAGAATGACCGACATACGCCACTAGGGGCACTACAGGACAAGCCAAAATTCCCATTTTCTGGTCAAAAATGTTCTAATTCGCACAAGAATAGTACAGGCCAACAGGAATCCACAAACCAAGAATGACCGACATTCGCCACTAGGGGCACTACAGGACAAGCCAAAATTCCCATTTTCTGGTCAAAAATTTTCTAATTTGGTACTTTGATACTACAGGCCAACAGGAACCCACATACCAAGTGTGGCCCACATTCGCCCTTAGGGGGCTTACAGGCTACTCCAAAATTTCGCTTTCTGGTCAAAAACGCTCTAATTTGGTACATTGATACTGCAGGTCAACAGGAACCCTCAAACCAAGAATGGCTAACATTCGCCTTAGGGGCACTACAGGCCATGCCGAAATTCCCATTTTCTGGTCAAAAATGTTCTAATTTGGTACATTAATAGTACAGGCCAAAAGGAATCCACAAACCAAGAATGACCGACATTCACCACTAGGTGGCGTTAGAGGCCGCTCGAAATTCCCATTTTCTGGTCAAAAAGTTATAATTTGGTACATTGATACTACAGGCCAACAGGAACCCACAAACCAAGTATGGCCCACATTCGCCATTAGGGGGCTTACAGGCCACTCCCAAAATTTCGCTTTTCTGGTCAAAAATTTTCTAATATGGTACATTGATACTACTGGCCAACAGGAACCCACAAACAAAGAATGGCTAACATTCGCCTCTAGGGGGCACTAGAGGCCACGTCAAATTCCCATTTTATGGTCAAAAATGTTCTAATTTGGTACATTGATACTACAGGTCAACAGGAACCCTCAAACCAAGAATGGCTAACATTCACCCCTAGGGGCGCTTACAGGTAATTCCCAAAAGTCCCATTTTCTGGTCAAATATTTTCTAATTATGTACATTGATACTACAGGCCAACAGGAACCCACAAACCAAGAATGACCCACATTTGCCCATAGGAGGCGCTTACAGGCCACGCTCCAAAAAATATTTTCAAAGTGATACCATTTCCACGCCTATTTAACCAATTCTTTTGAATCTTGGTGTACATGCCTCATTTCTCATTGGGAACAAAACGCTTCAAGGATCCATAAGGTATGATGGATTTTCCTGTAGACTGAAAATGTTTCGCTTAGGATTCAGACAGAAATACATGTTTTTTGGATTCATCCATTGAGAGGGTTTAACCCCAACCCTCTACTGATCAATTTGAAATGATTTGCCATTTTGAGGAGGAATCCGCATTGCTGCTTGCAGCTATATTTATTATTATTATTATTATTCTTCTTCTCCTTGAGCCCCAATAGCTCAAAAAGTCACTGGTCAAAATTTTCTAAATTGGCACATTGATACTCCATGCCAACGGGTACCCCTAAACCAAGAATGGCCCACATTCGCCCATAGGTGGCGCTTACAGGCCACGCCCAAAAAAACAAAATTCAAAGTGATACAATTTCCACGCCATTTGTCCAAATCTTCTGAAATTTGGTGTACATGCCTCATTCCTCATGGGGAACAAAAAAGCCTCAAGAACCCATAACTTCCGCCATGATGGATTTTCCCAGACGCTGAAAAATTTGCTAAAACCTACAAAACTCTTCTTCTCCTGAACCGTAGCTCCAATTGACTTGAAATTTGGTACACATGTGTAGAATGGACATCCTTGAAAACGCTACTTAGGAAAAATGAATACGATACAAAATGGCTGAAAGGGGCGTGTTTATGTAAATGTCCAAATTTTAACAATATATACGTGTCAATAAATCAAATGTAATTTTGACTGATGGTTTTTCAAACCTAACATGCTTAAAGATGACATCACTCTGAAGTACTGTGCAAAGAATGGCCATGCTAAAATTCCCATTTTCTGGTCAAAAATGTTCTAATTTGGTAAATTAATAGTACAGGCCAACAGGAATCCACAAACCAAGAATGACCGACATACGCCACTAGGGGCACTACAGGACAAGCCAAAATTCCCATTTTCTGGTCAAAAATGTTCTAATTCGTACAAGAATAGTACAGGCCAACAGGAATCCACAAACCAAGAATGACCGACATTCGCCACTAGGGGCACTACAGGACAAGCCAAAATTCCCATTTTCTGGTCAAAAATTTTCTAATTTGGTACTTTGATACTACAGGCCAACAGGAACCCACATACCAAGTGTGGCTCTACATTCGCCTCTTAGGGGGCTTACAGGCTACTCCAAAATTTCGCTTTCTGGTCAAAAACGCTCTAATTTGGTACATTGATACTGCAGGTCAACAGGAACCCTCAAACCAAGAATGGCTAACATTCGCCCTTAGGGGGCACTACAGGCCATGCCGAAATTCCCATTTTCTGGTCAAAAATGTTCTAATTTGGTACATTAATAGTACAGGCCAAAAGGAATCCACAAACCAAGAATGACCGACATTCACCACTAGGTGGCGCTTAGAGGCCGTCTAAATTCCCATTTTCTGGTCAAAAAGTTATAATTTGGTACATTGATACTACAGGCCAACAGGAACCCACAAACCAAGTATGGCCCACATTCGCCATTAGGGGGCTTACAGGCCACTCCCAAAATTTCGCTTTCTGGTCAAAAATTTTCTAATATGGTACATTGATACTACTGGCCAACAGGAACCCACAAACAAAGAATGGCTAACATTCGCCCTTAGGGGCACTAGAGGCCACTTAAATTCCCATTTTATGGTCAAAAATGTTCTAATTTGGTACATTGATACTACAGGTCAACAGGAACCCTCAAACCAAGAATGGCTAACATTCACCCCTAGGGGCGCTTACAGGTAATTCCCAAAAGTCCCATTTTCTGGTCAAATATTTTCTAATTATGTACATTGATACTACAGGCCAACAGGAACCCACAAACCAAGAATGACCCACATTTGCCCATAGGAGGCGCTACAGGCCACGCTCCAAAAAAATATTTTCAAAGTGATACCATTTCCACGCCTATTTAACCAATTCTTTTGAATCTTGGTGTACATGCCTCATTTCTCATTGGGAACAAAAACGCTTCAAGGATCCATAAGGTATGATGGATTTTCCTGTAGACTGAAAATGTTTCGCTTAGGATTCAGACAGAAATACATGTTTTTTGGATTCATCCATTGAGAGGGTTTAACCCCAACCCTCTACTGATCAATTTGAAATGATTTGCCATTTTGAGGAGGAATCGCGATTGCTGCTTGCAGCTATATTTATTATTATTATTATTATTATTATTATTCTTCTCCTTGAGCCCCAATAGCTCAAAAAGTCACTGGTCAAAATTTTCTAAATTGGCACATTGATACTCCATGCCAACGGGTACCCCCAAACCAAGAATGGTCAACATTCGCCCATAGGTGGCGCTTACAGGCCACGCCCAAAAAACAAAAAATTCAAAGTGATATAATTTCCACCCCATTTGTCCAAATCTTCTGAAACTTTGTAAACATGCCTCATTTCTCATGGGGAACAAAAAGCCTCAAGGACCCATACTTCTGCCATTATGGATTTTCCTGTACAGTGAAAATTTTGGAAAACCTACAAAACTCTTCTTCTCCTGAACCTCAGCTCCAATTGACTTGGAATTTGGCACACGTGTGTAGTATGTATGTCTTTCCAAACGCTACTTAGCAAAAATGAATACAATACAAAATGGCTGAAATGGACGGTTTATGTAAATGTACACACAAAAGATGATCAAAAATTTTTAAAATCCCATTGATTTACAATGGCTGAGCAAAAGTGCTCCTCTACTGGACAAATATGGTCCACATGTAAAATCCCATTCACTTACATTGGCTGAGCAAAGAGGCTCCTCTACTGGAGTAACTCTGTCTACCACATGCAGCTCTTCTGTAGCAATCTCTAATGAAGCATTTCGGTCTCCTAGTGGGTGGAGCTCCAGACTTAGACTACAGAAGACATTTTATGCCTGCACGGAGGTATGTCAAATCAATTGTGTGTCTTAATGCTTTCCAGTTTGAACATTCAAGCCGATTTTACACTATTCAACTCAACAAAGGCAAAACAACTCAAATAAATGTTTTCGAAGCAGTTTGTGTGACACAGCGAAGCGAGCCGCCGCTGCCTAACGCTCGCGACGCCGATGAGAGTTCGCTTCCTTCTTATGCTTCAACGGACAATTTCATACACCAAAATACATGATATATTGGGGTGTCTGCTATATCTCAAGTGAACAAACAGTTGATAAAGAAATCGGTATCAATATATTGAATTATGAATTATTGAAGGGGTCTAGTGATGCCGCTGTGATGTCCTGTTAGATTTTTCTCTATCGAGACAGCTGCTAACGTATCAAAACTTCCGAGTATGATGTTGTTTAATTGTCTCTGACAACACGCTAATCCTCGAGGCGAGATCATTTTTGCTCGCGATCTTCACGAAGGTTTGTTGGTTGTGTACAATGGTTGCCTGCTTGAACATTCAAGCCGATTTTACACTATTCAACTCAACAAAGGCAAAACAACTCAAATAAATGTTTTCGAAAGCAGTTTGTGTGACACAGCGAAGCGAGCCGCTGCCGCGACTAACGCCGACGACGATGAGAGTTCGCCACAGCTTCATGCGCTTGAACGGACAATTTCATACACCAAAATACATGATATATTGGGGTGTCTGTTATGTATCAAGTGAACAAACAGTTGATAAAGAAATTGGGTATCAATATATTTAATTATGAATTATTGTGAACAACACGGATGCCGCTGTGGTGTCCTGTTAAGATTTTTCTCTCAAACAGCTGCTAACAGCTTAAACAAAATACTGCGCTATTTTTGCACATACAGATACATTTAATACATCGTCACAAACTATGAAAGTTGTACTTTTATTTGTTGTAAAATAAAGAAAATAAACCGTGTGCTCTTTGTCTAAGCTTAATATCTTTCTGAAACACGCCACAAAAACTTACACAAACATGAAACATATGTCTAAAGAAAGTAGGGATGGGCTGATCAATCCTAACGTATCAAAACTTCCGAGAATGATGTTGTTTAATTGTCTCTGACAACACGCAAAACCGCGAGGCGAGATCATTTTTGCTCGCGATCATCATGAAGGTTTGTCGGTTGTATACAATGTTTGCCTGTTTGAACATTCAAGCCGATTTTACACTATTCAACTCAACAAATGTCAAAACAACTCAAATACATGTTTGCGAAGCTGTTTGTGTGACACAGCGAGCCGCGTCGCTGCCTAACTCACGCGACTGATGTCTTTCGCTGCTGCTTAGCGCCTGAACGGACAATTTCATACAACAGAGTGTCAAAATACATGATATATTGAGGAGTCTGTTATGTCTCAAGTGAACAAACAGTTGAGAAAGAAATCTGGAATAATTATATTTTATTCTGGCATTATTCCAGATGACGCCCTGCTATATTTTTCTCTCAAACAGCTGAAACAACTTAAACAAAATACTAGCGCCATTTTTGCCCATACAGAAACATGCAAGACATCATTACTTAACTATGAAATGTGTACTTTTATTTGTGTACACTTACAATAACAACAAAACCTTGTGCTTTTGTAAAATAAATAAACAGGGTGCTCAGTCTCTGTCTTCAGCGATTATTTTTCTGAAACACGCCACAAAATTCAAGTGAACAAAATCAACCATTCACGCTAGTCTGTATTTTATCATCTCACAATGAATACAAATGCAACAAGCATGGCACAAAACGAAAATAATGATACTTCTCAGTTCTCAAAAGATTAAACTGAACTGTGCCTTAAGTATCGTATCATGCGATAAAAGCCTCTTAAAGAGACAGTAACAATTTAGCCTTCGCCCTGAACATAGACATTCCCAAGTAATTGAGAAGTACAAATGGTATTATTTTAAGTTTTTTTATTTCTCTTACCTTGTAAAATGCCACGTTTTTGAATGGCATGTAAACACAATCACTCCATTTTTTTCACTGGATCTGTTGCTATTTTAATGATTTAAAAATCAAAGCACTGACCATTTAAAGTGTGAGCTTGTAGGCTACATTTTGAAATAGTTATAAACAGTCACAGCTATACAGTGTTATTATGTGCCTAGATAGTCTTTCAAATAAAATTGCTTGTGATATGCTTATGTAAATCACACAAAAAAACAGAAAAAAATCTTAAGAGAGAAGTGAAAGTGAAAGTAGAGATTTTCAAAGTGATTTTTCATTCAAAGTGATACAATTTCCACGCCATTTGTCTAAATCTTCTGAAACTTGGTGTACATGCCTCATTCCTCATGGGGAACAAAAAGCCTTAAGGACCCATAACTTTCACCATGATGGATTTTCCCTGACGCTGAAAATTTGCTAAAACCTAAAAATACTCTTTCTTCTCCTGAACCGTAGCTCCAATTGACTTGAAATTTGGTACACATTTGTAGAATGGACATCCTTGAAAACATTACTTAGGAAAAATGAATGTGATACAAAATGTCTGAAAGGGGCGTGTTTATGTAAATGTCCAAATTTTAACAATATATACCTGTCAATAAATCAAATGTAATTTTGACTGATGGTTTTTCAAACCTAACATGCTTCAAGATGACATCACTCTGAAGTACTGCGCAAAGAATGGTTGACATTCTGCCTCTAGGGGGCTTACAGGCCATGTCGAAATTCCCATTTTCTGGTCTAAAATGTTCTAATTTGGTACAATGGTACTACAGGCCAACAGGAACCCACAAACCAAGAATGGCCGACATTCGCCACTAGGGGGCTTAAAGGCCACGCCTAAAATTCCCGCTTTCTGGTCAAATTTTTTTAATTTGGTACATTGATACTACAGGCAGACAGGAACCCACAAACCAAGAATGGACAACATTCACCCCTAGGGGGCTTACAGGCCATGCCAAAATTCCCATTTTCTGGTCAAAAATGTTCTAATTTGGTACACTGATACTACATGCCAACAGGAACCCACAAACCACTTAATGGCCAACATTCGCCATTAGGGGGCTTACAGGTAATTCCAAAAATCCCATTTTCTGGTCAAACATTTTCTAATTTGGTGTATTGATTCTACAGGCCGACAGGAACCCACAAACCAAGAAAGGCCCACATTCGCCCCTAGGGGGCTTACAGGCCACTCCAAAATTCCCATTTTCTGGTCAAATATTTTCTAATTTTGTACATTTATACTACAGGCCAACAGGAACCCACAAACCAAGAATGACCAACATTTGCCCATAGGTGGCGCTTACAGGCCACGCTCCAAATTTTTTTTTTCAAAATGATATAATATCCACCCCATTTGTCCAATTCTTCTGAAACTTGGTGTACATGCCGCATTTCTCATTGGGAACAAAAAGCCTCAAGGATCCATAAGGTCCGGTATGGATTTTCCTGTACATTGAAAATGTTTTGTTTAGGAATCAGACGAAGACATGTTTTTTTGAATTCCTTAATTGGGAGGGTTTATCCCCAACCATCTACTGATCAATTTTAAATGATTTGCCATTTTGAGGAGGAATCCGCATTGCTGCTTGCAGCTATATTTATTATTATTATTATTATTATTCTTCTCCTTGAGCCCCAATAGCTCAAAAAGTCACTGGTCAAAATTTTCTAAATTGGCACATTGATACTCCATGCCAACGGGTACCCCCAAACCAAGAATGGCCCACATTCTGCCCATAGGTGGCGCTACAGGCCACGCCCAAAAAACAAAATTCAAAGTGATACAATTTCCACGCCATTTGTCCAAATCTTCTGAAATTTGGTGTACATGCCTCATTCCTCATGGGGAACAAAAAGCCTCAAGAACCCATAACTTCCGGCCATGATGGATTTTCCCAGTACGCTGAAAATTTGCTAAAACCTACAAAACTCTTCTTCTCCTGAACCGTGAGCTCCAATTGACTTGAAATTTGGTACACATGTGTAGAATGGACATCCTTGAAAACGCTACTTAGGAAAAATGAATACGATACAAAATGGCTGAAAGGGGCGTGTTTATGTAAATGTCCAAATTTTAACAATATATACGTGTCAATAAATCAAATGTAATTTTGACTGATGGTTTTTCAAACCTAACATGCTTAAAGATGACATCACTCTGAAGTACTGTGCAAAGAATGGCCATGCCAAAATTCCCATTTTCTGGTCAAAAATGTTCTAATTTGGTAAATTAATAGTACAGGCCAACAGGAATCCACAAACCAAGAATGACCGACATACGCCACTAGGGGCACTACAGGACAAGCCAAAATTCCCATTTTCTGGTCAAAAATGTTCTAATTTGGTACAATGAATAGTACAGGCCAACAGGAATCCACAAACCAAGAATGACCAACATTCGCCACTAGGGGGCACTACAGGACAAGCCAAAATTCCCATTTTCTGGTCAAAAATTTTCTAATTTGGTACTTTGATACTACAGGCCAACAGGAACCCACATACCAAGTGTGGCCCACATTCGCCCTTAGGGGGCTTACAGGCTACTCCAAAATTTCGCTTTCTGGTCAAAAACGTTCTAATTTGGTACATTGATACTGCAGGTCAACAGGAACCCTCAAACCAAGAATGGCCAACATTCGCCCCTAGGGGGCACTACAGGCCATGCCAAAATTCCCATTTTCTGGTCAAAAATGTTCTAATTTGGTACATTAATAGTACAGGCCAAAAGGAATCCACAAACCAAGAATGACCGACATTCACCACTAGGTGGCTTAGAGGCCATTCAAGTGATCCATTTCCTGTCAAAATTCTCATTTGTACATTGATGCTCAGGACAAAGAATCTCAGACTAATGTATGGTTTACATTGATTACTTACAGGTCAATTGACAGGATTTACTCCTCAAACCAATCGTAACTGGATCAATTCTAAATGATTCTACCATCTTGAGGAGGAATCATTGCATTGCTATTTGGTATATTATATTATTACTACTACTATTATTATTATTCTCCTTGAGCCCCAATAGCTCAAAAAGTCACTGGTCAAATATTTTCTAAATTGTGTACATTGATACTCCAGGCCAACAGGTACCCACAAACCAAGAATGGCCCACATTTGCCCATAGGTGGCGCTTACAGGCCACGCCCAAAAAACAAATATTTCAAAGTGATACCATTTCCACGCCATTTGTCCAAATCTTCTGAAATCTTGGTGTACATGCCTCATTCCTCATTGGGAACAAAAACGCCTCAAGAATCCATAACGTCGCTATGATGGATTTTCCTGTAGACGCTGAAAATGTTTCGCTAAAACTCTACAAAACTACTTCTTCTCCTGAACTCGTAGTCCAATTGACTTGAAATTTGGTACACATGTGTAGAATGGACATCCTTGAAAACGCTATTTAGGAAAAAATGAATACGATACAAAATGGCTGAAAGGGGCGTGTTTATGTAAATGTCCAAATTTTAACAATATATACGTGTCAATAAATCAAATGTAATTTTGACTGATGGTTTTTCAAACCTAACATGCTTAAAGATGACATCACTCTGAAGTACTGTGCAAAGAATGGCCATGCCAAAATTCCCATTTTCTGGTCAAAAATGTTCTAATTTGGTAAATTAATAGTACAGGCCAACAGGAATCCACAAACCAAGAATGACCGACATACTGCCACTAGGGGCACTACAGGACAAGCCAAAATTCCCATTTTCTGGTCAAAAATGTTCTAATTCGTACAAGAATAGTACAGGCCAACAGGAATCCACAAACCAAGAATGACCGACATTCGCCACTAGGGGGCACTACAGGACAAGCCAAAATTCCCATTTTCTGGTCAAAAATTTTCTAATTTGGTACTTTGATACTACAGGCCAACAGGAACCCACATACCAAGTGTGGCCCACATTCGCTCTTAGGGGGCTTACAGGCTACTCCAAAATTTCGCTTTTCTGGTCAAAAACGCTCTAATTTGGTACATTGATACTGCAGGTCAACAGGAACCCTCAAACCAAGAATGGCTAACATTCGCCTTAGGGGCACTACAGGCCATGCCGAAATTCCCATTTTCTGGTCAAAAATGTTCTAATTTGGTACATTAATAGTACAGGCCAAAAGGAATCCACAAACCAAGAATGACCGACATTCACCACTAGGTGGCGCTTAGAGGCCGTCTAAATTCCCATTTTCTGGTCAAAAAGTTATAATTTGGTACATTGATACTACAGGCCAACAGGAACCCACAAACCAAGTATGGCCCACATTCGCCATTAGGGGGCTTACAGGCCACTCCCAAAATTTCTGTTTTCTGGTCAAAAATTTTCTAATATGGTACATTGATACTACTGGCCAACAGGAACCCACAAACAAAGAATGGCTAACATTCGCCTCTAGGGGGCACTAGAGGCCACCTGAAATTCCCATTTTATGGTCAAAAATGTTCTAATTTGGTACATTGATACTACAGGTCAACAGGAACCCTCAAACCAAGAATGGCCAACATTCACCCCTAGGGGCGCTTACAGGTAATTCCCAAAAGTCCCATTTTCTGGTCAAATATTTTCTAATTATGTACATTGATACTACAGGCCAACAGGAACCCACAAACCAAGAATGACCCACATTTGCCCATAGGAGGCGCTTACAGGCCACGCTCCCAAAAAATATTTTCAAAGTGATACCATTTCCACGCCATTTAACCAATTCTTTTGAATCTTGGTGTACATGCCTCATTTCTCATTGGGAACAAAAACGCCTCAAGGATCCATAAGGTATGATGGATTTTCCTGTAGACTGAAAATGTTTCGTTTAGGATTCAGACAGAAATACATGTTTTTTGGATTCATCCATTGAGAGGGTTTAACCCCAACCCTCTACTGATCAATTTGAAATGATTTGCCATTTTGAGGAGGAATCCGCATTGCTGCTTGCAGCTATATTATATCTTTGTTGTTGTTTACTTTATAAAAAAAATTGCACAGCTTCTAGTACAAGGGTGGGTAACTATTTTGGTAAAGGGGATTTTAAATCAGGCATTAAAATACGGAATAAAGGCTGAGCTTATACATTTATTTTACTATCTCTACTTCCCTGTTAATTTATTATTCAATTTAACAATCTCTACATCAGGGGTCTGTTTTCATAAATACAAAAAATTACATTGATAGAACTTTTAATGTTTGTCGCATAAGCGGGCGAAGTTTACTTGATTTTTTCTAAAACATTACCCGTTTACATGCTAAAACAGTCATGATGCGGGTCTCTTCGTGGTTTGATTTTCAGCACACAACTGAATAACACCGGCTGCATGACTATGATAAATGATTACTGCAAGAGTTAGATTAACATACAGGTGCTGAAGGGACTTCAACATTTCTAAATTGCACAAATAAAAATATATATAGGCTACATATTCATCTCTAGCTTGCTTTTTGCTCGCATGTCAATGATGCCGAGATCTACTTTTATATTAAATTTAATCACTGAGAAGGTTTACCTGCAAAGTAGCACCAAACATCACAAGCAGCCTCAAGAATGGACACAGAGTAGCCATATAACACTTTTCCTAAGAGCAGAATATTGCACTACAGATCACTAAATGTGTTCAAAGGGGAAAGCGAGATAGAAAAAGTGCACTCTCGTGCTTGGTTGCCAGATTGAACAACATAAGTATAACATTAGGCGGAATATTTCCAATTTGCTCAAGCATAAATCTCAAACTAGGGGTGTTGCGTGTCTTATCTGGCAACCCTGAGCATGTTAAACGTTTGTGGATACGCATTCGGTCCATATCCAATGAAAAATAGAAATGCTTTTAAAATAAACTGCAATTTATGTTGTCGGGAATTTATTCATTTTAATGGAAGGTATATGGTGATTCATGTGAGTCATTGTTGATTTGAATTATTTCAACTGATTCAAAGGAGTTAATGTTAAAGTTTTTTTATCTATAAATTATTTGAGGACTTTATAAATAAATGCATTTTATTTTCTTTGATTTTCTTTTGTATTATAAATTGAAAATGTATTGATCACTGAAGATATTGTGTTCTAATGCGTGATTTTTTAAGGGGTATAGCTAAAGTAATTTAATATAAATCAGACACACCTAAAGAAGATGAAGAGTTTATTTAGAAACACTCTAATATCTTACAGAAGTTTTTCTTGAATGGAGGCACCGCACCAACTGAATTTCTAATTTTAATCATTTCATAAATAATATTGCAGAGTAAATCCAGTCAGATCATCATCAAAAGCTGGGCTCCCTGGTATCCTGTCATAAATTGTGAGTACAAAGCTGCATTGTTATTAGAGGGTTACACTTCGGATTAAATACTTCAGCCTTTCCAACATCCCTAACAATAAAAATCTAAGGAAAAATAACCAAGAAATAATATGAAGGCAAGTTTCATTCAAACCCTCATTGTTGCAGTACTGTCTCTGAAGTCTGTTAACAGTCTGTTAGTGTATCCGTTACCACAGAAACTCACAACAAATTAACACAAACCAGCTTAGTTGAGTTTCATAATATTTCACTGCCACAGTGAAATCTGAAATCCTATTATGTTTTAATTAAAATCTAAAAAGTGCAAATTCAGTAAGTATAATGTTGGGGATAAAATCTTTCATTAGCTTAGTATAAAAACCACAGAAGTCAATGGAAAGTCCCCACTATGACAGTAGACCGTGTGTTACTCCAATCATCTCTCCTGGATAATCCATTCTGCCCTTTTAATCATGCAATGAAATGAAAGGGAACAGTTCCTTGAAATGATACTCATTTCTTAATTATTTTTTAAGTTACAGAGTTACACAAAACCATCATGAGAAAGCCAGTAATGCGTGCAAACACACACACACACACACACACACAGACACACACTCAGGCCGGGTGAGAAGCCGCCTCTTAAATAATACAATAGGTTATTGTATGACCAGATAATGGAAATCACTGCAGGAAGAACAGCATTGTTTTCAAACATGACTGGCAACTGCATATGTACTGTCTTATTTAAAAATGCTAATATTATTTAATAAACCATCTTAAAGTGCTTATGGATAAAAATAATATGAATCACCTGTAGGCTAAAGTGAGAGACCAATGTGGAGTAGGGCTGGGAATCAATAAAAAAATTAAAAGTTAAAACAACAGCTTGTAGTAATCTATACTTAAAATCAGGAGCTTCATTTAATGTTCACATCAACCATCAGGTTTGGGAAATAATTTGATCTCAGTGTTTTGGACCATGGCATGATTGTTTGTGCCAGACGGGCTGGTTTGAATGTTTCTGTAACTGCTGATCTCCTGGGATTTTCACACACAACAGTCTCTAGAATTTACTCAGAATGGTGCCAAAAACAAAAAACAACCAGTGCAGGGCAGTTATGTGGATGGAAATGCCTTTTTGATTTGAGAGGTCAACAGAGAATGGCCAGACTGGTTCAAACTCTCAAAGTCTACGGTAACTCAGATAACCGCTCTGTACAATTGTGGTGAGAAGAATATAATCTCAGATGCGGTTTTTATGGCACGAAGGGGACCTACACAATAATAGTTAGGTGGTTTTAATGTTGTGGCTGATTGGTGTATATATGCAGCTCTGGAAAAATTGAAAGACTGCTGCAAAATTATCAGTTTCTCTGGATTTACTATTTATAGGTATGTGTATGAGTAAAATGAATATTTTACTCTATAAAGTACTGAAAACCTTTCTCCCAAATTCCAAATAAAAATATAGTCATTTAGAGCATTTATTTGCAGAAAATTACAACAGGTCAAAATAACAAAAAAGATGCTGTGTTTTCAGACCTCGAATAATGCAAAGAAAAAAAGTTAATTACAAATACTAATGTTTTAACTTAGGAAGAGTTCAGAAATCAATATTTGGTGAAATAACCCTCATTTTCATTCACAGCTTTCATGTGTCTTGGCATTATCTCAACCAGTCATTCACATTACTCTTGGGTGATTTTATGCCACTCCTGGTGCAAAAATTCAAGCAGCTCGGCTTTGTTTGATGGCTTGTGGCCATCCATCTTTCTCTTGATCACATTCAAAAGGTTTTCAATGGAGATTTCAGGTCGGGAGATTGGGCTGGCCATGACAGGGTTTGATCCGGTGGTCCACCTTGATTGACCTATCTGTGTAGCATGGAGCAATGTCCTGCTGGAAAAATCAATCCTCAGTGTTAGGGAACATTGTCAGATTAGAAGGAAGTAAGTTTTCTTCCAGAATAACCTTGTATGTGGCTTGATTCATGCATCCTTCACAAAGACCGAATCTGCCCGATTCCAGCCTGGCTGAAGCACCCCAGATCATCACTGATCCTCCAACAAATTTCACAGTGGGTGCGAGACACGGTGGTTTGTAGTCCTCTCAGGGCTTCGTTTAACCATTAGGTGGAGTATTTGGCTATTTTCAGACTAAAGGTATCACATATCATTATTCTAATATGCAATTTTTTTATAGGTAGACAGTCAAGCAGAGTGACACACAAACAAGTCAATCACTACTTCTTATGAATGCCAGCGACAACTCTGAACAGTTCTTTTTGCACTTAACATTCACACACACACAAAGACACACACCTTGAGGTGGATGTTAGCGTGATAAAGCGCTACTGAGCTTGATGCAAGGTTTGGTTGATTTCAGGTCTTCCTTTGTGCAGATAAATAAACTGAGAGGCATATTACGCTCTTCAGATTGAACAGAAGGTTTGTGATGATCCTCTTATAACAGTGACCATTTCAGCTCCAAGACACTGATCCACCTCCCTGTCCAACACATGAGGCATTTGTCTTGGTGATTTCAATTGGGCTTCTATGCATCCATTTTCAAGAGGGATTCAAGAAAAAGGTTTGCAGACTATCTCAATACAGTATGGCTGCAAAAGGCATGCCTATCCTGAGCAGACAGCATGTGGCCTCTTCTCCAATGGCTTTTGATCCAGACAGCCACAACACAATCCCAGCATTGTGGACGACCCCACACCCCCTCCCTCTTTAACCCTCCTCCTCGCCTGAAAAGAGGAGAAAGCATTCGGCCCTCACGCCAGACTGTGTAACAACCTTCTTCCCCAAGCCATCAGACCTCAA